>NC_080638.1:7108123-7458123 GCF_027579445.1 Ammospiza nelsoni
CATCTGGCTTGTTCCTTCTGTATTTACCACAAACACAGGGGTACAAAGGCAAGTGCACTTGTGCTTACCAAAATGTTCTCTCTTCTGCTGTGCCCACAAAATCCGATATTGACATCCATGCATAGTCATTTGGCTCCAAATGGAGATTCAGCTGGGTCACTGCTCTGTTTGTAAATAGCACAGGTTTACAGGCATATTTTAAAAAGCGCATGATGTGTGTATTTCTCCTTTTGAAGCTGTCGTTTATTATGTTATTTAAAATGATACATACACTGTATAAGCAGCACTTCTGCAAAAAGAGAATAATGTGTGAAATTCAGGCTGAAATCCAAAGAGAAAAGGCCTGAGACAGTAACTGGTGCTAGAACCAGAGGGTAAATGTAAGGAAAGGATTGTGCTCAGCCTCGGGCTCATTCCTGTTTATAACTGATAGCAGGATGGATGAATAGAGTTTTTTTCCAGGGCACACACAAACTGCATGCAACAAATAGACATTGATGTCTACCTCTCATCAGCTAACCAACATTACCAGCTTGTAAAAACACAACAATTATTAGCTGATTTAGAAATATCCTCATGGTAATTTCATTTCACTTATTATGCCTAATGGATAGCTAGATATTTGCATGAAGTGTGTGTGGCTTTTTGCCTGAATTGTTAATCAAGTGATTAAGTGGTAAGTGAAAGTAGTGCATCCAGATGACATTAATGCTGTTCCACTCCTGGATGCCTCCTGAACCAGTCACAGCAAATTATCTGTTTTAAACCTTCCTTAAGCTGCTCATCTGCAAATCAAAGCAGGGTTGGTATAGGCAATCTATCATGTTAAGTCACCTTTCCTTCCACAGCCTTTTTATACTGGTCTGCCTACAACAGTTGTTTTGTTTTGTAGCAGTGGATATGACTGCCCGCTGCTTCTCACCACAGACACAGAGGACGAGCAGGCAGAAGAGCTTTGCAAAATGTTATCCAGACTGAAATGTCTGTAGTACGCTTGAAATTTAACTTGCAGGAAACTATTTAGTGAGACTTTATTGCTTCATAAGTTCTTTTGTGTGCCCAGGTGTGGGGCCTCCAACACAAGAGAGATGAACTTGATGGAGCATGTCCTGAGGAGGCCACCAAGGCGCTCAGAGGGCTGGAGCACCTCTCCCATGAATACAGGTTGAGAAAGTTGGGGTTGTTCAGCCTGGAGAATGCTTCAGGGAGACCTAGCAGCCCGCCAGTACCTAAAGGGGGGTTACAGGACACCTCAGAGGGACTTCTTGCGAGGGCAGGTAGTGACAGAAGAAGGGGAAATGGCCTTAAGCTGAAGAAGTGTAGGTTTAGACAAGATATTAGGAAGAAACTCTTTATTGGGAGGGTGGTGAGACACTGCAACAAGCTCTCCAGAGAAACTCTGGACACTCCATCCATGGAAGTGTTCAAGGCAAGGTTAAACGAGGCTTTAAACAATCAAGTCTAATTGAAGGCATCCCTGTCCATAGCAGCGTGTTGGAAACTAGATTATCCTTAACCCTTCCAACCCTGACTATGATTCTATTTTCCTATGGACGTACAAACATCTGCTGGCAGCTGTGACCCTGCTATCCTTCAGCTGCCCTTCACTGTGGGGCAGCTGAGGCTGAACTGAGCGGTGTGAGCACTGTGCCCACACCTACCTTCACCCTTCGGCACCCATGGTACCTGGGTCACTCACCCACCCAGCCCCGCTGTGCCCGGCCCCTGTGCGCGGCCGGAGGATGGAGCGGGGGGCGAGGCGCTGCCCCGGCTCCCTTGGGCCCCCCGAATGCCGATTCCCCCCAGCCGGGAGCGGAGCGGCTCCCGCACCGCCCGGGGCCACCGGGAGCCGTGCGAGGCGAGCGGGCCCTCCCCGGCGGGAGGGAGGGCGGGAGGAGGGAGGGAAGGAGCGGGAGAGCCGGGAGAGCGGAGCAGGAGCTGCCTCAAATGCTTGAAATAATTCCGCTTCCGTTCAGAGCCGGGAACAGCCTCCCACGGCAGCGGGGCTTCGGAGCCGTGCCGCTGCTCCATCCCGCAGCGCCGGCGGCGGCTGGCCCAGCATGGCAACCTCCCCGCAGAAATCCCCTTCTTCCCCCAAGTCCCCCACCCCGAAATCTCCCCCCTCCAGAAAGAAGGATGACTCCTTCCTGGGCAAGCTCGGCGGCACGCTGGCCAGGAGGAAGAAAGCCAAGGAAGGTAAAAATTAACAGGTTCGCATATTTCCTGGGAGTTACCTTACTGTGTGGGGGGGAGGGAGGGAGGAGACAGGGGGAGAGGAAAAGGCTCTGGGGAGCGGGAGGAAGGGGCTGGCGGGGAAGGACGTGCGGGGTGGGGTGGGCAGGCAGGCGAGCGACGAGGGAGGAGCCGCCCCGGCCCGCCGGCACCATTCCCGGGGCCTTCTGTGGGGGGCCGCTCCCGGAGTGTGTGTGCAGCGTTTGTGTGCGGGATCTGGGTGCGGCGCCGCTCCCGGGGTCTGTGTGTGGGATCTGGGTGCGGGGCCGCTCCCGCAGTGTGTGTGCAGCGTTTGTGTGCTGGATCTGTGTATGGGGCCGCTCCCGCGGTCCGCCTGCGGGCCCGGCCGGGGAAGGACGGATGGAAGGAGCGCTGCCCACAGCGGCCCGGGCGCCCGGCGGGCCCCGCAGGCCTGGGAGCGCACGGGGATTTTTTCCCTCAGCGGGATTTGCCTCCGCTGCTGGGGTGCGGCCACCCCAAAACCCGGTGCCGTGGGCCCCCCAAACCTGGCGTGAGTCACCCAGCGGTGCGGTGCGGTGCGGTCAGCACACAGCGCTCTGTGCAATGCACGCCTCTGACACGAGTTCCAGAGCAGCGATCGTTCCTCCGCGGCTCGGAGCGCAGTTATCCTCGTGCTGAGCAAAATACTTCTACTTTATAGAAGAAGAACCTTTATAGAAGGCCGAGCATGTACAACGGACTGGTTCTTTGTCCGTACATGCGAGTTAGTACCCGCCCCCCGCTGAATTTTCCTGTGTGAAATCCCATGACAGCGAGAGAATGGAAATTTACCCTCGCTCACCCATCGTTTTCACAGCTGAACTTAATTTAAATGTGATACAAATAGAGCTAACGCAACAGTCGCTTCAGTGAGTTTTTCAAGCAGAATTCATTGCTTGTGAGTGTGAGGAAGGGTGTGAGGCTCAGCAGCCCCTTGCTCCCCATGCACACACAGCGCTGGAGCCAGGCACGCAGCGTTTCAGAGCAGCACCAGTGCTGGGGATCAGGGTGACACCACTTGGGAGGGTTCAGCTCCTCATTCTGTAGCTGTCACGTCATCTTTCTGTGATGTACGGCCTTGCTTTTCAATTAGATCCATGTTGCACAACTGTGCTCACATTATTTGGCTTTTTCTGGTCATTGCAGATGGACCAGATGTTGATGAAATAGTAAAGAATGACAGCTCCAATAATTACCTACTTTTCAAAATTTGTGTATTTGTGACTTATTAGCAACGTTGAACTAGCAACAATCTTCCTTGATGAGTCCATGCTGTAGATGTGTTTAGAGGTCTTTAAGTAAGCCTATGTGGCGGTTTGGGTATGTCCATTACATTGTCATTAGTACTGTTTTTACTATTAAATGCATTTTTCCTTAGTGGCAGAAGTCACAAATCTCCAGCAAACTGTTAGAGGCAGCAGTTACTTTTATCCATATCTTGTAATCTTACAAGAATATTTATTCTGTGAAATCATATTTCTTCTCATTAATGTATTACATTTATTGATTAAAACCTGCACCTGCCATTTCTTTATCATCTGTCCTTTTGAAATTTTGAAACTGCATTGTCCTTGTCTTTTGTGTTTCCCAATTTTCCAAGGTTTGTCTAAAAATAACTGGTTTAGAGAGCTGGGGGTTTTTTATTAACTTTGTCATGACTGTTATTTGCTGATGGACAAAAATGTATTGTGTTAAATTCACTGTTAAATTTTTACTTGAGTGTGTATTTGTGACCTTTATCTGGTGGAAGCATATATAGGAGTGAAATTGATAGTATGCTATCTTATCTTTCTTTTTATTGATTTATGGGTTTTAACACATTCAGGTGGCTTGAGCCTTACTGTGAAGCCTGTCCACTTTCTTACTTCTTGATATTTTTCTCTACTAAAAATACATACAAGTTTGCAAACAATTAATGAGCATTGTGCCTTGCTGGCTGTGGCCCACATAGGTTCCATCTTAAGTTGTGCTGGGTTTTTTTGTGGTGCTCCAGGTGTTTTTGAAGCCTAGGTAGGAATTTCAGAGGTCAGTTTGCTTGTTCATCTAGGATCTGAGCTTTGGTGGTTTTTCCCTGCTTTGACCAACCTGTGGCAGGTTTCCCATGGAGGTGGGTCTCGGTCATAGAAGTGCATGTGGTTTTTCAGCTGCTTACACACAGGTTGTATAGGAAAATGGTCAGTATAAGTCAGTATAAATGAGGGACATCTGAAAAATTTCCATGTCTTTCAGTTGGTGTAAATTCTGCTGTTACATAGAGGAGAGAAGCAAACTGATTTACTCCAGTGTTTCACCTCAAGGGCTAAGAACTGGTGGTTTTTAATAATGCAAAATATATTTTATCTCTTGTAGGGGCTATGCTGGTTACATTTTAGTACCATCTCTGCTATATATGTGGGTAACTGTTGTAGGTGATACATTATTACATGTCTGTGAGTTTTGTATTTTTGTCATCAAGAGGTGTTTTGATTGTTGTCAAAACTACACTTTTGTATATTGCAACAACAGAGCCAGTGCCAAAGTACTTCACCAAATGAAAATCCTTTAGGATCTGAAGTGACTTTATGATGAAGAGTAATGTAGATTATTTATGAAGAGAGTAAAGTTTATGTAGTTCTAGGTGTAGCAGAAATCGTTTATAATACAACATAAAATGCAATTTCAGTATTGATGGTAATTTATATGCATACATATATATATAAAATATATAGCAAACTTTTGCTTATGTATTTCAAAGTTCTTGGCAGTGGTAAGAGGTCCACCAGTGGAAGAGGTGAGGGTAGTTTAGACAAGTGAAATGAACAAGTTACTGACCAAAACAAAGAGAATAACCTGAGATACTTGAGATATCACACAGGATGTAAGCAGGGATCAGTCATAGCATAAGACATATGTTAATATGGAAAATACATTGCCATTACATATTAGAGAGTATTTGGTAAAATCTGGAATTTGGAGCTCAGATTTGTTGATGTTGTCTGTCACGTAGAGCCATAGTCTGGTTTTCATTTACAGCATCTCATCACCAGTGGTGTAATTCCAGGATCAGAGCATTGTGCTTTGCTCTTCCCTGTGAGAGCATCTGCAGCTGCATCTCTAAATGGAGCATGCATTCTGTTAAGGTAGCTAAATTACAAATTATTAACTATGTTTGGAATTAATTAAATTAGCTTTTTAGGCAGTGAGAGAATTGTGAACAAAGACTAAAATACTTGACAGCCTGTCTGCAAACTGAACTGTGGTGTGCAAAAGTTGTTTGTGGTTTTTAATAAGGTTCCCTCCCCTTTATTGCTGAAAGGCATTTAAAGATTGGCCACCCCATATATGCTAGTGAAGGATCCCAGTCCTTATCTGCCAGGGGTTCACATACATGGTGGAGCTCATCATATGAGCAAAAAAGGCCCACAAATTCGATTTTCTGTAAGCTTGTTACAGTATTTTGTACTGTGTACTAAACATGCCTTTAAACACATGTAAGAGAACAAAATGGCCTTTTTAAAAAACATTTGGGGGCGGGGGGGATAGTGGAGATTGTGTTATCTAATGAATTTTTCATGGTGGATTTAGTAAGGTCATGTGTGATTGTCCTCCTTGAATTTTCCTGGCCTGGCTATTATAAACACAGAAAATTTTCTCCCCCTAATAGCTTACCTTAGTGGAGAATGTAAAGAATGGGCCCTGACATGCTGATAAACCTGTTACACATTTGGGTACAGAGAGTGAAGTTCAGAATTGCTTAAATTGCAGAGGAGCAGATGGGGAACAGACAGCTTGAAGACGTGAATTTGGTGGAGAGCAATTGTACAGGCTCAGTCAGTTTGCCAATAGATGTGACATCAATTTCGGTAATTTGACTGCTCTTCTGCCTAGTTTATTTGGGGCTGATGGGCAGGAGAAAGAATGAATTTTCTGCTGTCCTCCACTTGTGATATTTCTTCTTTTTGTGTTTGTCTTGTTTTGATTTAATTTTGGTATGTGGCAGTGTGCCTCTCTATGTGCCTCAGGGAAGAGTATGTTAACAGTGTAAAATATTGTAAATTCTGATGGGTTTTGATAATAACCTTAACTTTCTTAATCTTTACTTCATGTATTTTATGGTATAATATGAAATCAGAAAAATCTCAGAATGCATAGAGTAAATGTAGGCTGATGAAAGCTTTTCAGGTGTTTTACATAGAATGATTGTCTTTCTGCAATCCATGAGTAAAATGCTTTGCTGTGGGGCTCACTGACAGAAAGATCATGCCTTGGTCTTGCTCTGGGCTTTTTCCAATGAAATAGGAACTTATTTTTTGATGTACAAGAAGTGTTCTGGTAGATTTTAATTGACTCATTTTCTTTGGACCTGTTTCTGCAACTTACTGCACAGCAATTGTAAATGACTAGTTTTTGTGTCAGTAGATGTTTGTGCTTGTCTGTTTCTTGTGTGAGAGATTTTCGGCTGGCTGAAACACTCAGCAGGCTTTTCTTTTCCTCTGCTCTTCCCTGATGCTGCATTTAAAATCAGGAGCTGGAAGAAATGATCTGTGTCCTACCGTTGTATTTGCTGATGTATCTCATGAATGATGGAAATGAGCTCCTGGGTGCTAATTTCATACTGGTGTTCAGAGGATGGCATGCGGTGTCTCCTGGGGAAAGGAGATGTGGGAAAGGCTTTACTGTCACTCTCACCAATGCTGCTCCCATTCTGCCTTTCACTGCACGTACCAGTGCATCGCCCCGGGCCTTGCAGTGCCATCAGAGTGCCTGAGCTGCTGGTTTTGCTGTCTCACATGACCGTGGCTCTCCACCAGCCCCACTGCACAGCACCTGCAATGTGCTCAGAATCCTTTCCCTGCATTCTGTGCTGCGCGTTTCCGTGTCCCTGGTGATGCTGGGCAAAACCTGCTAGCATCACCGTTGAAGGAATTACTGCCTTGGAGCAAGTTCTCTTAAGGACATAAAATACTTCTGTTCTGTGGAAGGAACGTGGACAAACAGAAAAGTAGAGGGGAGGTCCACTTGCTTTGTTTGTTGTCACTTCACTGCTTCAGGCCTTCTGAGCACGTGTGCAGTAGGACAGAAACTCCTCAGGAGGACAGCACCAGGCTGCTGGTGGTGTGCTTTGTAGCCAGATTGTCAGGGCATTGTCTGGGGAGGCCTGTGCTGTGCTGTGCTGGTGGAAGGGATTGCTCAGTGGGAAGGAAGAGAATTGCCTCTGAAAGCTGAACACCCTCCTGTTGCTTGGGCTGGGATGGCAATGGCCCTGCAGGTGCAGCTCTATTGTATTGGCAGGGAGGAATGTTGGATCTGACTCCATGTTCTCAGAATGCTAATTTATTATTTTATGGTACTATATTGTATTAAAGAATACTATACGAAACTATACTAAAGAATACTATACGAAACTATACTAAAGAATACAGAAAGGATACTTACAGAAGGCTAAAAAGATATTAATGAAAACTCCTGACTCTCTCCAGAGTCCTGACACAGTTTGGCATTCATTGGCCAAAGAGTGAAAACAACTCACATGAATCCAATGAAACAATCACCTGTGGGTAAACAATCTCCAAACGCATTCCACATGAGCACAACACAGGAGAAGCAAATGAGATAATTATTGTTTCCCTTTTTCTCTGAGGCTTCTTAGCTTCCCAGGAGAAAACTCCTGGGCAAAGGGATTTTTCAGAGAATGTGAATGCCAGAGCTCCCAGGGATAAATGTGGATGGCATCTCTGCGCCACTTGGGGCTGTTCAGCATCTGTCCAGCTGGGCTCTGCCCAGGTGGAGCTTTCTTTGTCTCCCCCTTTTTAATAGCCTCTGGCTCCAGGTGGTTCAGAGAAAGACATGAAATATTGTGAATGCGTTTCTGAATCTCAAAAATAAAATATGATCCTGAAATTATTCTTGTTTAATTGTTTGTTTTAAAATGTCTTGTTAATCATTGTTTCAAAGTTCATGCAGGGCCCAGTCTGGCTATGCTCAGTCTGTGTGTTTCGTGTGCAGCTCAAATCTGCAGGAATATGTGAGTCCCAGGTGCCAGCTTTTCTGGTAAATGAGAGTATATCCAGAGCTGGGCTATCATGGTACAGCTGAGTGTGTGCATGATTATTTTATTATTTTCTGAAAATTACTGCTGTGAGGTGTTTTGGATGCCAGAAGTGTTTTTTAAAAGGAATGGGGGGTGGGGGCTAAAAGCAAGTCTGTGTGGATCTTATATGTCTCCAGTGGTCCATGTGTGAATCACGTAGGCCATCAGAGACATCTTGTGTTCAGAAATCATAAAATACCTGTTGTGACATGTTGTTAGCATTATGAAGCTGTTACGAAGCTTCTGTTGGCTTGCCCTTTCCTGTTAGTATTGGAAAGAAGGCATTTCTGCCAGGCATTTCTACCCTGGGCTTTGACCTCCTGTTCTGACCCAAACCAGAATTCTGCTGTTCTCTGACTACCTGCATGAGGGCAGTAGAGCCACTGAACTCTGTCTTTGCATTTGACTTGCAAAAGCCTAAATTATGTGGGCAAGTCAGCTGCTGCAGAAGTATGCCTTTTATTTCCTGACTTTTTCCTATTTCAGTAATTCTTTCATCGTCTGAGCTGAGGTTTCAGCTAAAAATAAACATGCATTGAACAATTGGTTGAAGAGCCTCCAGTGCTTTCAGATTACAGGATGGAGCCATGGAAAAGAAAAAAAAACCAAAAAACAAAACCAAGCAAAACAAAGAAACAAAAAACCCACAAAAAACCAACAAAACAACAACAACCCCCCCAAAAAACAAACAAACAAAAAAAACCCCCAAAAACCCCCACCAAAACCAGCTAGGCACCAGCTCAGATTGATGCACTTTTGTTTCAGTGCTAATTTTTCCTTTACACATCCATATTTAAAACATGCATTCCCTTAGGTCATCCTCGTAAAAACATATATCTGGTTTGCAGAGTGAAAGTGGATATAATTGAGTAATGCTGTAGAATAAATATGAGGTGCTCAACTGAGGATAAAGTTTTCACCCTCAGTGAAGTGAGTGAGCTGTCAAGAGAATCTGGAGTTTCAGGGCTCTGATATTTCCCATAGCATTTAAAGGAATCTGCCCTGAAGGTAAGAGAAGACCTAGAGGCCAAATTGGATTTACATCTTCTGAAACCCCTCACTTTAAAGGCAGCTTCCTGTAAGTACAGGTCTGTGCTTCTAGAAGTCTCCCTTGGACAGAATCTCTGGGATGTATCCTAATTTTTATTTTCTTTCTTTAATGCCCTTCCCAACCATTAAATGATGCCCTCCCTGCAGAACTGTTCAGTGCTGGCCTCTCTGCCTTTCTCACGGAGATTAAGATAAGGACAGTCCAGTTTGTTTGTTGTGTCACTGTATCTGAGATCAAGTGCTTCCTAATAACTTAATCCAGAGTTCTGCAGTCTTTTTCAGCAAAATGCTGGTGTTGCTGTGGGTGAAATCAGCAGTTGCTGGGCTGGGGCTGAAGGTGTAGCTTGCTCTCTGTGTGTTCTGTCTGCCTTCTCCAGCTCGTAGGAGTTCCTGTGCTGCTCTGTAGTTGGAGCACTGAGCAGCAAAGCCTTGCTCTCTGCATGCATCCTCATGCATTTTCTGCTTGGTGTGCTAATACTTACTAATAGATAATGTTATTTGGCTTGAATACCTTTGTCCCTGTTGGAATTGGGTGTGTATGTCTGTGTTGAGTGCACCAGTGAGTTAATTCACTTTAGTGACCAAACTGAAATACAAACAAAAGATGTCTTGGACCACAAGCAAAATCAGATCAATAGCCTTTTGTGAATCCTTAGTCTACTCTGCAACTACCCCTTGAAAAGCTGTGCTGAGGCCAGGGAAAACCAAGGGCCAGAAAAAACCTAGGGATGTGACTGGTCAAGAGTGAGTTGTGCTGGCAGAGCTGTATTAGGAAGATTAGCCACCATCTGTTCACCCAAATCCTGCACCTGCCTCTAGACTGTACCACTGTTCAGCAAGCAGTCATCTTTCTCAAAATATTAAAGAACTGCAGGGTGAAATAACAAAGCTCTACAGTCTCCCAAATACTCTGGTTTCCTTTCAATTTTGTAGTAGTCCATGGGAAATAATTGCATGTGGTGCTATGAAATGTTCTGATCATATATGTGGATTTAACACAAAAGGTCCTGACTTGGCAATACTGCTTTCCTTTTAATCTTAGCACTTCCCTTCCTGACTTCTTATTGATCTTTGTGTCAAGCAGCACACAGTGTACCATGGTTGACAATATGTTACTTTTTCTTAGATAATTACTTTTGTGAAAGAAAAAACCTGGAATATGAATTTCTGTGGGTCATTCTTGGTAGTTGCAGTTATGGTTAAGTCCCTCTGGCTTCTCTGCTCCTGCTTAGCACAGAGCTGCTGCTGTTCTTGGCCCTTCCAGTGGAGTGGTAGAGCAGTCTGTGGCATTGATCCAGTGATGAGTGATATTAGCTTTTATTCATAGGGAAACCCATGAAATCCCACTTGGGAAAAGGGACTTTAGGAAGAGAGAGGTGCAACAATTGTCAGTGAGCACTGTTCCCCATCTGGTGCAGAGAGAAGCAGCTCCAGCCCAGTAGTGATTTCCCAGACATAAAAATACAATCTCACACTGCAAAAGCTTTGAAAGAATAAAAAATTCCAAACGTAGCCTGAGCATTGCCATTTCCTGAATATTCCTTTAACATAAGGTTGGTAATTTTTTCAATGAAATACGTGTTCAGAAGCAGAAAAAGTCTGCCACATCAATGTAAATTTCCTTGGGAGTTACCAGCTCTTTTCCACTAGCCGTGTTTCTTTTGTCATCTTCGTACGGTGCTTTCCCATGTTCACATCTACTACAAATACCTAAAACTCCACGTTACCAGCCATGGTAACAGACAGCGTGCAGGTAATGATTGCTGGGTTCTTCTCTGGTAGAATTAAGCACTCCAGCTTCTCCCTTAGTGCAGAGGGAAAATGGAAGTTGCCTCTGATGACGGGGCCATTTCTGGGCTTTCTGGGTTCTGAGAGGTGCATGTTAATGTGTCAGGGGTGTTAGTTGGTCACAGGGCTATGGCTGAGCACCTCCTGGCCCAGGGACAGGCAGGTGTCCCCCCAGCAAACACATGGGCAGGGTGCAGGCAGCCTGCAGAGCACGTGTGCTGCAGGGCCGGGAGTTAAGGTCAGAATCTCCCAGACAAGAATGCCTAAATTGCTGTGCCCTACTTACCCAACTGTGAGCTGGATTAATGAAAGGGAGAGTTTAGACAGGGTACATTTAGAGTTTAGACTTTGGGTACATTTAGTGGGAGAAGAGATGTTTTCTTTTGTATCTGTCCAGGTGGTCCTTTTGAAGCAAGCCAAAATAAGCTTCCTCACCTGGGTAACGGCCTGAATAGGTTGGCAGGGTGTGAATCCATTTTCAACACATGTAAAGAAAAGTGTAACAGTTTGCCAGTGCACAGCCTTTTATTTATTTTTTTCTTAGCAGGTTTTTCTTTGGCCACTGAGTTAGGCTGAGGCCTAATTTTTTTATTTTTTTTAACCATAGGCAGTTCTAAAGTAGCAAACTATTAATAGTGAAATATTGGTTTAGAAGAACACTAATGCACAGGGGATTCTAGAGCAAATGAGGCAATGCTGTCAATGGTTCAGATTGTTCTTAATTACAATAATGGTATTATAGGAGCTGCAGTTGCTGTTGGGCACAAAAGAAGATAATGATAATGTCAGAGTGCTCAGAGTAAATGCAGTATAATGTATTGCAGAGCTGAATTCAAAGGATGATATGCCTAACTTGTCGTCAGGATGCATGAAGAAGAAGAATGGTAAAAGGTCAGAACACTTTTCATTCTAACTGTGTAGTTCAGGGGTTTGGATTTTGTGGTTTGTTTGTGGGTTTTTGTGGCTTATGCTTTCAGGTTTAAGAAGAAATGTCAGGTCTCATGTGTTTAAATGATAAGTATTAATTTTATTAGAAGGTGTGATCACATCTGTCCTACCCACTTGGAATAACGAACATCACTCTTGCTTTGAGAAGGAAAGGAGATATCTATTGGCTCAGTACCCTCATATCCTCAACACATTTGATATTGATCCTGTCAGAATAACAGGAATATGGCAGATTTGGGCCCAAGTCATAATTTGCCCCAGTAGCTTCTGGAAGTTTGTCCACACCTATTTGATTCATGTGATCCCTATTTTATAATGAGACCAAAAAAATGAACTCTGACTTTAGACATGTTTGAAAGCTGCATTAGAATTTTATGGCTAGCGGCCAAATCTGAATTGCAGCACTTTTAAACATTCTTATGCTGTGCACTCAAATTCATTACTGCAGAGAAAGATACTTTGCTGTTTGACTGCAAAGTAAAACTGGCAGCAGAGCAGCTCGTGGTCTCGCGTTCTTGTCGCTGCTTTGTTATAATTCTCAATCATATGTAAGGACACGGAATAAACTGGAAAATAGTGGTGGTATTCCTCATTATCCCACGAGTGTTCAAGTGACTTAGTGTCCTGTATTACTCGTAAATCCTTACTGCAGTGGTGGGTTGAGTTGGAAACAAAATAATCAGCATCCAGTTGATCTGCAGCTTTATTATCCTGTTCACTTTTAACTGACTTGAAATAGTTACCCGCAAATAAATCATCCTTAACCGACTTGTCGCGGTGACTCCCAAATGAAACGGTTTATGTAGAACCCGAGTAAACGTTTTTAGGAGCTGTTGCGTGATGCAGAGGGAGCCAGCACGCACCGCCAGTTTTGTCTCAGCAGCCCGCAGGGTGCAGGTGCTCTGCAGGGCACAAGGTGGCTCCAGCTGACGGGGAAAGCCGGTGTGAGCAGCCCGAGTGCCAGGAACGAGTCCGGAGGAATCGGCTGCTGCTGTGTCGCAATGGAGCTCGGCAGATCCTGAGTGCACGCCTGCTGTTCTGAAAACGAGCTGAATCCTAATGGCCTGTAGCAGAAAGCCCTGTCTGGCCTTAGAGTCAAACCAGTACGTTCAGACTGCGTTTGGGCTCTTGTATTTCGTTTTTGAGGGACTTCCCCCTTGTGGGTTTTATCAGACATTCTCCTGTTGCCTGAGTAAAAGATAATTCTGTGCAGAACAGCATTCCCGGGGTAAGCTATCAAAATAAACAGAGTTGGTGTACACAGAGAGAACACAAATGTAAAGTAAGCAGGACAGAAGATAAGACAGAGAATGAAAGCTTAATGAGAAGGGGGTTGGGGTTTTTGGTCTGGATTGTTTGGGCTTTCTGGAAACAGGTCATTATAATTTAATGGATAGATGAGAGAAGAGAATAAGTTGATAAGAAAACCCCATATTATAAACAGATAGTCAGAAATGCTGTTGTTGGTCTTGCACCCTCTAAAATAGCAGTTTTGTTTTCAGAGTCTCCTAGAAGTAAATTGCTTGTCCTTTGCTATTCCCAACATAATATTAGCTGGTAACAATCTGGCCTTACACAGAACATCTCGTCTGACTGAAACACCTGAGAATTTTAAGGTGAGATCATAAAAGGAGAAATGTTTGTTCTCCCTGCACCATCTGCTTGGGCAACTGAGACAGAAAAGGTGAATTGATTTTCTCATGTGATCTTCTGCAGGCAAAGAAGTGGAAGGAAGCAGTGGTCTCCTCATTTCTGTGGTTAGTCTTGCTCCATTAGGCAGCTTTGTGCCATTCATGGTTTTGGTTGGTTTTTTAACTCTCTGATGTGTGTCCTGATACAGTTTAGATTTTAATACGAAACTGAACTTTTAACTGGTTGGGGCTCATTGGTTGGTCGATTGGTTTTTATATGTGAACTAGGTAGAAGTTTCCTGGAGTTTGAATTTTTAATATGCTTTACATACAGTAGCAGCAGGAATTATATTAAATAGATATATGAAGAAATAACATTTCTTTATGTGATCGTTGACTCTATCCCAAAGAAGGAAGGCTTGGTTAAGAGGTTTAAGATCTTTGACATAATAACAGTCTTTCTCAAAGTAATGTCACATGTTAAAAAAATTTATAAATCTAACTTCACTGTATTATTTATTTTAAAAGTCTTGAAGTATATAGTGTAGTGTATATATTTCTTATATATACTATATATAAGTATATATAGTGAAGTGTATATATTTCTTCTCTAACATCTAATGTTAAATACAGTGAAATAGATTAGGCACCAGACCTACATAGAGTTAATATTAAAACAGTGCAAAGCATGATTTTGACTTTGTAAATTCTTTGTATTTTCATTTTTACGAATTAATTTTATCAAAAGTCAGCTGTGGGCATGATTCTAATTACTAGCTTCCCATATTAGAAGTAATCCCTTTGTTCTTCATTCAGACAAGACGCCCATTAAGGTCAAGGAAAGTTTTGACTGAATAAGGAATACAGCAACTGGCTGTACTTTTAGTACATGTAGGGCCAGACTGTGGGTCAGGGCCAGCTTTAAGTGTGCAGCTCCAGTGATTCCACATCTTGTGCATAATAGGCAGATCCTTCACACTGTTATGATGGTACTTTATTAACATGTCAAATACAGAAGAAAAAAACCTGACAGTGTTATGGCTGCTCAGAATCTTATTAGCACATCTTGGTGTTTGGTGTTTCTGAACTGAATTATGCAAATATGTCTTCAAAAACATTTTTCCCCGTTTTCATGAAAGAGCAAAGGAAATAAAAGTAATCAAAAATTGGTATTAAATACTCAAATAGTTCAGGCAATTAATAAATCTGCCGTTGCAAAATAGAAGGTCTGTGGGCTGGAGCTGGCTCTTAACTTAATGTTAACTTACATTTAATTAGCCAGACCAGATGGAAGCTGGCTAAGCTTCGCATGAAGGCTTGTGGGAGAAGGACATAATCTTCCATTTTGTCAAAGGAACTAATACCACAGATTAAAGGTCGGTGTTCTTTTCAGAATTTAAAGAGTGGATGCACTGTGGCTGACAGCAAGAAACAGCAAGGGCACTAACAAATTAGCTTAACCCCTGGATGACTGGCGTGCCAGCTCTGCTTCATTCACTTCCCCAGTTCAAACCGTCAGTCTCCAGCTCCAGTAATAAATCCCAGGGAGATAAGGATGTCTGTAAGTTTTATTCTTTTGTCAGGGAAGTAGAATTGTATGTAGTCACTTATGGCTGGAGGGATGAGGTTGTGGGAAATGTTTTCTTACTCAGTGGAGTAAAACTTCACGCTGTTCAGATGCTAAGCACTTGGGATCAGTCTGACAAACCACTTAATTCCCCTCCTGACAATGAGCCTGCAAGCAGACAAGTCAAAGATGCAAGTCAAGAAAGCATTGATGGCTCCAAGAGGTGCATACATGGATCGTGTCAGAGTAGGCAGAGCTGAAGGACTAAATAGGCACATTCTCTGCTAAGGCTTGGAAATGGAGTGCAAAGAGGGAATGGAGCTATCAGCCTTAAGGAAAGCTGCAAGAAATTGCACATTTTTAAAAGTGGGGAAATGGGAGTCTATTAAAAAAAACAGACAGGAAGAGGGAAAGGAAAGGAAAAAGGAAAGGAAAGGAAATGTCAGGAAATGTCAGGAAAGGAAAGGAAATGTCAGGACAGGAAATGTCAGGAAAGGGGAAAGGAAAGGGGAAAGGAAAGGGGAAAGGAAAGGAAAGGAAAGGAAAGGAAAGGAAAGGAAAGGAAAGGAAAGGAAAGGAAAGGAAAGGAAAGGAAAGGAAAGGAAAGGAAAGGAAAGGAAAGGAAAGGAAAGGAAAGGAAAGGAAAAAGGGAAAGGAAGCTTATGCTAATTATCTGAACTTTTAATCAGTCTTTGGGGCTACTTCCCAGGGGCTTCAGCAAGGTAGGAGAGAGTTCTTTCTGAGGTGGAGGATAACAACACATATACCAAGAAATAATACAAACTTAGAGTTGCTATGAAACATCACATAATTGTGCAGAAAAGAAGGTACCCTCAGCAGTAAGTAATAACTGCTACAACTTTGGTCTGCCATCTTTGTGTATCTTATTTACAGTGGAAATGCCTGTGCACAGTCTAGCTTGGGAAAGGAAGCTGGGAAATAAGCACCTGCTGTTGGAGTCAGGTTTATGACTGTGTTCATGTACAGCAGCATGGAAATACCTGTTGGACTTCTCTCAGCTGGAATGCAGGCACCTGTAGAGCTTTATTATCTCGCTCATTTTTAACTGGTAGGTGTCTTTTGAACACACAAATAACATAGCAGGTCTAGGTGCTTAAGTTCCACAGCCATAACCACTTCAGTTCCCACAATATCTAAAATCACCTGGTAGTCACAATGTATTTTTAAACACTTAGAAACAAGCCTTTCAAAACATTCTAGAGCTTGCTTCTACATTTTGGTCAACTTTTTTGCTACTAGACCACCTTGCCTAGATGGTTGCAGGGGGACACTGCCACGATGGCCACTACCCATTTGATGGTTGTATCACTGAAGTGAAACCCTTGGGTGAGATGGGCTCAGCTCTTGTAAAGAGTGGAGCAGTTTGCACATCGCAGTTATTAAATTGTGCTTGCTGACAGTCCCAGGAGAGAGGGCTAAGGCCCTGAATGAACATGAAAACTGTGCAACCTATTTATGATTGCCTTGTGTAGATGGAGATTTGGTGTGCTGGGGTGAGAAAATCTGTGCTGCTGTTTGCTGTAGCTTTTTTAGAATGTGGATAAACTCAAGATTCCAGTGCCACACACCTCTGCAAGGTGCACAGAGTAAAAAAAAAAAATAATTTTAATGTCGAAAGCTCTTCTACTGTGTCAGCTAAACTGGAGATTTGGAATCCCACTGAGTGCTTTGAAAAGAGTATGCACATGTATTTATGTTGATGCTTTCATCTCTTTTCTCATTTTTAAATAATTGCATCCTGGGGATGGAAGAATTATTTTACTAGTCCCTGCTTACTAGACCACATTTATATACAGTTACCCACTGGTGGCAATGGAGCTACCACAGGTATTTTCCATTCTGAGTTACTGACATATTTCAGATATCACTTGGGGACAAAATATTTGAAGGGAATGCTAAATTTTAAAACCATTGTAGCTGCAAATGATGGAATTAGCATTTAGTTAGCAAGTAACTCATTTCAGCTGTTATAAAAGCAGAGAAATGTAAGGGTAGGTAGTGCACTTTTGGGAGAGGTGTAGGTAGTATGAAAATATTGGTTTTGCTTTCCTTGTCAGGTAAAACTTAACAGTGCACATCTAAGCTGTGAGAAATGCCCATACAGTACAGCCCAGTAGGATTTGTCCCAGCAAGTACATTTGAAGAGAACCTTTCTAAGCAAAGTCATTCATCTGCCTCTGATAAGTGTGTCAGACACCTTCAGGTGGGGATCACACTCAGTATTGCAAGGGCACAAGTACAAATTCTACTTTGATTAAACTGCAAAAATGCTGCAGAAATCAGTAGAGTTTGGGAGCTGCCCTTTTCAGGGAAGTACTGTACAGTATGAAACTTGCCAAAAACTAATGGATTGTTTGCAGGAAATTGGAAGTTAAAGTGCATGAGTCAGTCTACTTCAAGGCTGAACAGTTTCCACTGAACTTAAATAATGAATGCCAAAACCTAGAGACAGTACAAGCAGCTGCAGCGGTTTTCTTCAGTTGTTTTACCCAGGCACTGTAAGGGATTTTGTGTTTAGCAGAGTCCTCCTTGTCTTCTAGTTCATCAGGCTTTAAAAGTGTTACACACATTGTTGTTACTGACATGGAAACCTTTGCACAAGAAGCTGCAACCCAAGAATTTTTATTTTTGCTTCAAAGCAGTTACTGCAGAGTACAGACTAGAATGTGCAGTTTCAGGGATTTCATCTGCAGGAAACAACTACCTGCTTTTGTGATGACAACCAAAAAAGGAGAGGGTAATATTTTTCCTCAGAAGTGATACATGTTAGCTTCACACTTCTCAAAATACTCAGACCATTTTCTTCTGGTGTGTACAAGGATTTCAATATACCTAATGAGATATATCAAACATTGGGTGAAAGACAGAATCATTCTCAATAATTTTGATTTGTGACAGATCTTATGCCCAGAGCATATCTGTTCAACAGACTACTTTTTACCAGGCTACTAAATGAATCTAGAGAACAGTCCCGAATCAGGAGGAAAAAATATTTTGGTTTTGTTTTCTTCTTTTATCTCTTTTCAACTAGATGAGAACATGACTGAGGTTTTCAAAGGCAGCTGTAGACTTTGATTGTGCTGAGTCAATATAGAAAGGTGTAGAAGAAGCCTAGAAATGTGCCCACCTAGAGGTGCCTCATAAATAATGGCTACAGCTGTGTTCATTTACATGCAGTGACTCCTTTTACCCCTCAGTTTTAATCTGAAGCTCTTTCCTGGCATAATTTACCATGTGAATACTCGCACAAGAGATGATGATCAGGTGGGAGTGAGATTGATCAACAAGTGTGGAACAAGGTGCAATTGCCCCTTTCAAAAGCAGTGGCCATGGCACAGGTTCCTGCATTAGTTTGGGATATTTAATTATTGTGTGCCCTCAGTTTCCAGATGTGTGAAGTGGAGCGGTGACGGGGATTAAATTTGGAAGAACCTTTGAGCTTTCTCAATGAAAAATGTTAAGGGTTATTGAGTGTGAATGTGGTGAAAAGCTTAGCAGACAGGTGTGGATTAAAGAAATGGTTAGAAATCCAGTAATTTAGCTCTAGGTTTAATTGAAAGTTGTAATCCCAGCAATTGGTGCCAGTGTCTTCTAGGATTTAAATGCAGCACAGTGGAGCGTGTAATTTAAGGCTTTACAGAACAGTATTAGTGCTTATATGTTTATCACTCAGCACGTGTTAGCATTATTCCTGTGGAATGCTCTTAATTAAAATCCAGGAGCTGCTTACAGTGCATTTGATGATCAATATCATGAACATTCAGTCAAGTTAGCAGCAAAATTAATTTAAATGTTACTATAAGACACAAAACAACACGACACGGACACGCTGCTGTTCTCAAGGTAGAAAAAACAGTTTATTTTTGACTCCAACATTTATAGATTTCCAAAAGTGGCAGTGGATTGGAGGGTGATAGTGCCACCTCTCCAATGACACTGGACAAACCAACAGCCCATCAAATTTCTCTTCTTCCATAAAAGATTGCAAAACAATAAGTTATTTACAGATAATATGTGAGAAGGTTCATTACAAGAATGTAAACATCAGAAGACTTTAAAAATCTTTAAAAAGCAGGGCAACATAAAGGAATGATTTTTCTCTGAGCTACGATACAATTGGCAGCGCTTTTGTAACCGGGGCTGTCACGATCGCACGGGAGGTTTTGGCTGCAGATTCCTTGCTGATCAAATGACTTCTGTTTTCATTTTTCAAATCCTGATATTAGCTCAAGTAGGAGGAAAGGGTCTTTATGTTGGGGCAGCAGAAAACAGGGTGCTTTTGCAGCAAAATAGGCATTAGGGCAAGCCTGGTTTATACATTGTACTCTAACGTCTCAGGCTTCAAAGCCAGATTTGCTTTGGAAGTTCTCCGAGTTACACACAGAGAATCTCTTGGTAAAAAAGTGAAATCTGTTGCTCTGTTTTTGAAGTGAAGGAGCACACACCAAAATAAGTGTTTTGTAACATGGAGTTGCTTCTTTCTGAAATTTTGCATTTTTTTGGGGGCCTGATGCTCGATAGATAGGGTTAATTGTTTCAGTGTGAGTAACCAAAGTTTTAAACATGAATTCTAACTTTTTGACCCCATTAATCATAAAACTGCCTGATCTTGCTTACTGTAACATTGCTTTTTCCTTTCAATTGATGAGTCATGAGCATATATTAAATACAATTTCTTTAAAAATAATTTTTAAAAGTCCTTCTTGCATCTTAAAATGATTTTGTAAGCCAAGAATTCAGCATATGTATGTCAGTACATCTTGCAGTGGGCTTATGATATATTAGCTTCAATGAAAATTAGATCTGAATTAGAGTAGACTTTGAAAAAGGGCTGTGGGCACATGTTTTTGGGAGTGGCTGGAAGAATTTACTGTAGGGGAAGGTTCAGCCCTGTGTGTGCTCTACCTAGAAACCAGATAGGCTGATGTTTCTAGTTAAAGCAAGATGCAGAATTTAAAGCAAGGAACCGCTGAATATGAAAATTAATTTTTATGTTTACACAAAAAGAAAAAAAAATCCAACTATGGTCTAATTCCTTTTCTTTGCTTTCCTTTCCAAAAATATGTTTAGAAATTAAATAAAAAGCATTGAAGTATTTCAGCAACCAGTTGGTTGTGGGGTTTTGGTTTTGTTTTGGATGTTTTTATTGTTTTGTTTTGGTTTGGTTTTTGTAATGCCATTAAAACTTCTTTGGAGGATAACAGCCCCCTTGAGGACCAAAGCCCTGCCCTGTTACAGCCAAGGCTTACAGGGCTTTTTAACCCGCTCTGTGCACAGAGAAATCAGGGAGCTGAGCGAAAACTGAACCGAGACCCACAACAAAATCTAATTCTTTGTGTTGCTCAGCTGAAAACCAAGCGTGATTTGAGGTCTGTGGCCTTTTGTGAGTGTAAGAATATTTAACTCCTGTGTGTCTGTTGTGCTGTAAGCCACGACTGGCTGCCCTTCTGTATTCCAGAGCTGAGGTGAGCCCTGGCAGAGCTGCCCTGGGGAAACTGAGGCACAGAGCCATGGGCTGCCTCTGAGGATGGGGCACAAACAGCTCCAGAGCTTCCTCTGCTCTTTGGACTTTGGGGATCGCGGTGTTCTCCCTGCTGGCTCGCCCTCTTCCAGGTTGTTTTGTTCCTGTGCTGCTTTCACGTTCTTCTCCCTGAGAGCCGCCACTTGTTAATTTATCTACAGATAAGAAATTGTGTGTGCAATTAGCAAAAGCCTTCTTTGGAGGCATTCACCCTTATCCCTCCCCCCTGTTTTCCTCTAATTCCTGGTGACCCTCCTTTGACTTTTATTACCTTTTAAGAAGTGGCAGAATCAGGCCATTAAGTTGAAGTGAGTTATGAAATACTTAACCCTCTTGTCTCCCCTCTGGAACACCAACCCCACACAGACCAGTTACTCGAGGAGGGCTTTTTTTAAATAGGAAAATTTGACGTCCAAGCGTTTGTATGCAGCCTGGATTGCAACATACATAAGGTACAAAAAGGATAAAACCAGAAACTGAGTTTTCTCCCTGTCTGAATCCCTCGTGTCTCCAGGACCTCTAGTTTTACCATTTTAAAAATGAATTTTGGATTAAAAAAAAAAAAAACAAACCCAAAAAACCCCAAAAAACAAAAACCACTGTGGGGTTCCACACTTTATTCAAGGAGTTAAAAGTCTGGAGCTGTGCTTGATGAGCCAGATGGTCTTCAACAGTAACATTGTTCATATTGTTTAGATTATCCTGTTGCAAGTACAGTGCCTCGTTTACCTTTTATGGAAGAAAGTGTGGAAAATTGACCACAGATGTAAGTAACCAAGAATGATGGCTGAGGCAATTCTTACCAGGCCTCCCTCTCTAACACGCCTGATCCTGCAGATAAAAATAAATAGAGAAATGTGAGGCAGCATGAGAAATATCTAGTGTTACCTATTTAAGTGTTTAATTTGAGCTCTGCGAGCTACTAAAATCTTTATTTTCTTAGACTGAGATTTCTTCATATTGAACTGGTTTCAGTCTTTTGGTGTAGGCAGCCTGAGTGTAGATTTTTATCCAGGTACTAAATAGCACGTCATTATATATTTTTTCCCATTCTGGTTGAAAAAAAGGGTGTGGGAAGAAGCCCGTTATGCTGACCTCAAACACAGTTTATGGTCCAAAAATCTTCATGAGAAGATTGGTACCCTTTTTGTGCTATAATGAGAGAGCACAAACTCCCCATTAATATTGATTTGATTGGTATCAGAAGCAAAGGCTGCACCAAATTAATTAGAGGTAGCTCATTGTTGCTCCTGATAATGGGCTGTTGAATTAGTGAAGCATCTTACAAGTCAGTTTCAGATTGAAATAAACTTTTTTAGACAGGTATCTCTTTTGTGCAGTATCTGGAATTGGAAGGCTCAACAGAACAAAGGGAAAATGCTGCAAATGAAAGCAATAAAGCCCAGTTTTATAAAGTCCTTTTGTCTCCTATCACTTTTCTTTCTCTCCCTCATTTCCTTCCTCTTATTAGGAGCTGCTGTCAAAGTGCATTTACTTATGGCAAGTGGTTCCCTTCGGAGCCCCTGGGCTGGTGCTGCTGCATTTGCATGCAGGTGCTCTGTGCTGGGGCACAGGGAGCTGCAATTGTGTGAACCTGGCCAGGCTCTGAGAGTCTCCTCTCTGCTCTTCAGCACGGCTTGCCTGCCTCAGCCTCTTCCACAAGGTGGGAGATTCCTCTGACCTTAAAGGCAACAGCTTCTCTTTCTTGAACTCAGCTTTGATTGATCCACAAAATTTTTTTTTTTTTTGCCTGTACAGTGGTTTTGAATTTGGTTCTGCCTAGAAGCATAGACTATCAGATTCTCTTCCTAATATTGTTTAAAGCCTTTTCAGAAATTGAAATGCTTTACAGGGAGCAGAGAGGGCTGGAGATTATGGTGAGAAATAGTCAGTCTAGGATGTAATGTAAAATCAGCAGTTAATTCTGGAAACAGATTTCTAAGGCAAAGTTCAAATGATCAGTCTAAGGTGCCACTAAATGGGACGAGAGAGAGTCAATAATAATTTTCATATTTTTAATACCTTCATTCAAAATATGATAAATTAGATTGGCAACATGGGGCACTGTTTTTCATCATTTACCTATCTGGTTCTGCTGCCTGTGGGATCTGGAAAACAAGATTCCTTGGACACAGCAGCTCTGGCTCTCTGCCTGCAGCTGTAGGGCGCAGAAGGGGGAAGCCGTGGGGGGCGAGTGGCGGAGTGGGAGATTGGAAAGGTGATAACAAACACAGGCCTTGGAAGGGGACAGCAGTGCTGAGGTGACCAGCTTGAATCAGGACGGAGGGTGAGGGGAGGGGGATGTGGGTGAGAGTGATGATGTGGGGACTGAGCCTGTGCTGGGAGCCAGCGGCTTCTGAGCACTAATCCTGCTCTGCTCTGGGGCTGCGTGCAAATTCTCTTTCTTTTTTTTTTTCCCTCTATGTGTCTGTTCTCATATTCATGAAATAGTGATAATGGCCATTGTCTGCATCAAAGTGGTATCAGAGGCTTAAAGTGCCATTGTAGTTGTGAAACAGCAGAGATGTGTTGACCTTCCTTTGGTCCCACAGTCGATAAATGCTTACCTCAGTGACAAATTAAGGGTTTGCTTTCTTCTTCCTGAGCTACCACAGCTATGAAAAGGGTTTGGACACCATCCTGTACTACAGCAGACTTGTTAGCTTAATTGCAATCGGGCTGCACAAGTAACAAAGGGCAGGATTCGCCTGACATGCCCTGTAGTACTAATGAAAATGGAAACATTTGAAGAAAAACAGAAGCTTTCAGGTCCTGCCTTAGGATTAACTTGCTCACTGATGTAACATTTTGCAGCCGACTTCTAAAACTGATCCAGATCTGTCAGGTCAGGTTTTGTGCTTGAGCTGATCATTCAGCAGGGAAACTTCACCTGTGTTTTAACTCATTCAGCCCAGAAATTATTTGAAAGATCAACTGAAGTCTGAATGTTACAGAAAATCATTTTATAAAGCAAGGCTTCCCAGGGATGAACATAGATTTCCATCTAAATAAAGCTGCCAGCACATGATTCACAAGACCCCAGAGATTTTACATTTGATAAAGCAGAATTATTGATCTCTGTTAGTACTCTGGAGAGATGAGATGAAAAGGTTTTCATTGTCTGGGCAGGACCAGTCCAAGAGAGCAAAGAGGATAAACACCAGTGTCACACAAACTCCCCAGACTCTGATGAGAGAGACACTTTGCTTTTGCTGTCTTGAAATGTCCTACAGAGGGAAGTGCTGCAGACTAGAGCTGCAAAGAATTTATCTGTGTAGATAGATTTTTACACTGTTATTCAGTGAAGGTGCTCTTTGCTGAATTTCACAGGAAAAGAGTGCTTAACCAGTGGCAGCTCGCTACAATTCAGAGCTGGTCCCTCATGGTGAAGTCACATAGCCATGGCTAGAGCTGCCCTGTGCTTCTCATGGGGCTGAATCACAAGGGAAGCAAATTATCCCTTTCAAGGCAGAGAGACCCTCCTCAAAACCTTGCAAGTGTTGTGTTAAAGGTCAAATATGCCATAGAAAATGCAGGTTTGTGGATCAAAAAGCCCCACTACTAATGCTTAGAGAAACTGGAAAGTCAGCTCTTTTGCTGGATCTCTTCAGAGCTTGAAGAGAACTCGTTGCTCTTGTGTGAAGGGAGGTCTCGTGGAGTGAAGCTGTGCTGCAGAGGGACTGTGAATACAGAGAGTGGTTTCTCAGCAGGACACGAGCCCAAAGCTTCAGAAAGCATCACCTGATTTGTAGAGCAGACTAAAGCCTTCTAATGAAGAGCCCTGTGCAAATACTACATTTTAAGTGGTATACCCTATTACTCCTCTTTTCTCACAGATATGCCAGGAATTTCCTTTTAACGAACAATGCCTGTCTTGGTGCAAGCCTGTTTCCATGACTAAAACTATGATGAGAGCATCAGCCTAGTATGGTTCCAGGAATAACCTACACATTCAGCTCTACTCTGCCAAGAACCCTGAGACTGGTTATTGAGATGAATGGTTTTGGTTAATGTGCACCACAAAGTAGGGAAAAAAGATGCCTATATATTTCAGATAGATAATTATCAAGAAATTGTGTATAAAGAATAATAATGTATGGTAGGGGAGCAGAAATATAAGCCTTGAACTTCCTATCCTGAACATATAAATCATTGCAAGTTTTAAAGCACTTGCATGACTCATATTCAGAGGTCATAGACCAAATTTGCTGATGGAGGCAGGATGAAACAAATTTGGCTGCATTTTTATGATATTTTTCCTGCTGCTCTTAGCTTTTTATTTACCCAAAGTAATATAATTTTCCAGAGGAGTGTAACAGATCCAACATATGGAACTGCTATCCAGTTGAGTGCTTAGGTGCAGAACTGAATGGGAACAGTGGTGTGTCAATAAATAGCTTACTGCATGTCAGGCAAAGTAGTCTCTGAGGAACCATCCTGCCAGCTTGGCAGGATTCTGGGAACAGACTCTCCAGTGCAACTGGGCTGGTAATGCAGGCTCTGAATAGGGCCCAGCCTAGAGGAAATCCAGCTCCGGTAACATGAACTCTAAATGGAAGGCAGAGAGAGAGTAACAAGAAAGAGGCACTTGTTAATGTGCAGGTCTATAAATCAAGGGTTTTTTTCCTATTGCTCTGGCACAAACTTTGAGCCAATTTAGTGCATCCCTGCAAGTCAGTACTTTTTCCACTTGAGAAATAATGACATAAAAATGAGTAAATTATTTGGTAAACAATTGTGTTGCCTATTGCTGAGTAATATTTTTGTGCAACAAGAGAAACCTGCAGGAGTTATGATTTAGGTCTGATCTGCTTACTGGGTTTATGCTGCTGAGATTCTGTTGACTTTGAGGTTGATTTGTCTTTTCAGGAGCATTGCTGAGGTTTAGATTTTGATCCAGCATAGCTTAGAAAATGAGAGGAGAACTATTCCTGCATTCAGTTTAAAATGTCAGCACATAGCAAGTCAAGAGGTCTGGCTCCAGGTGAAGGTTTCAGACCTGAATGTGTCTTGATTTAATGGCAGGGAATGAGGCTGGCCTGTTAGGAGAGAGAGGCTGTACTATTGAGTGTTCCAAATGATCCAATTTTGTGTGCATGTATGGTTGTAGTAAAGATTTTGTTTATGGTATGAGGCATAAAAAAGTGTGTGTATTTATAGGTATAACATCATTCTCTTTCTCCTGTGTGTTCAGGGGAAAAGGCCATGGGCCTGCCTGTGTTGAGTAACACTTGGACCTTGCAAGGTGCATTGCAAATAACAGTAAGATTCTGGGAGAGCTGGAGTTTCTCAGGTTCTTGTCAATGCATTTTTTGCCATATGTCAGTTATATTATAGGTGAACTGTGTCATATCAGTAGTATTTTATTTTTCAAGAGTCTAATTTTCTTGCATTTGCCACCCAGATCTAGTTGTGATTGACCCTTTTAAATGACTTTTGTCAGCATTCATGTGTTATTTGGGAAGGACACCATTTTAATTTGCATGTCTAAAAACATAACTCTGGGATCTACCTTCTCCCTTTGCATCACACAGCCTGTGCTGGAATTCTTCTCTTTTGGATTTTAGCCTTGGTGGGTGGAGAGGAGAGGTTAAATGTCACCCATACCCTCAGTGCCACCCCTGAGCCCCAGTGCCAGGCTCATGGCATCCTCTGGAGGGCAGGGGAAGGCACAAGGGCAGTGTGGAGACGCCTCTGTCCTCTCTGCACTTACACCAATAGATGTTGGCACTGCCAAGGATCTCACCTGTAATTTCTTGGTAAATGAGCACTTTGTGTGACTCCCAGTTTATGTGACTCCTGTTTCTGCTTATGTATAACATGCAAAGTCTGTCATCTTTGCTTCCATTTACATGATTCCTGGCATTTTAAATTCAGGTAGATTAGATTTAGACTTTTTGTAATGAATCTGCATCATTTTGTGTTCTGCTTGCTCCTGAAATAGCCTGGGGGAACCTGATAGACACAATTTATGTGTATCATTTAGAGGCATAAGAAAGCATCTTATTGATTTAGTCTTTCTTTTGTTTGCTCTTTCCTATCATTCTAATCATCATTTTACTGTAGCATTGCACTATTGAGGAAGGTATGGGTTTTCAAAGGCAGGATGCTTCCATATTTAGAAGTGGCGATGCTTAAAAGAAAATGGCTTGGATTGGAGGTCTTTACAGCAGATTCTCTGCTAGTTCTGGTGTAGCTCATATTGTAGTGTGCAAGGTAGAAAGATGCCTGGCATTTATTTCAGCACCAGTAACTTTAGTTAATCCATTTTTGTATTGTTTCCTGAGTCAGCAGAAGATGCAGTGGGGAGGATGCTCCTGTGCAGCACTGAGCTCTGCTGTTGGTGTGAAGGCAGAGCTGGGTGCTGCTGCTGCTGCTGCAGGGCATTTCCCGTGGCAGAGGGGAAAAGGGACTGGTGGGATCTGATGTTTGTTTCTGTGCTGCTGGGATGCTTGGAGTCTTCCACGTGACTTTTAGTCACTTTCACACAGAGCAGGGCAAAGGAGACAGGAGCATTAAGGACCTGACCCTGTAATTTTCCAATTGGAATCAATCAGTGTTAACAGTAAGGCAAATTCTCTTCTGCTGTCAGTCAGTGCTCTTCTGTTGGCTTTAGTAAGGCTGTGCCCATTTGCAGTAGCTGAGAATTAAGCAGTTGCTCTCCTCCCAGCCTTTCTGATGACTTAATATCACTTTTGAAGCATATAAGTCCTGTTTCAGGTCTGGGTTGTTGGCTTATGTGTTTAAATGGAAGGCTTGTCAGTTCTCATGTAATCAGCACTCTGAAGACCATCCACGAGTGAGGTTAGGTGAAACTGTGGGGTTTTTTCCTTACTACTATCTGGATTTTCTCAGAACCAAGATAATTTTATCCCATTTGCATCAAACATGCAGGTAACTTTAGAATCCTGCATCTGTATTGTTTCTAGGGAAGCAAAATAAAATTACAAATGACAGTAATTGACATTACATACTTTAATTGAATTTCCTCCTCTGTGAACCAAAACCTTTTAACCAAGTATTGCAGTGCTATTTCTGTATTTATTTGTTACATGGGTTAATGTGCTATGTGGCAGATCCAGTATTTATCCATTTTCACAAATTAAGCTATCAGTGTCATGTTGCCTTTGAATTGTTTCCTGTATTGATGGCCAAAACGGCTTGAATAAGACTTTAGTCCTGCCTGGTATATTTCTGTTTTACAAAGCTGAAAATTGCAGGGTTGAGAATGAGCCCTCAGGAACAGTTGGGGAAACTCTAGGCCCAAAGCATCTTCTCAATGTGCTGGGTTTCTCCCTGCAGTGACCTCTGCTAAGGGGAGGGAGGAGTGCACAGGCTTTTTGAAAGGTGTTGTTATATTGCAGGAATTAGAAATCGAACCCTGCTTGAATTTACATTTGTGGCAAGTGAAAATTAATTATGGAAAGGAGGAAATTCCTCTACTGGGTCCCCAAGCTGTGTACTTCGGCCCTGCTGAAGTTTTCCACTTCTTGCCATGTCATACTCTCTGAGGAAAGAGCTCTGCTTTAGCTAATTTGCAGCCTTCTTACCCTGCTGTAACCTCACCTACTACCTGGGCATGACTTTGTCTGCTTCTGTAGGTATAAAAGCTCAGCATAAAAGAAACAAATTTCATTTACTATTTTTTGTAAAATAACTGCTTTTGTGCATGCAAAAAATACTACTTTATGAACAGATGTAAATAAGCACTTATAAAATAAGTGATTGAATTGATGATGCAGGTAACTGTGACTTTGGACTTCATGATACAATAATGTCAAAAAATACTTTGGACTTCATGATATAATAATGTAAAAATATACTATTTTATGAACAGATGTAAATAAGCACTTATAAAATAAGTGATTGAATTGATGATGCAGGTAACTGTGACTTTGGATTTAATATATAATAACTTTCAGCATCCTTCTTGACATTTCAAGTGAAGCATGTTCTCCTTTAGCTGTACTTGTGTCCCAAACAGGATTGCCATAATAAAGTATGTGGGACACTTGTGATTCTTTTCAGAAATCAAGAAAAGGAAAGCCTGGTAAAGAGCTGCCAGCTCAGTGTTGTGTGTAGTTGAATGCTGCTATTCAGCAGCCCAGCAATGCAGGTTTTCAGTGCCAGAAGGCAGTGGGACTCCAGGAGGCAGAATGGGGAGCCCCATTACTGCTTGTGAGTGCAGCATGAAATAGAAATGCTGGCAGGGAAAGATGCTTTTAGGAGTGACCTAAAGGCTGCAGACCTGTGTGTATCAGAGACTCCTTAGAACTGGCAGAGAATGTGGTGTCAGAACACTGACAAGAGCTCTGAGACTTCTGCAAGGAGTCACATCTGTTATGAAACCTGGGGAGGGATGCTATGTAGCTGAGCTGAATAATCCTGAACAGTTAATACCACTCCATTCTCCATAGTTGTCTTTTGGCACAGGTATTTTAAATGGAGTTCCATTGGAAATTAGAAAGGTAACTACTTTCCATGACTTCAAAATGAGCCAGGGATGTGTCACTTCCCTCCTCCTGCTCCAAGTTGAAACAAGCACTTTGACATTTTATAGCTTCTGAAAGGTTTTAGTCTGTAGAAAACTTCATAGGAATTTGATTTTTAGCCCAAGTAAGTAATTGCTTTAGATTATATTTTCATTACTGTTCCCCTTTGGAAGAGCCCATAGACCATAAAACTAGTTTATTTCTTACCAGTAGTTTATTATTTTTTGATGGCTCATACCTCTCCTTTCCTGTGCCTTTTAGCTTTTTATATGCTTTTGCCTGTTTCAGGGCTTAGTCCTTGTTCCGTGTGTGTTGCTATTTCAGTAGGGAAGTATTTGTGGAGAAAAGAATACTGTGATCAGGATCTGAATTTGGTAATATTTGGTAATATAATACACGCATCTTAATTCAGACAACAGGATTCAAGTAACTCCTGTTGATCAGACTTTGTTTCACAACAACAAAAATGAAAACTAAAACGAAAAATTAAAACCAAACAAAAGAAAAAAAAAAAAGAAAGAGAAAGAAATTTCCCATCAAATGTTGCAGTGTGTATGCACATATTTTTCCTATGCTTTGAGGGGAGCTGTGACTTTATTCAGTTACAAGGGGAAAAGGTACAAGTTACCCAGAACAGAAACAGACTGGGATTGCTAAAAATGTGCGTTTTGCACTTGCCCTTTGAGCACTTTGTTTAGTTGTATGACTGATAACAAAAGCACACAATCAAAACTGCATCCCAGCCTTCACAACACAGCTCACCAAGCTGCAAAAAGCAGATTTAGTTTCTTTTGCAGATGGTCTATGAGTCTCATGTGGCATCATATTAAATTATATAGGCAGTCAGTCGCTTGTTCTGAAGCGATGCTCTGAGCCAGGAGTTGAGATGTGCTTGGACCATTCTGGTGCAAAACAGCTCCAAAGCTGAACCAGCTCCTCTGAAAGCAGCAGCACAGGGCCCTGCCAGAGCTTCCAGCACCTCCAGGACTGCAGTTCCCCCTGGGATGCACTATGAGGGTGGCCCAGCGACCCTACGATGGGCTGTGGAGCATTTTGCCCTAAAGGTAGGAGCCCAGACCCACTCATCTGGTTGTTTTGCTTTTCTGCTTATTGCTTTCCGACCCCGTGTTTTTACAATTTCTACAATTTTTGCAATTTTTATTTTTGGTTTGCAATATTTTGAAGATAAGAATGAGAGTTTATTTCCTTCTTACTCCTGTCAGACTTTGTTTTTCCTGGGTAAAAGAAGAAGAAGAAGATACAGCAGTCTGTTAATGTTTAATATTATTTCGTGGAAGTATTTCTGCAATATGAAATAGAATTAGCTGTTTCACCCTGTGATGTTTCATAAGTTTATGTGTTCCAGTTAGCTTCAGTTTAGTACAAATGCAGTCTTGGGGTAACACTGGCTCCAGTGTGAAAATAGTGATTTTTATCAGCTGAATTTCCATTCAGGGCAAGTTTTCATTTGTAGTCAAATGCATGTTTGGGATAGCAATTTTCAAATGGACTATGTGTTATGCAGTCAGTAAGTTTTAATATTCATGCTTATTAAAATGAAAACCTCATGGTACTATGCACTTTCTAAGAGGAGCAGTAACACAAACTCACAACCTCAAAGCAGAAGGCTGCAGATTATTTTGGGGAAACTCCAAATGTGTCAGTGCCATGGAGTAAAACCCATTTGAGGTTATCTACATCAATGATTAAGCTGCAGGTTTAGGTATGCCCACCTGCAAAGTGGGACAGGAAATACAGCCACAGGCACTGTTGCTGTGATTGTTCCTCATGATGAAATTGGTACATTGGCAATGACAGCAACCCAGGAAATGCATTTAATAGGTAGGAGTTCACCCAGGGATGCTTCCCTTGTCTGACAGCTCTTGACAGGTGCTAGCAAGGGCTGCTCTGAAATTCCAGCATGTTGGAGATCTCTTGGAAGAGGCAGTGGCAGTGCAGGTGCAGGTCAGAGCTCTGCCCTTACCATGCTGTCTTCACAGAAACACCAAGATCAGATAGAACAGTTCAGTCAGGTGTTTGTTTTAGACCGGGCATTTGGAAGCTGGAGCAGCTGTTTGATTTTATAAGGAAATAAGCAAAATTAGGAATGCACAGAGGGTACCAGGAAGGGCCCATGAAGAGCAAGCCACAGGGCTGGATGAAAATCATTGCTGCTGGTTTATATGGGAAAAGGGGTGTTTTCTTTGCCATGACAGGGGTTTGGAAAGCAAAAGGTACAGGTATTCCTGTCTGCTCTGTCAGGCTAATGTAGCATTACAGATGAGCTTTAAAGGCTGTATTTTAATGCTAGGCTTCCATTTTACAAGTCAATTTTGTCTCCAGAAAGGAAACATGTAGATGAATGCCTTAAACTAGAATTGTGTTTTTTTCTATGCTGCAGAATGAGGATACTGCTGTTTTCCTCTGGTAAATGAATTAATTCTGATTAAGGGATTTGAAAACCTAGGCTGGAAAGTGTTGATTTATTTCCTGTGCAAACTGAGAACAAATTCTTCTTTCCTAAGCCAAACACAATTTCTAGTTTGTGCTACCAAAGTCCTGTCTTGCATCATCATCTTGCACTTTTGTGTAAATGTGTTTGAGGAGGATAGCACAGCCACACTATTGATCACACCACACTGTGATTTATGCCAGCTGACCAAAGTCCTCCCTCCAGCCAGGGGTTTCCACAGACAGCCCTGATACATCCCTTCTCATCCCTGAGCTATGTATGGCTGGGAAAAGCAGAGGGGCTCCACACAAATGGTGTGCAGCTTGGCAGTGCACACCCATGTGAGATAAGGAGCTTTCCCTTTCTCAGGTCAAAGCCTGAAGCTTTTCTGCTCTCAAATTCACATTAACCTCTACGTTGGCCATGAGAGCTCTGAAGGGCAGTTTTGTCTTCAGGATGCTAGAAGATACATTTCTTCCATTTTAAGGTTTCATTTGCAGCCTTTTACCAAATCCATCCCTTTTTCTTTCAGAATGTGGCTGGGTTTCTGTTGATCCAGCCAAAGCCACAGCCTGTTTTTGCCATGTTGAAGGCCTGTCTCTAGATCCCAATTCCCAAATTAGACCCTGATTCTGTCCTTGACTATAAACTCCAATTCCCTGGGACATATTGCAGAGACTTTAAGAAACCATCTGTGTGTTAGGCACAAATATTAAACATAGCAAGAAATTGAAAATCTTTAAAGTCAAGAGGAAAAACAGAATTAGATGTTGCAAGTCAGTTCTGCTGCTGAATCTGAGAACCAGGGTTAGACATTCAGGATTGACACAGAAGGTAGCAAAAAGTGGACTGCAAACTACCAGTTATGCAAATAAGTAATATATCTACATATTTGTATTCATTATTATTTTAATTTCTTCAGGTGATTCTTATCCCATCTTTCTTGTGTTTGCTGCTTCTCCAGCCTTGGTGTCAACCCCAGACTTCATCCTGGTTGATTTTGATAGTAAACAAAGATCTTGAAGCTCTTGTAAGATACTAATGTGTTTTGGGGGTTTTTTTTCCTTCTGGCACATAGAAATGCTTGGCCACTTACTAAAAATCTTTTAATCCTTTGCCACAGTCTTTCCTTGAAGATGATGAGTTGCTTATCTCAAAACACAAGTAGTTCTAGTAACTGCAGTTTGAAAATGGGGACAATGTGTGACACATAAACCAGTTTGTAGTCCATGAGAAGGAGCTCAAACTTTCCAGTAAAAGTAGTAATTTTTTTTTTTCTTTCTTTCAAGAAAATGCACTCATCTAGATTACTGAGCTGCAGTGGGTCTCTCTTAACTTTCTGTCCTTCAGGAACAAGGCTTATATACACAAGAAGAAAAGAGCAAGAAATTCAGGAAATCCTCAGCTTGCTACTAGTGTGCCCTCACATTCCTGAGAACTAATTTTGGGTTTTCTCTCAGGAATAGCTAGAACTTGTTGAGCTGGGAAAGACTTCTTGGAACAGATCCTTGGTTTTGTCTTCTCTGCATGAGCGCTTCTTGTTGATGTTGGAATAGCTGCTCTTGGTTGGTTGGTGATTCACAAAATGAGGCAAGTCAGCCCTGTAAAATCTGCTTCTACACTCCTCAGTGTTTGAAAAAAATGTTGCAGCAAGCTGGTGAGCATGTAAGAAGAACAATTGCCCCCACTTGCACCAAAAGGTCTGGCTGCCTCTCTTTTGGGTATTACTACCTGCAGATTTGTTGTAACTTGAGAAATATCAAAATGTCAGTGAGGAGGATACAAATGCTTTCCCTTCCTCTCTGTATGGCCCCAAGTGCTCTGTGTTGTTCTGAGATCCCTCAGTAAATCAGTTCAGAGATCTCTCAGTAAGTTGGAAATCTTAGCTGGCAGAGGATTGGTTTCCATGAAGTACTTTGCTGTCAAAGGATTTGTTTCAATAAATTATTTTCTATGTAGGGATACCACGTGCAGAGCAGCTAACAACCTGCATGTTTCTGTTGCACAAACACCGTACCAACGTATCTCAAGCTCTTTGGAGTTTGTTTTGGGATCAGATTCCACACAGCACATTTTGATAAGAACTTGGAATGGTCTCAGCATTTCTCATACGCACGATTTGTTCTTCAGTGGGAATGAGAATCAGCATCAATTGAACTCTTGTCTGTATTTATTCCCAAAATTGCCTTTTGGGATTTTTCAGTAGGGTTTTTAACAGTCCTGTTGGGTGTTAAAGGGTGACAGGATTTTCAAAATGTCTGCAGATACTGCTTAGGTATTTTAAAAGATGTGTTGAGAGGATGTGTAGAAGGAATGAATGGAATGATTGGCATCTGTGTTAGCTTGGCACTTCACTGCTTATTACCTCTTAGAAACTAGAGGGGAATTCTGAGAAAGAACCTTCATCCCAAATGAAATGAGAAAGCATAGAAGGCTTAGTGAAGCTGGCAAAAAAGAATCACGTGTACTCTTTTGAAAAAGGACTGAGTTTGCTTCCTGATTTGTTGTTTTTTACCTACCCAAACCAGACATCTGTCTGTCTGTCTGTGGAGGCTTTTTTTCCCTGCCAATTCCAAAAAGAGAAAGGAACACCAAACTAGTCACTGAGGTCCTTGAGCGTGGCTTTGGACTTCAGAGAAAGTTCAAGGTAAAAGGCATTTAATTTGTTTTGCATACATGAAAATCAAATAATAGCATTTCTCCTATCTTTTATTGTGAACAGCATTACTCCTGTTCTTTTTGTGTGCATGCCATGTTTGGTTTAATGGAGAAATGAGAAAAGAAAATAGATTCTTTTTTGGAGACTGAGTACTAATGCAGAAACATTAAAGGCAGGCACATTGTTGTCAGCCAGTTTGCATATTTATTTACTTTTACAAATGGTTGGCTTGGAGTCAGCAGTTAATGGAATGAGAATGATGTTCCTGTACAGATCATTTCCTGAGAAACATTTTCAATTACAAACATATCTCTGCTTTTCTTCCCTCATTTGTTATGTCTTGGAGAATAAATGGAGAGTAGCATTTACAACTTAAGGTTTATGTTCTGAAGACAATTTTAACAATGATCCCCACATAAAAAGGCCCTTTTGTAGTTGCAGACATATGTTTATGATGTTTTGTGCTGTGAATATCAAATTTCTGGTGGACGCTGTGTCACACTCTGCAAACTTGTAAACATCTATAAATCCATTGGATCATTTTAGTACCATGTGTAAAGCAGATTTATTGTCTTTTGTGTGGATTTCTTTTGTTTCAGAGCTAAAGTTGAGCTGCTAGAATCCATGTTTAATGAATTATGTATTACAGAAAATTAGGCAGTACTATTTTAGATTAATATTTTCTTTTCCCTTTGTGGACATATTGGATCCACATGCACAGGTATTAGAAATTAACATTTTGGATAGATGGCCCAGAAAGCAATTATGTAAGTTTTCTTGACTAAATAGTATAATTCTATAGAAGCCTGAACTATGACTTTTTGAAAGTGTTTTTGTTTTCTTTTTTCCTCTCATTCTCTAGCTGTCTTAAGTAATTTTGGTCAGTTCTCTCATTTACCAGTACAAATCCAGAATTACCCCACTAGAATTATATCAGAGGGAACAGGAGCCGTGCTGAGCCAGTGAGCTGGTATAAATCAGCACAAATCCACTGAGGTCTGTGTGGATACAGTCATTTACACTCAAGTCTGCATTACAGGCTATCAAGGCAGTAGAAGAACTAAAGCTGCTGTTGTGCCCGAGTGGTTACAAAAGCAAACCATCGAGGTCGTGGGCATTTACCAGAAATTTGCACCCAATAAAGGGAATGTGAAACCAAAACCCAATTCATCTACATTTGGCTCTGCTATAATTGAGTGTTTGTCATATACAAGAGCAGTAAAGGCATTTCGTGCTGAAAATCAGCATTTTTCTAAACTGGCTGTAATTTCTGGCTACCTATCTAAATGTGTGTAGCATAGGCATGTATGTTTGAATGTGGGCATACATGCAAATATCCAGGGTTATTCTGGCAATATGATGTCTGCAGCTAGCCTTCCAAATGGTGCTTGTTCCAGGAAAAAATAGCTTAAGATAGAGACATGACATGTAAAGCTGCTGCCTACTGTGGCAGTTTAAAATATCAGGGAGATTTTGCCTTTCTTATAGAAAGCTTAAACTCTTGGAGTCATGTGAATGTCAGCAAATCTCAGCTTCCACAAAAAGAAAAAAAAAAAAAAAAAAAGAAACAAAAAATCAACACCCAAACCAAAACAAAAAAAACCCAACTCAATTTATGTGAAACCTTAAAAATGCTGAGAAGCGTGAATGGAAAATCCTTATGCTACAGAAAATAAGGCATATTGAAGACCTGCAGAAATGTTATGTATGTATATATGTCTGTAGTTGTATATGCATCTATCTAAACCTCCTGGATTTGAAAGATTGAGGTTAGAAGCACTGTGGCATTGTGCTCCTCCAAAATGATGGTTTGGTTCTAGTTAATTGCACAATTTCAGGATTCATCCATTCCTGTCATTGCACTTCAGTAATTTTAATTTTGTAAGTACAGACCCAGTTACATGGGGAAGACATGGCTGCAGCACTCAGAGGAGAGGCTGTTTTACTCTGCATCTTGCTGCATTTGTTTCATGATTCTTCTGATGGATATAAAATACATCTAAACCACAGAGAGTGCACTGGTGATGTGGCATGGCTGAGCTCAGTTAAATAATGAGATGTGTTTCATTCAAATCAGAATGACTCTAAGCCCTGAATACTAAATAGGGCAGCAAAAAGCCTTCAAGCACACAAAATAAATGAGTAAAAAACCCAAATGAAACTGTCTAATAAATACAATGTGGAGCAACAGGCTGCATGTACTGGAGGAATTAAGGCAATTTGAAGCTGTGGGCCGTGCTGCATCTCAGATGTGCAGCTCCAAGGGCAGCTGGATGCACACATCACAGGGCTCTGGCTCAGAGCACACGCCTGTGTTTGATAGCACAGGTTTATGACCTCGTAATCCTAGAGCATCTAAAACAGTAAGAATTCCATCCAGCTTAAAATAGCTGCTGTAGTTGCTGTTGATAGAGGCTCGAGGGCTCCCCGGCTCTGGGGCCAAATTTGGTGCTGGCATGATGGGAGGAAGTCTGTTGACAGCTGATAGCAGTGGAGTTGCACTTGATTACATCATAAGAAATTTGGCACGTGGAGCTGAATCAGAAGTCTGAGCAGAAATGTCCATTCCTCATCCAGAGTTAAAACTGGGACTTCCACATTGCCAATCCACAGAAACTTGTCTGGCCCAGATGTAGCTGTTGCTTTTCAGGGTCTTGCTTTGAAAGTGCATTCCCCCAGTTCCATTCAGCATAGTGACTGAAAAAAAAGGAGGGCTGGATTTTGCTGTCGTGCCCAAAGGGATGAAGTCCCTAATCTTCCCAATGCCAGCACGGTGAGCTGATGACCTGGGCTGGATCTGGGTCACAGCAGAGGGTCTGAGCTCCAATTGCTGGCCTTGTGCAGTGGCCACGCCTGGGTGCTGTCCTTCACAGGAGCTGCCACAGCTCCCAGTGCCCTGCTCTGGCAGCCTGAGTGGTACCTGAGCTGCTGCAGGTCCATCCCATCCCCTCCTCCCTTCCTGTAAGGCTTGGAGTGCCCTTACTGATGCTCCAAAGCCACTCCTCAAAGTATTTCAAGAAATTAGATTATGTTAATTTCTGCTGCTGCAAAAAATTGCCCCAATGCTGTGTTCTTTCTTTTTATTAAAATACTAAGTTGCTGAAGTGATTTCCATGAAAATTAATTAAAACAAATTAATGAGAAGAGGCTGAAAAATGGACTCCTCTACTGAAACTGTGGTATGCAAACTCTTAACCTCAATCACATATTTGTGGTTGCTCTATAAACACCTAAGTGTATAGCAGTGATTTGTCATGGTATTTTTTTTGATGGAAAGTCTTAGAAAGTGAAGCTATACTACATAGTACGTTTTCTCTCAGTTTAATACAGCTTGTTATAATGCGTGTGCTTACCTGCTCCATTTAGTAGCATTACTAATCTGCAGTTAAATCTCTGCTTTTTAGTAGTGGGAAAGAAATGAAAAAGATGCTGTCAGGCTCAAGGTTTCTGCATCATGTTTTCTGCTTGTGGGGGACAGGAGGGCATGAGTCCCTTTATTAGGGGGCTAATACCAGCCTGGGGCATGGGTTGTGCCCTGCAGAAAGCAGAGGTGAGGAGGAGCTGTGCTCTCTAAAACCGGGATCCATCTGGGATCTTTGGATCATCTGGAGGTTCTGCAAATGGCTCTGGCAGGTGTGCAAAATGTCTGTGCTTACAGCTGTGTACAGCAAGCAGAGCTTGGCCCCTGTTGGGCAGTAAATAGAGCACTTACATTCTAGAACATGCCAGTGTTTTAGTTCCCCTTGTATATTTCTTGTTGTCTTACTTGTATTTTATGTTCACTTTTCACTCAAAGATGTGGCAGGAGTTTATTTGCTTTCTCTTATTTTCTCTGAGAATATGATGGAGGTCATGTTATTAAAGATAGAGTGTTGTGCATGCTAGAGGACAGGTATGGCAAGGTTCAGTGGGCCTTGTAAAGAATTCCTTACATAACTTTCCACCTTGAAAGGTCCACTCAGTCTCCTTGCAAAATTGTCAGCAAGCTCTGCCAGAGGGCTGCTCCCGGGAGAGAGGAACCAAAAGCTTTCACTACTGTCCTTCACTTGGAAAATGAGCTGACTGCTTTCTCCAGTGTGTCTCACCCAAGCAGAGCCTCCAGCCCTTTGGGACAGGAGAGCTCAGGGGAGGCAGTTGGCTTGAATAGATTTTATTTACTATGCTCCCCCTTGGGACTGATGTGAAAAAATCCCACGTTTTCTGCCTAGGAGGCTTTGTGTGTAGTCCTCCATGAGCTAAACATTTCAGAGCAGAAAGACCTCCACAGGGATGTTTTCTACACGCTGACATTTGCCCATAACAAAAAAAAAAAAAAAAAATTCAGAGAGGTTAATGAAACCAAGAAACCAACAGTGATTTTCTCCAAGGAGTGCTAGCAGTTTCAACAATTGCCATTACTTAATGTGCAAGCAGTTCCCGAGATTGTACATGCTAGACCAACTTCATCCTTGCTGTAACTCCTCAGAACTCAGTGGAGTTACATCAGGGATTCATTTGGTCCATTGCTTTCAGCCATCAGTTTTAGAGGATATACAACAGTCGAGGGAACTGTTATTGTCAGCATGGGTTTATGACTCTTTAGAGCTGCTCAGTATTTGTCTGTTACAGATACATAAGCAGGGTGAGTGTATGGAGTGAAGTTATGGGTTCAGTGTTGAAGGTAGTGGATTTTTCAGAGTTATTTTTGTACCATTAAAAGTAATAAACATTCTGGCAGCCATTATTGGTGTGAGTCTTTCATAGATGCTTGAATACAGCTACACAGATCCTTGAAGCATGCACAGAAACATTTCATCTGGCAGACCACAAAACATTTCATGGGACGTAAGAAAATATTTGTAAATTTCTAAGCCTGTTATCACACCAACTGACTGATGATCACAGTGTTCATGTGAATTTAGCTACACTTAATGCACCAAGGAAGTAAAGCTGATTTATGAGGCAGCCATGAGGGCAGAAATAAAACAGAAGATCTTTAGAGTAGTTCTCTGTTTTCTTAGAAACCAAATTGTCTCTGTGATTTTCCGAACAAACTGGGGAAAGGATCAGCTGGTAAATCTGAATTGTTGGATGGTGAATCTTGCATCTGCACATCAGTCAGATATTTCAGTACATGTCAGAAGCTGTGGACAGCTGCCTGAATCTTTAGGCCATATGTAGGATTTTTGGATTAAGTTATTTAAGTGTAAACTCTGACTGGAACAGATGAGCTAACAACCACTTCTGGTTGGAAATTGAGTGGTCAAAGCAACATTACTGTCTGGTCATGGCTAAGACAGTGAGCCCCTTTCCTGGATTGGTGAATCAGCTTTGCACTGATTGTTCTCAAAGCAAGGTACAAACTCGTGTGATCCCTGCTCTGGTTCCCTCCCTGCTCCGTGCTGGGAGCTCTTCCACAGCACAGGATGGTGTGTGGCCTTGTTGGGATTCCTTGCCCTCTCTTAGGGAGGCTCTTCCTTTGGGCACTGAAGGGAGGGTTTTGTCTTTGCAACCTATTAAAGTTTGGGTCACCCAGAGGAATGAACAAAGTTGCTCTAGCCTGTCACAGAACAAGTGACAGGCTTCCCTTTACACCACTTCTCTGGGTCTTTCTGGTCTTTTCTTCTCAAGAACATTGATTTTTGCAGAATTCGGGGACTTTGGCTGAGTAAGACCTTGTCTATATTTAGTGACAACATCTCCAAACTGTGGGTTCTTGGATTACTTCTCCATTTCTATGTCCAAGTTCTTTTTCAACCTGCATTGACTGCACACTAACCTGCAGACTGAACCCCTTTTCTGGGGGCTCATCATCCTACACTGTGTCTTGCTGCTGTGATTTCTGCTGAGGAAAGGCCAAGAGCACAGGCCAGAAGCATCCTGCAGCCTGCTCCAGCTGGACAGTGCAGACCCATCAGCATCCTGGGCAGCAGAATGTGCTGAGTGCTGCACCTTCAGGCTGGGATGGCTCCTCAGCCTGGTGACTCCTGCATGGGTGGGTGGGTGCACAGCCACACCAGCTCTTCCCAAGGAGCTAAACTTGAAACATCCCTAGAGCCACGGTGACATACTGAGAGCAATAACCATCTCCCTCAGCTGAAATGATTCATTAGTGTTAAAGTGTCAGGACCATTAACATGCAAGCAAGCCTTTTAAAATTTTGAGGACAATGGGCCATGTCCTGGAAAAGATTTGAGATAATTGTGTTGGTTCCAGCACCATTATCCGTGAAAAATGTACTCATGAAAGTAAAGATTTGTTGGCTGGGCCTCCCATTTTTGTTAGCTTTACTTTATTGCTGTAGTTACACCCAGTGGCTTATCTAATAGAGTCATGTTCTTATAAAGAAATTAAGACAATTAATGCTACTTTTAGTGAGAGTGAAATAGTAAGTAAAATTAAATTGAAATTTGACCAAGCTTTTCTTTTTTTATTTCCTAGTGTCTGAATTACAGGAAGAAGGAATAAATGCCATTAACTTACCTCTCAGTCCCATTCCATTTGAACTAGACCCTGAGGACACTATGCTAGGTAATTCACAAAAATTTTACATCTCAACTCGAAAACTTGCTGTAAAATGAAGTGTTGTGCCTGGGATAGTTTCTAATGTTTTTCTTTTAAACCTTCCAGAGGAAAATGAAGTCCGAACAATGGTGGATCCAAATTCAAGAAATGATCCAAAATTGCAAGAACTAATGAAGGTAATGAAAGCATGTAAACCCTGTCAGGAAAGTGGAGCTATTTTTTAATGCCACCCCTGCCTCTTTCACTTGAGCACTTGAAAGCACTAGTTAGATGTTAATTAGTTGGAACCACATGGTGCGTACATCCCAGTGAAATGGGGAGGTCATTTGTGGCAGTATCTTTCTCTAGATGTGGCACAGGGAGACTTTAAAATTTCTGTTAAAATCCTGAGGCCAGATTCTCAGTCCCATCCCATCCCCAATTGAAGATCATGCTGATCTTCCCTTGTCTTTGTGATTCTTGGGGTTAGAACTTTAGCAGGATGCTTCATCAAAATCAACTTCAGCACCTTTAACACAATAAGATGTTAAAATTCTACTGAAAGCAAGGGAAAGATTTCAGTCCAGAAGATACTGCATTAATTAGTGTTTGTCCAGACCTTGTGGTGCATTGGCACAACCACCTCAGGTGAGTCCTTCCTGAGTTTTTCCTGTTTGCTCCTGAAGGTATGTCAGACTGTATTTTGAGCCACTGCAGCTTTGGTATTCTTTCTGCTAAGAAAAATGGCATGTGGTTTAAATTGCAAATGAATAGTGTATAATACTGCCAAATGTGTGTTTCCCACATAGGTATTAATTGACTGGATTAATGATGTGTTGGTAGGAGAGAGGATTATTGTGAAAGACTTGGCTGAAGACCTGTATGATGGACAAGTATTGCAGAAATTATTTGGTAAGAAAAAATACACGTGCACGGTGTTAAAGCACTTTGTCAAGAAGTGGATCTCTTGTTCCTGCCCAGGAGCCTCGGTATCATCTTACATTTATGGCACTAAGTGGTACAAAAATAGCATTGTGTTATGAGCCCCCTGAGCAATGGGCTGTGTGCACAGCCCTCGTGGCTCAGTGCAATGTGTGGTGCTCTGCAGCTGGTGAGAGCAGCACAAAGCCTACCTGGGGTGCTGCAGAGGGAGGGCTCTTGTCTTGGCAGCACTCTTCACTCCAATTAAATTTATTACCTGCATATGGGCTGCACAAACTTTGCCATGTTACAAGTGGAAAGTAAGTTTGAAGGCAAGGGCAGTCTCAGTGCCATGGTGGATGTTTTTAATCTCTGCTCCTTCCATGCTATAGTTTGTTCATCGCAAGGTTCCCCTGGAAAGTTGGATTTTCTTTCTGGTTTGATGTCTGGCTTTTAACATGGCTGAGGTAATGGTGCCCAGTGGACTGCAATCTGAGCTTCAGCTGAGAAACAGATAGAGACAAGAAACTGCTAATGCAGTGTTGGCATGTGCTTTTTACACTGTTGGCTTGAAAGCCATTTTCTTAGTTATTACAGCTCATAAAGTCTCCAGTAAATTTCTTTCCAGTATCCTAAATGAATCTTCAAACATCATGTGAGCACTTCTAATAAAGACTTCACAGACTATTCCCTTCTATGAATGGTTAAGCTGTTGAATATATTGTGATGGACTGGATTTGCCCAGACTGAGCAGTTGGATTGTCATGGGCAGATCTCCAGTGTCTTCACCCAAAATTCACAACATGTGTATCAGGTGCAGCCTGACTCTAAATATGCATACACTGATCTAGCATTTATTGATTTCAGAGGAATCTTTTCCATTACCCTTAATTCCTTGTGGATCAGGTCTCTGCTTACTAAATCTTCAGTCTTGTGGTGAGGAGGTGCAAGAAACCTATGCAGATAGCAGCTCTTAGGCTGGATTAGGAGATAGCAGCTCTTAGGCTGGATTAGGAGATAGCAGCTCTTAGGCAGGATTAGGAGATAGCAGCTCTTAGGCTGCATTAGGAGATAGCAGCAGCTCTTAGGCTGCATTAGAAGATAGCAGCTCTTAGGCTGGGTTAGGAGATAGCAGCTCTTAGGCTAGATTAGAAGATAGCAGCTCTTAGGCTGGATTAGAAGATAGTAGCTCTTAGGCTGGATTAGGAGATAGCAGCAGCTCTTAGGCTGGATTAGAAGATAGCAATTCTTAGGCTGGATTAGAAGATAGCAGTTCTTAGGCTAGATTAGAAGATAGCAGCTCTTAGGCTGGGTTAGGAGATAGCAGCTCTTAGGCTGGTGGTTTAGGCTCACTCACTTTGGAAAGATACTCAGTTGGCTTTGATAGGAACAAGATCAGCTCCTACCAAAAAAGATAAATCTTAACAAAATACTCTTTTGTAGAAGTAGATTGATAAGTGACCAAGCATTTTGTTTCTGGTATTGTCACCAGGGAGCTGCTGTATTTTCTTTGCTTATTCTTTAAGGGTTAACAATAAACCACGTATGTATATACATAGCAACTGTACTAATTGTAACAAACCAATTCCTAAAGTATTTTAAAATCTACTGCAAATTTTAAGTGCAGAAAATGGCTGTGCTTTCATAGAGAGAAATTTGCCTGAGGTTTTAGTTGTTTTCATGAAAACTTGTTTGCCTTTCTTTGATGCATTCTCTGCCTCTATGAATACGGAATCACTTCCATTTTATCACTACTAGGCCAAGTAAAATTTTTATCTCCTGCATCTGAGGTAGAAGCTGGGAGGCTGAGACTGATGAAATAAAGTTGGTGTCTGTTTGCTAGGTTTGATGGTCTGCTGTGCAAGCCACTTGCAAGCAGAATGACCTTCAAGCAGAAGCAATACAAGTAAAGGGCCTTATGTCCAAGTCTGGTGCTCCCTAAAGGGAGTTGCAGCAAATGTTTGTTAGCCAGTGGTGTGGCATAGAGCCTTCTCCTTGTCAGTGTGCAACTAAAGGCAAAATGTGAACTTATCTTTAGGAGCTCAGAAGTGTAGAGGAAAAGTGGCTCTGGAAAACCTTAGATACAAAATTAGGAAGTCTGATGTCTCCTGAATGTTCCTCTGGGTGTATGGAATGTCTTCGTGTTCTTCATGGAGCTGATAATTTTTTTCTCTTCCATTCTTTCTTCTATCACTTCAGAGAAGCTTGAAAGTGAGAAGCTGAATGTTGCAGAAGTTACTCAGTCTGAAATTGCTCAGAAACAGAAGCTACAGACAGTGCTTGAAAAGATCAATGAAACCCTTAAACTCCCTCCAAGAAGCATTAAGTGGAATGTTGACTGTAAGTTTTGTGTTTGCTGTGCTGTTCTCATCTGTTGACAGCTGGGAGGTTGTAGGTGCCATCTGGAGTTCTGAAATATCCAGTGGCATGGGAGGGCTGAAACCTGGGATTTATGGCAGGAACTGCTCTGAAGGGCACTTCCAGATGTGCCACTCTGTCCTCTTTACTGGTGTCAGCCTTCTGTGCCAGTTAGGTGTCTTCTCAGAGCCTGTCCAAGTGTGGTGGCTTTGCTCTGAAGTCCGTGTGCATACCAGCTTAAGTTTTGTATTGCTAAATTGGCTTGTTGAAATAGGCAAGTACCTGCAGAAATGCAGCAGATGGACATAAGGACAGTTAGGTCCTAGAACTCTGTGTGAAATTTGTGACATAGATATGAATAATATTTCTGATAATTTCAGGCAAAGTCTGAACCACTAGTTTTGGTTACAAAACTCTAATCAAGACTAATTCTGTGCCTTTCCTGGTCTATTGTATTAAAAATGAACATATCTCATAGAAATGTCTTCAGTGGCCCAGCACAAGACACTTCAGTGTATATGTATTGGAGAAAGCAGGTTATCAGTTGTAGAAAATTAGGCCTCTTAATCTGTTTTAAGTTTGGTTTTCAGAATCATTTCATGCTGGTGAATACCTTGACCAGTACATCACATTTTCCCTGTCTCCTGTACCTGTCTTGTGCTGAGCAGTTTTGTTTCATGTTCCATTCACAACAATTAGTTAGAAGGAGAGAAATATCTCAAGGGAGGAAGAGTGAATATTTGGCCATTTGACTTTCCCCTGTCTGTGGTCCTGCTGAATTTTTTGTCCCCTTCTTTTTTCAACCTGCCCCAAGTTTTCTTTCCATTCTTTATTATGCAGATGGAGGCAGGGTGTTTGGAGTGGCCTGACAATTTAACTCCTAGTTTTAATTTAATGTTTTACATGTGTTTTAGAGCTGGAATAGAGATAGAGAGCAGCAGCTGTGTCCAGCTGTAGCACACGCTGGTGGTAGGCAGACAGACATCTTTGTAGTGTTCTGCTAAAGCACCTCATCTCTGACCATGGGCCCTCCAGCAGCATTTGCCAGCAATGCCACATTTTATAGCAATGTGTATCTGCATGGCATAGCTGAGACTTGCACTGTAGGATTATGGAGAAGGGCATTTTAGTGAGTCTGATCGAGTTTCAGCAGTGCAGTAAGGTAGTACTTAATGATTAGTTCAAGTACAAAAAATCTAAGTGCACAGCAGTGTCAGAGATCTTTTAGCAATACTACTTTGGGGAATGCAAAAACAAAATAGAAGAAGAAGAAGAAGAAAGAAAATAATAAGGATTGGAAATTATCCACATGCATGCCAATGGTTTGATGCTTGATCAAGGATTTCCTACAGTTTGGCTTTTGATGTCTTGTAAGTTGTGTTAGTGTTAACTACCCATATATGAAACCCACTGAAAAAACCTTCAGTAACAGAACTAGAACAACTTCATGAGGAATGTTTGAGTCATTGAGTTTAATAAGTTATTGCTTAAGGCTTGTGCCAAAACAGGCTCATTTATCATCCTGCAGACATTGTGACACTTAAAAATGAATAAATGCATGTTATGAGTACAAAAATATCTTTCTGATAGTCCATAAATCCTTATTGAAGTAAAGGGAATAAAAGAGAGGCAAGGAGAATGCAGAGACAGCACTTAAACTGTTGTACATAAAATCTGGCTTTTGGATTAGCTTTAGATTTCCATCTCCATGAGCCTGTGACACTCAGACATATTGCAAAGAGTAGTGCATTGGTGCTGATGGGGTGCCTTAAAGGTGCCCCCTGGCTCCAGGTGGCAAGAGGAAAGGAGTCCCATAATCCCTGTATCCTAAGCAGAAGTAAAAATCTGTGCCCTAGTTACTTTGCAGTTTGTAACTTGTGCTTTTAATGTCTATTTCAGCTGTTCATGCTAAAAGTCTCGTAGCCATACTTCATCTTCTGGTTGCATTATCTCAGTATTTTCGAGCACCAATCCGACTCCCTGACCATGTGTCCATCCAGGTGGTTGTTGTGCAGGTAAGAGGGGCTTTAACAGCTCTTGGTAGTGTTGTGAAGTTGACTGAGGGGTTTCTTGAAAAATGCACCAGGAGTTTCTGGCTGGGCAGGCACATGTGTGTCTCCTTGGCTGACAAGGAGCACCAGTGCAACTTCCCTGGAAAAGGCATGAGAAGAGAAAAATCTGCTTTCCCAGCTTGAGCTGTGCCTCACAATGTCTTACTTTGACTGTGAAGTGGCCAGACTGTGACAGTAAAAATACATTAAACATTATTGTTGGAATGTGTTTATCACCCGGAATGATCGCTAGAATTATTATTTTCCCCATTTTTTGATGCTCTTCTCACTTGTGTAGAGATTCAAATTATTCTTGGCACTGAATGATGAATTGTCACTGTTTATTACATTCGCATTTATGTTAGGTGACTAACTTCTTTTTCAGCTCTGTGCATGCTAATTTAGTCTGATTACAGTGTTGGTTTTCTCAAAAGCATGCAAAAAAATCCCCATCAACTAAATCTTTTGTCAGTCTCCTTATTGGACCCTCATCCATTCAAATTCATGTTTTCCTGTTCATCATTTTTCTTTCAGCTGAACTTGTACTTTCGTTATCTTATTTGTCCTCTTCTCATTTAATCTGCTTTTCTTTCTCTCAATTAACTTCGCCTTTATTTTTCACACTGCAACTGTCTTTATTTATGTCTTTGAACTGATGTTACCCTGAAGTAACTGGGTGAAAGAGCTATTGCTCAAGTTTTGTGTGGCTGAAAATCTGCAAGACAGATCTGAGAAAGTAAACATTCTCTCTTGTAGAATTCAAATAGGACAAGTTTTGTAACTTAGGGAGAAATCTGAAGGAGAGTCTCTGGTAAATGTGTCACTGGTGTCTGGTAGTGACTCATTGACTCAGATTCTGCTTCATGGGTTTCTCTACAGATGATGAAGGACAATCCCTGGGAATCTGCACTTATATGTCTAAGGCTTTGAAGAAACCTAACCTTTGGCTATTATAAATGTATTATTTATACTGGTTTATCTCAAAGTTCCACCAAAACCAACTGGAGTACAGTGAGCAGGGCATCTTAATGATGAAAAACTAAATGAGAAAAATAACACAGTCCTTAAAGAAAGAATCAGAACCTCTGCTGTCATTCCATACCTCCAGACAAAATTCCAGTTTAAATCAGTGGGCATCATTATCCTCTTGTTTAACAGGCTAATGTAGTTCAAGAGCAAATCCACTGAAGTCAGTACAGATAAACCAATTTAAAACAATAAGTAGTGGGAGAATCTGGCTCACTCTTGGTTGCACAGCTGCAGCTCAGGCGCCAGTGGTTGGCAGGGGAGGCAGTTCCACCAGAATAATCTCCAAGTCATGTTGAAGGAGATTTTGTCCTGCAGACCCTGACCTTGGTGAAATCCAGTGAACTCCAGATTCACTGGATTCCTGCTGATTCCTATTAACAGAGGGTGGGGGCCAGTATATTTACTGTAATTGTAATTGCTGTAATTGTTTCAGACATTTCTCTTTTTTTTTTAATGGTGGGTGAAGGTTTTATTTTTATTTTTTAAATCTGTCTTTCGCATCCTGTGTGATGGGACTGATTCTATATCATGCATCATGTACTCTTTGAACTCACAGAAGTTTTAATCAACCATCAGCAGGTCCTAATGGCTGATTTAGTGGTCAGGCTTGCACGCCTCATGTTCTGAACACTTATGCATTCTGTAAAGAAAGATCAAGCCTAGGGAAGCTTAACAGACTATGCAGTAGCTGTTTCAAAATTCTGCTGTGCATGGTTTAATAAAGAGAACAGGAGAGACAGAAATAAAGGAACAAAGTGGTTTTATGAAGTCTTTTAAGAAAGACTCCCTTAATTCATTTCATGATTTTGTTAGGCATAGAAACACATAAAACGTGAGGGTTGCTATGTTGGCTGGATGTAGTTTATTGAAATAGAAAAAGCATATTTGTGAAACAAAAAATGTGCTCATGTCTAACAGGTAATCAGCCTAGTTCTTATGAAAGCTTATTTCCTTTGGCTCTTTTGTACAAAAGCTGTTAGCAATGAGAGTGATATGAAATCGGGGTTTAAGCTGATTTAGGAAAAAATGCGATAGTTGGACCTTTTGTAGCTACTCTATTATTTTCTTTTCCTGCCATAACAGTAGAATAAATAACTTTGAACAAAGCCCAGGCTTTGTTTGATCATATCTACTGAAATGACTGAGAGCTTTTTTGGAGAGCTAGGTCTTGTCATCATTTTGCCTCTTCTTAAAAATTATGTATTTCTACCATCCACGGATGGTTAGATGACAGATTGTTTGTGTCCAAGAGATGGAAATCTGAGAGTGTAAGAATGCATTGGCAGAGCAGCCGGAATGGCTTCAGCATGTTCTGGGACAGCAGTTCTGGGGTGCATGAACTGCTCTTAGGCAGAGCTGGGGAATTATTGGGATGAGATGAGTGTGTAAATCACAGCCCTAATCAGAGATCCTTGGTACCACTGCCTGGGAAGGTCTGAAAGGGTTTGGAGCAGCACTGCCTCCAGGTTCCAGTGAAGTCTTCTCTGGACCCCTGACAAATGCATTTGTTCTTTCAAGCTCCAGAATAATTCTGCATTTCACTTTGGTGGGGCAATTATAAAACATGGTCCTCCAGGTGAAATGAGTTGTAACAAGACATAGGCAAAAAGCCATCCAAATAATGGCAAGGTTTTCAGACTGGGGCTTTGTGGGGGAAATTAAGCAGCTGGCCCTCAGTCACATAAAAATGCTGACTCAAAAGGAGATAAGAGATCTTTTCTAATTCCAGATGTACTACCTTTTTTTGTTCTAGGGAGTTGCCAATTTTAAATGGCAACTGATTAGGAATATCTTCAGGGCCTTCTGAAGTCTTTCAGCTGTGAGGGAAGAAAATGCCAAGCCTGTTCATTAAGGTCTTCTGTTATCACTGGAATGCATCTCCAGCTTTTCTTTTTAATGGGGAATTTTAATTCATGCCTCTTTTCTCAGGGACTTTCAAATAATTGATTTTTATAGCTTGTTGTTTTAATTTTAGCCACTGTTGCCTTTAAGAAACATGCTGGATAGTCTTTCAGTCCTCAGCAGCACCTCTCTGTATTTTCAGGAATATTGTGTCATTCTCTGTCTAGTATAAGACAAACCTCACAATAGGTGACGTCAGTGCTGGGGTCAATTCTGAGTGAAGAGTTTTTAAAGAGCAAGAGATTCTGAGAAGCAGCCTTCAGAGAAGGTGCTTAGACCCGTGTTTTAGGGTCCATTCCATTGGGAATTTACCTGTCTTTTTACAAATCGTAGGTATAGGAAAGTCTGTCTTGACATGTGCTGGTCAAATGAGTGTCCAGGGGATGCACATTGTGTTTGGGCAGTGTGGAAATCCCATCAGTGTTAGTGGTCAGGTGCCAGACACAAAACAAGGGTTTGGGATCATTTTGGTTTGGGGTTTTTGTTTGTTTTTGTTGTTATTGTCAACAACAAGGCTGTGGATTTTTTTCTTTTAATATTTTAGCTGCATTTTATCGCAAAAGCAAATATTTTTAATATCAGTGCTGGAGTATATTTCTGGCAGTTTTTGTGTGCTTGCAGAGAGAAGGTGTAGAGCATTATAAACCTTTTTCTGTTCCCATATTCCCAGTCTGATCACTGAAAGCTACAGATGGCATTGCTGTGGTGCTCAGCCCCTGTGGGAGATGAGAGCAGCAGGGTTCTTGCTGCATGAGGCATCAATGGCATATCAGAGTCCTCATGAGGAGGAAATAAAAGTTTCCTTTCACCCTGCAGCAAAGGGAAAAATAAACAAAAATACCAAACAGAGTGAAGTTCCAAGTTGTGCTAGCATGAGCTAGATTGTGACTTGGGCTTTCAGTTAGTTCTGGAGACAGCACTCACTGCTGTCTGCACACGCTGGGAGTGGAGGTAGCCCTAAATTATGTCATTCTAAATTATGTCATTCTTCCTCAGGCTTTGATAGGCAGTGCCTCTGCAGCTGCTCTGTGCCCCCTCTTCCACAGTGTAACACACTCGACTCCCCTCTGTCTTTTAAGTTCTCCAGGGTCCTCCCTCAATGCATTTTTCACTATGTGCAAGATATTTAGAAACTGGACTTTCAAAAATAGCATGGAAACCCCCTGAAACTGTCATCTAGCTGCAAGGACAGTTCACATTGCTCCAGGTGCCAGTCTGGAATGACCCAGAGGGCCGTGTTCAGCTTTACTTGACAAATAAATATATTTATTGATATATTTTAGTAATACAATGTAGAAGGAAAAATATATCAAGAAATGTATTTTAGTAGTGGAAGGAATAGACAAGCCTGGCTCAGTCCTCAGCACATCACACACTGAGGACTGCCTCAGGTAGGGATGTGCTGTCTTCTCCAAGGAAGGAGAAAGCAGCAGCCCCAGGACAGATGCCATGAAGGACTTTTCTAAAGGTAATTCTCCTTTTTGCTTTTCCACATAGAAGATGAGTATAGGACCAGCATAAATCTATTTTTCTCATTTCCTTGTATGACAGGGAGTGAAGAATCATGAGTAATTGCCTGATATCTTGTCTAGACTTGAAATGGAGTTGTCAGCATTTGCCTGACTTGTCTCTGTGTACTGCAAATTTTTGGTAATACCAGCGAACAGGATTGACAGAGAGAGCACAAAGAGAGGCAAAACATATGTGTGGTATTTACAGCAGCCCCAGATGAGTGTGATCAGCAAACTGAAACAGTGTCAAACTCTTCAAGTGCTGCATTTTGCAGCTGATTCAAGCAGCAGTGACTGGAGCTGGCTTCTGCCAGGTTGGGCACAGCCTCTGGGCAAAGGCTCCTCAGCACCAGCTCCCATCTGGGGAACATCAGAGTCACTGCTGGACCAGCATGGCAGTGTGGATTTTTGGTTTCTGTCAGAAGCCTATAGAGCTGTTTGTCAGCAGAGAAAGGAAACACTGAGGAAAAAAAAAAAAAAAAGAGTACAAACAGGGCAAAAAGAAAAGAACAAAAAGAGCAAATAGCCTGGGAGCACGATTTTTGCAAAAGAGAAGCATGGGCACCATCTGCCAAGCTGTTCATTGAAATACAGGGCTTAATTCAGCTCACCTAGATCTGTCTCCACCAAAATACTTACATGTGTGTTTGGGTGTTTCAAATGTCTCGCTGAATTGGGGCCTTTAAAAGAAAAGTGAATTAAGAACAATGGAGAAAGGAAAATAAATACTTCCTTCTACAGGTGGAGTTTCAGGTTTCTTGTTAATGTATAAAAGAGTTCTCTGAAATACTTGCAAGGTAAAATAATATATTACTTGTGAAAATTTGTGTAAGAAAAGGTCTTATTCTGCAGGTTTCTTATCTAATTATATTTGTGGATCACAAATTTTTACTGTACCCGAAGCATTAAACTTTAGTGAGAAAAATGTCGCTTTTTTCCTTTTTGCAGAAACGAGAAGGAATCCTCCAGTCTCGACAAATCCAAGAGGAAATAACTGGTAACACTGAGTATGTCAACACCACATTTGCCAGCAGTACAGTAATTGAACACAGATGTGTCTCAGAAATTCAAACATTTGCTGATATTTAGCTTTCAGTATTGGGGTTCCAGGGAAGATGATGCATCAGCCAGTGACTGTATTTTAGCCTTTTCAAGAGCTGCAAACAACCATCTAAAAATACAAAAGGGGGAGGAAATAGAGAGGTGGGGAACTAAAAGCAGGACTTTAGGTGTGTAAAATGATGGTAGTAAGCCTTGTATGTGCCATCTCACTGAACATTTCATAACAGAAAAGTTGTTCCAAACCAAAAGGGAACAGTAGTAGAATATCCAGGTTTCTAATTGAATGGAGAGAAGCTGCACTACTGACTTATTATTAATCTGTATGGATTTATGTGTGATAGTTATATGAAGGATCAACTGGAGCAAAATCCTGCAGTTCCTAAGAACCCAGCCCAAGCCTTGTTTGGGCTGGATTTCTATTGTGGTTGGTGTGGTAGATGCATCTTTGAAGCAGAGGGAAGAGTTTTCTCAAAATCAACATGGAAAAGCCTTCTTTACTCAGGCAGGGTGTGCTGGTCTGGTTCAAAGTAGGGAATATGGGATCTGGCCTCCTGTGAGACTTTGGTGGAGACTAGAGATATTATACTGATAGACTCCAGACTAACCCTGGAGTAACTTGGTGAAGTTATTCCCAAAATTCTCCTAAATCCATTAGTCAACAAGCTGAAGATCATGGTATGAAGATCATACCATGTATGCTGGGTTTTATTGCAGCACAATATCTGCAGGTGAATTATATGTAACTGTTTCGTTCTTTTCCATTTTTTCCCCCCAGGGCATTATCAGGAAGGCATGGTAAGTTCATTTGATTATTGTCTCTTTTCTTGAGGCAGCCAGAGGGTACATGAGTTCTGCAGTGGGTGGTCACTTTGATCAAGTGGCAAGAAAGGAGAGGATTTCAGGTTGCCCTGGTAAATAAGCACCACAGGCTGTTGTGGCAGTTAACACAAGGGGAAAAAAGCCAATAAAATCACTCTGACCATCTTTAAAACACATTTCATTGCTGTCCAGCACTTGTTAATTTGCATATGCTTTGTGGTTTAACCTGCAGAACATTACTGCAGTGGTATTGATGGTCCTGAGTTCCCAGCAATGTGAAATGGTGTCTTATCATGAACCAGCTGGTGAATGTTGATATTCCACATCCATTACCTACTTATACTTTAAAGATGTGGAGTCATTATTCAGCAGGCCCTGTGCCTCGTGTGTCTCACTGCCAGGATTGAGGCTGGACAATAGAAACCACTCCCCTGAGTCTTGCTTGGTGTAAAGTCTGCCTTCCACAAATGCCTTTGGGTTTTTTCTTAAATTGAGGAATATGAATGTTTGTTGAGTCATTTGCTGTTATTCAGGTGGTTGTTGAAACACAAATTGCTCAGAAAAGGCTCTGGTGCCTTTTTATGTATTTTTCTCTTTTTTTCAGAAGGTGGCTGCAGTATCACTCCAGTCATGCTACCTTAGGTTGGCTGTCCTAAATTGCCTCAGAGAATGGCCAAAAACATCTGTACAAAGGATTGTATTGCAGAAGTTTAATCATAAACCTGCTTAATAATGCAGTCAGTGGCCCTTGGGGAAAATCTTCCTCTGTAGATAGTGACTAATGTAAACTCATGTTCTTCTACAGAAATGATTTGGTTACTTGGCTGTCTCTATCTGGCTGTTCAAGATCTCATGCATAAAGATGCTATTCTTAGCTCATTTTTGAGAAACAGGGTCTTTAGGTGACCCAAATCCTACCTGAAAATGATGCTTTTTTGTGAATAATAGAGAATAAGTTACTGACAGCTCACAGCAAGAGAGAAGTATGCAAACTCCTTGGCACTTGGAATTCAGAGACTGTATTGAACCATTTTGCTGACTGTGCTGTCTGAAATGAATGTGTGTCTCAGGAAGTGTTTATTCTGCACTGGAACAACTGCTGCCCAGTATATTAATGGCCCTGAATGTTTTTCAGAAAGAGATGCATTCGACACTTTATTTGACCATGCCCCAGACAAGCTCAATGTAGTGAAAAAGGTTGGAAGGTTTTTTATTTCTGAAATACCTCATGTGCTCATGTGCATGCTTGTGTGTATCAGATGGTGTGGATGTGCTGTGTGTGGATATAATGTATAATGGCATGCTTTGCATACATTAAATACAATTAAGCTTTATGCTTAAATACACAAAGTCATGATTATAATCTTAGTTTTTATTTAATGTTTAGCAGCACAAACTTAACTTTGGAACATGGAACAACATACAGTTATCAAAGTTTCCATCAGGAGAATTCTCACAAAGTGTGTGCTGAGTAGAACCCAACTGGTACATTGACTGTACTGATGCCAATGAGATATCCAGTTTACAGCTGCCAGAGGTTTGACCCTAGAGTATTTTGGCTGCTGTCAGATTTGAGTGGAGTCCAATTACCCACTTCTCCCTAGTCTGCTAAAAATTTGGGGGTTTTCTATGTTTTAACAGTGTATTTATATATATATATATATATATATATATATATATATATATATATATATATATATATCCACATTCATTTTAGTTCTGTTCTTCAAAATTTGGAGATTGTGTTGCAGTCTCTTCACTCACACAGATTCTCTTCTGAGTGGAGTTCACACTGCTGGTGTTGAGCTGCTGCCCTGCTGAATAGGCCTTCATTGCAGTGTTTTCATATTTCAGACTCTCATCACCTTTGTGAACAAGCATCTGAATAAGTTGAATTTAGAGGTGACTGAACTGGATACACAGGTAGGATTTTATAGCCTTTCTTAAAGGGGAGAGGTAGTTGCACTCTGTTGTGCACTGTGCCCTCAGCTTTATCCAGAAATTTCACTGAATTATTGTTCAATGAGCTCTAAGATGTTATTTCAGCAGGAAATCCTTCATTTCTAAAGACATACAAAGAAGAACCTCACCAATCAAGCATCTAAAACAGTTTAGTATCTCCATTAACATAAAAATTAATTACCAAATGCTACCTTGTGGGTGCTGCCAAGTGCTGCAAGGAGGACCTGCTTGTTTTGGTCAGGAAGGGGTTGTGTGCACTTGGTTTGCTGCAGTGCCAGGCTGAGCAGTTGTTTCCTGCCTACCTTTGCACAAGCACATGGGATCACAAAGCCTCCATTCAGGGGGAATTCAGGATTCTCCAGAGCAAAGCTGCTCAAGTGTACAGGCAGCTGTACAGCTGGGCTGCAGGCTTGATTGCACCACAGAAATAATGTGCTGCATGCTCTTCTGTCGTGTTCTCAGCTGCTAAATTGGCTGAAAAGAAGCTAAAAGAAAAGCTTAATCCTGCTGTATTAATACCTCCCCATGTGAACAACTGCAGCAGTTATTGTAAGAAAATTACGGGGTCAGGCAGGAAGGGATTGGGATCTGCACTCTCAAAAAACCCCAGGTGTCTTCAGGTCAGGCTTTATTTTACGTCTTGGTTCATGTTATTAAGAATTTCTGCTTTATTTACACACCTACCCATCTGATAGAGATTTTTTCAAAGGTAAAATTAGGATTTAGATGGAAATTGTGTGTAAAGGCTTTCAAAAGGGCATTCCCTATTTCTGCTCATTGCATCATTTACCTTGGGGGAAAACATTCAAATGTACCTAGAAACTCCTTAAGCATTTATCTGAAACAGCATTCCCTGAAGTGAGAGGTTGTATTTCCATCAGCTGAAGGAAAATCACCTGCCTGAGGAAGGTGATGGGCTGGTAGACCCATAGACCTGATGCCACTGGGGTAGGAGTGAGAGTGACAAAACCACAGAAACATGGAATGGTTTGGGTTAGAGGGGACCTTAAAGATCATCCAGCTCCACTCCTCCTGCAGAGACACCTCCACCAGAGCAGCTTGCTCAGAGCCCCATCCAGCCTTGGTCACTTCCCTGGGCAAATCTGTTCCAGGACTCCATTGTCAAATAAGGAAAGCAGTGAACTATTTTTCAGAAAATGTACTGAGAAATGTTTTGGTTTTTTTTTTCCACAGTTTGCAGATGGAGTGTACTTAGTCCTGCTAATGGGTCTCTTGGAAGGCTATTTTGTTCCCCTGCACAGCTTCTTTTTGACTCCTGATAGTTTTGAACAAAAGGTAACTAGATTTCATCTTTCTGTTAAAACCAAGCATATAAATATGTCTAGTTGTAGAAGGATAACACAAACTTTTGTGCATAAGTTTGATGCTAATAGCTGAAGTCAGGAAAGGACTGTACTGCTAACCATTTCCAAGTATTTAAAAATCAGTATTAATACTTAGCTGGAATGAGACAGAAAATTATATTAATGATGGGGTGGTTAGCAAGTATTAACAGATTTTGGGAGCCATTGTGTGGTGCTGTCATTATACAAGACCTACTGTTCATTAACATATATAGGATTACACACAGGCACTGATGACAGAATTGATTTTCTTTGTGTGTCCAAAATCCAAGAATTTAATGTTGGAAAGGTTTAAAGGGTTTTGGAAGCATAAAGGCATATATGTACAATGTGTCAATTTAAGACCAACATTACATCAGTGTCTGTAGCTATCCAGGCAATTCATCTGTCTGTTCAAGACAAGAGCACTTCAGGGGCCATCATGTTCCAATTTTTGAACTTGTAGGAAGTGGGCTGTGCTTACTTGAGAGTAATTTTATTAAGGGTTGTGTTAGTTCATGTTAACTTTCAATTACCTTTATCTTTCTGCAACCACCATCACCCAGAAACAGCAAAACAATGGACTGTCTGGATTCCAAAGACCAGATCTACAGAGCCCTGACTATTTTTTCCTTTTGAATATCTTTTAAATATGTCTTGTCTTGACCATTTGCACTGTAAAGTTCACAAGAGTGACTGCCTCTGTTGTATTGCCAGGTTGTCAATGTATCCTTTGCATTTGAGCTAATGCAGGATGGTGGATTGGAAAAACCAAAGCCAAGACCAGAAGGTACCTGTTCTACCTTTTTTCTGTCTCCTTAAAAATTTGTGTGGGCTCCAGATCTCACAAGGTTACAGTGTGGCTAAGTGAAGGTAAAGTTAATCAGCAGCAAAAGGCAAGGTACATTTTGTAGTGCTCAGGGAACTCTGTATTTTAAATGCTCTTTTTCAAAGGTTGCAATGCTTCCTTTATTCATTGGCCAAACATATGCAGTAATACTCCAATATTCCCTGAAAGAAAGAGAGCACAGTTGTGATTGGTGTCACTGGCAGGTGTCAGTTGCTCCAATTGCTCCATTTTCCTCCATCTCACATTTTTACGCTAAACCTTGAGTATTCCAGTAATTTATAAGATTTTCACAAATGAAGGAGATGTTGTGGAAGCTGAATTTCAAATGTTCACATACCTGCCTTTGGATGCAGGACCTAATAATGCATATTCAAATTAGATGTAGAGCTGGGGACTGACAGTAGAATGTGCTTCAGGGAGGATAAAGGTTTTGCTGCTGACTTTGGGAGCATTGGGATTCCACTCCTCGTTGTTCATACACATACAGTGTTCAAATCCAGCTTTTCAGGCTGGAGACAGAGCCCTGGATTCACCAGGGCAATGGGTATCTCTTGTTGCTCCTCCTGTGAGGAGCTGGGTGTGCAGCTTCTCCTCCCCTCTTCCCACCAGGAATGATATCTGGGCTCCTGCTGGTTACCTGCCACAAAAATCAACGTAGCTGTGTCTTTTCAAGGCCAATTTCAGACTTACATTTCACAGTCTTTTCCTGCCACAATATTGGATTGTCATTCCCTGAGGAGCTGACATAAGCTCATGTCAGAGTGCTGCTTCTAGCAGTCAGAACTCTTGGGAGATTCAGGCACTGCTTGCTCAATCAGGTTCTGCTCCATTCAGGGTTTTTTCCATCCCTCCCAACTTCCAGGTTATAACAGCCACAGACACACACACACACACACACACACACACACAAATAATGCATCTCAGGATCGAGCCTGTGCATTAAATCTCCACCTACCCAGCCTGGTTTTTTTACTTCTTTTGACTGGTTGAACTCTTATCCACAGTCATGCTTAGCTGTACCACTGGTGAGTGTATCACAAGCCTTTATGTCTGAAATAGTCAAAGTGAGAACGAGGAAACAGTGAAATCGAGGGATCCAAGTAAAACACAGAGTATCTGTGATCCCTTGCTCCCCATGGATGGTTTAAAATTCTTATGGCATTTAATTTTTCAGGTATTTATTGCTCTAGGGGACAGCTAATTTTTCCAGTATAAATCAAGCCATAAGGATATTTCAGCATATATAAGACATTTCTTGTGCAATTATTGAAATGCTTAATATGAAACTTCCTGCCCAAAGTGAATGGAAAAACACATGTGTTTTATGTGTTGTTACATTGGGCACAATGCCCGTACTTAAAATTTCCAGTGAGCAAAAGAGTATTGAAAAGGATCTTACCCTAAATGTGTACACTAAATACTCTTTGAATTCCTACACTGTTTCTTTGAGGTCCTTGAGGAAAAAATATGCTGAAAAGTGCTTTAGAATATGAGAAACATATTTAGTGGGGAAAAAAAAAGAATGCAGTTAAATAAATGAGTATGAAAACCAATGATTTTTATGGGGTCAACAGTTTATTTGGGTTATTTGCAATATAATCAAAAAGGTCTTAAAAAGCTTTCTGTGACCTTTTACTTTAAAAATGGCTGGAACATTAATCTGCTGAATCTATAGTGAATTCATTTGCAGTTTGAGCTTTTTCAGAGCTCCTTGCAATGTGTACATCAAAGCCAAACTCAAGTTTCTCTTTTAGAAACTTACTTACAACCAGTAAAATGTTACATGTGCTGGTCAAACCCCATGTAGCAATGGGAATAACCCATCTTTCTCTGGGAGTGTGCTTCTTTTACTTTGAGCCCTTCTGTGGGATTTTGTTGTTGTGGTGGTGGTATCTTTTTTGTCGTGGTGTCTTTGCAAAGAACTAACAAAGTTACTTCTTTAATAATAGAAGTTCTGTATTTGGAAAAAAAGTAATTCTGCACCTTGCTGCTGGCCTGAAAGAGGAAACTTCCAGTGTTGCATGCAAACAGTATTAGAGATTGCTGTGGGATGTTGTGGGGGCAATGCACCCTTCCTGCAGCTTTTGGCATTTCCTCTGCATTTTATACCAAGCATTTTTCATCTGATTTATAAAGAGCCACAAACCAATGCTGGCTCTGGTTATATGACCAAGGCCCAGAATAAAATCTAGCCTTGAGTGTTTCCACCCTTTGTCCATGGACGTAAATTCAATGTCTTTAGTTGGCACACTTACCAGGCATAGGTTTGATTGGATTAATTATTTAAAGTGTGACCCTTCACAATCTGTGAGAAACATCAATGTAGAAAAATATAATGGCTAAACTCTGGTGACTATATGCACCATTTACTGGGCTCACTTGGAAGTTTTGGCCAATTCCAAGAACCACAGTTAGGAATTTGAGTTCTTATGCATTCAGCAGAAAGAGATGGGACAATTCTGATTCCACTCTGCTCTTTCTGGGGCAGTTCTGAATCCCTGTTTGATATCGACTCAAGCACTGGTGTAGACTGCTGCAGTAGTGCTTGTCAGTTTGTTTTATAGATTTCTTGTGAAATAATATTGACTTTCTCAAGAACTGCTCTTTGAAACAGAAGGTATTCATTAGCTTTTTGTTTCATATAAATCCTTTACTCTAGATGTTGAGTTTCTGAGGACTGATTCAGCCATGAATGTCAGCTAACTCAAAGAATTTTCAGATGTTTGTTCAAGGAGTACTTGTATACCTAGCTTCTTTAGATCCTCTGGAAAATTTAAACTTGCCTCTAGCTATCCTGCTGCAATTGGGCCTAGTGAAGGATGTTGCAGTCCAGAGTGTGCCAAGTCCTACAATTCTTACATAAGAGGAAGCTTCCATTGGTTGCTGCCTGATGACTTTTTTTCAAAATCATTACTTTCCAGCCACAACTGTCTGAAGATGAAGTCATACAAGTATGTGTAATCCTGGGCACACTTTGACTCAGGAGCATCTGAGCTTGGCTACGTTTCATCATCAGCAGCAAGAGCTACTTGTATCCCTAATTAGAAGTGGTTAAAACACCAAGTTTTGAGTTGCCAGTTTGAAAATTGTGTTTTATTGATATTTCTACTCTTTTTGCTGTCCTTGTGATCTAATGTTCATGGTTATCAATGTGAGCAACGGAAAGGAGTGGGGAATGGGCACTTTTTTCTGGAAAACATTTGGAGCTAATGAAGTTACTAATTTGTCTTCCCTTGTCTTTTTTCTAGATATTGTAAATTGTGACTTGAAGTCTACACTGAGAGTACTGTACAATCTGTTTTCCAAATACAGGAATGTGGAGTGAAGAATTTATTTGAGTCACAAAGGAGTGTTGACAAAGAAAACATCATAACTAGCCTATCTTCCATAAGTATTCCTCTGCATCTCTATCCTAAAAGGAACAAATCCATTTACCTGAAGAATTTTTGGTTTTTAGTTGATTATTCTGGCACTACTATTTTCACAGTAGATTTAAATCTAATATAACTTATAAAGAAAAAAGGAGTTGGGGGAAGGTATCTGGGTATTTTCTGGGAGAATTCATGTCTTCATTCTGGGATAATTCTGTCTTGTCTGGGAGACATTCTTGTCTTCACACTGTTTTTAATAGGTGAAGCAACAATGAAGAGAAAATTAGTAAGTTTGATTCAAATCAGCCTTTGGGGCCAATCATAGGAATATTCTGTACTGAGTACTTAATTATTTTTTTACATTAATCTTTTTTTAATCTAGGGAGGGGAAGAATATTTTCTATCCATGATAAGACAGTTCCATTCTAATTGTGAGGAATGTGCATGGGGAGAAACAGTTAAATACACTTGTTCACATGACAGCTAAGAAGAAGAAGCTTAACCTGCTGAATATATAGTTCCAGTGCTATTATTAGGCTTTAATTTTATGGGTACAAACTGAAGTGGCCTACTCATTCCTTCAGACTTACTATGATGTGATGCTCTGCTTCAATATGTGCTATTGAGCATTCCACAGAACCACACTTTGCAGCTTGTCACTTGCTTTTGTTCAAGGAAGAGATCTTTTTTGCAAAGAACACTTTTCAGGAAGACACACCTCTATAATACAGCTTTTCTATAATATTTGTGTTATTATAACGTTTAAAAAGTAGAAGAATGGTTTTTTTTTATTTTGGCAGTTTAATCACAGGATTATCAGATTGCAAGTTCAGATTCATTGCTAAATAGAATTTAGAATTGTCCCTTTGGTTGATTTTATGATGAATGTATGTTCGTCATAATGAACTGCATAATGTTCAACATGAAGAAATAAGATTCATTTTCTAGAAATGGTCAAAACTACTTCCATCCAAAGATTCCATTAGAGTGTAAAGTTCTTTGGTGATTTTACATGGCTACAAAGATTTTTTTAAAAAATTTAATTACCACCAATTGAGCTGTTATCTGTTTGGTTTTAGCTTTAACAAAGACACAAAAGGGAAATGGGAGATGATTCTTCCCTTAGACTGTTACCAAGCTCCAGTTGTGCTTCCAGAGGAAGCTGCTGGAGGCTGCCTGCATCACTTCTGAAACAAAGCGCTCCGTTGCCACCACAGATTCTTGGGGTCCTGCTTTACACAGCCAGGAAAAAAATTCCTCAGGCTGAAATTCCTTGGTAACTCTTCGGAAATCTTGGGAGTGCTTGGTGCAGGAAGGAGAGCTGCTAACAGCCCTGCAGCTGGAGCAGGGCTGGCTCAGGTCAAGGAGAAGCGATGGGGCAGTGCTTGAATGGTCACCAGCAGAAAGGCAGAGCTGGCAGGGACACTCAGTAACAGCTGGGTGTCACTCATGATGTAAAGCATTACATCTTTCCATTTGCCAGGGCTTTTTTTCTTTTTCTTTCATGTAGAGCTTTCCAGTACAATGTCAGCACAGAGGGAACTCCAGCAATGATTTTCTGTCTTTGCTAAAAGCCAGCTGGTATTTGGTAATAAGGTGATGCTGACTTCTGCTGGGGGGCTACAAAATTATTTTCCTGAGACATAATATGAACTTTTCCAAGGGAAAGTCAATATTCAATTCAAAGGACAATGCCTGGGTGTTCTCTGATCTCAGAAATTATCTGATTAAGAATATCTGAGTAAGAAGCACTCTAAATATCTTGGTTAAAATATTTTCTTACCTGTGTGTTTTAAACTGAGTTTCTGAAATTAGAGGTACAGAAAACAACATTTATTTCCCCTTTACAGGGAGAAATAGCTGGACATTTTGACATTTTGACCTCAATGAAAATGAACATTTTCATTATAGCTTTAGTATCTGAGAAGCTAAACAATAGGAATGAACCAAAGTTTTTTTGAGCAAACGGAGACAGAATTTCTCGTGTATATATCAGCAGCAATTTCAGCTTATTTTAATGTTTAACATGCAAGCTTTTCATTTGCACACCTAGTAGTAATTGTAATAGCTAATTAAAAAACAAATTATGTTTTTTCTGCAGACCATGCTCAGCTGCAACTCTTTTACATTTCAACAGTGCTGAAGGATTTTGACAGCCTTTGTTTTCAGGAGTGCACTTTCTTTTAAGAGGAGATTTGTATGGGTAAAGTGAACACTGAAGCAGTTTTCTTTGCCTGGACTTGCAAATAAGTATTTCTTGTGCTATATGGGTATAACATTATTGGAGATTTATCTGTCAGGCTCCATTTCCATCCTTATAAAACATAAAACTGAGACAGAATTATTAAATCCTCACATTGAAATGCAATTATGGAGAACTGTAGAAGCATTTAAATAATATCCAGCCTTTCCACAATTATCAATCCCATGGTAAGAATTTATGTTAATGAAAATCTGCTATATAAACAACAGTGTCCTATGTAAATATAGATCCATGTGATAGTTTGAACAGTTACACACAAATAGTATATGCTGCCATGTAGGAGTGGGTCACTGCTTATATTTTTGACAATGTAGATTTAAATAGCTATCAGATAAATATGAAATCCAATATAGAGATTCATCCAATATAGAGATTATATCTAATATTTATTGCTTTGATTCAGAATATAAGAGAAATATAGAATACTATTGTAGACAGTTTGCTTTTCAGCAGTTGGTGTAGGCCAGCCCTTTCCTTCAGGGAAGGGAAAAGTTATTTGGGCCAAATTCTGCCACACCTACATTTTTTTATTCTTGATACACAGCAATGCACTCTGACATACTGCTGAAAGCAGAATTCTCCTCACTGTTTATATCAAGATAGAAGTTGTTTAAATTTTAGCCAATCCCAGGTTTATTTATAATTACTTAAGATGATTAAGTGGACCCAAATCAATTGATTGAGCTCGTGTGAGACATGAGCTGCCACCTGGAGAGGCCAGTTCCTCCCCTGGTCCCAGAGGGAGCCTGTGGTCCCCAGGCTGCTGTCTCAGCCCTGTGGATCCTAAAGCCAGCTGGGGTAAATCCAGGGCCCTTCCTGAGGATCTCGTGGTGGTTTTGGGATCCCACCCACCAGACCAATGTGCCCCACAGGCAGCTGGGCCCACCAAAAAGTGGCCAGTTCTTGGCCTGCCTCGAGAGGCAATCAAGCAGTAATCATTGCTGCTGCTGGGGCATTGTGAAACCCCCCAAAAGAGCAATTTTCTGTGACTTCTGATTCATCCATTGCATCCAGCAATAGGATATCTAGGTTTCTTCTGTGGCTGGAGATGGGCATCCTTTCCCTCCTGATGGATCCTGGTGTGCTCTTTGAAGCACACAGAACTTGCTGTTTGGGTTTTTTTTTTCAAGAGGAGCTACAGATTTTTCATAATGTGTCAATAAGCTGTTGTCAAGATAATTACCTAAAATCCTAATATCTTGAGGTCAGCTCCTTTCAGATTTCTTTCTCAGCTGACTGGCTGTTATTTGCCATAAAGAACAAGTCCTATAAAAAGGAACCTTTGCATGATTTTACCCAAGACACACTCATAACGCCCAGAATTGGATTGCTCTGTATTTCTGATGGAGTCCAGACGAACCAAGTTTCCTATTAAATGTGCTGACTGCAGAATGCAGTTCTTTACATTTCCTAGTCATGTTACAGAGGGTGGCAGCCCTTGCAGCTCCATAGCTCAGGAATTCAAGTGGACCAGCAGGAGCTGGATGAGGTCCTAATCCACTGCAGTGAATTGTGGCAGGAATCACCAGAGCCTCTCTTAGAGAGCATTGCAGTGCTGGAGGATGGCTGCATTCAAGCAGACCATGATGATTGGGGTATTGGTTGGCTTTTGTTCTTACTTTTCATTCTGGAAGTATGGTTTTAAATTCATGTTTCAGGTTGTTTTAGCAGACACCTTGCTGCAAGCCACAGTGTTGTAAAGCAGAATGGCTTTTAGAAGTTTATTTCATTAGGTAAAGATATATGTGATATTTAATATACTAGATGCCAGCCTTAGGTCTTGTTTTTGTTATTCTTGTCTTCCTCTCAAAACAACCTTCATCAATGGCCAAGCATTCAAAGAGAAAACAGTGCCTTGAAGACCTCTTGCATGATTTTTAGACTGTTACCTGTATGACTTTTGTCATTTTATTGTAAGAATTAATGTGGGCTTTCTCTTCACAGTCAAGGTGCAATTACAGACTGAAGAAATCCTTTGTAAAAAGTTACAATTAGCTTGCATGAAGATATTTTACTTTGATTTGTCACATGAAAACTTGACATAGCACCACCAAAATTTTGAAATTAGGCGTACCTCAATATCCACAGATTTTTCCAAAGAGCTTTTGAGTCATTCAACATTTACAAGGGCTAATTTTATGTATTCTGAAAATATTTTCTGTGAGATTGTTTCTGCAATAATGAGATTTTCTTTTTTGTCTGACAATTTAATACCATGCACGCTGCAACAATAGTAGTCATTGAAACATTTGGTCCTCAATTTCAATATCAAACTAACTGAGAAAAAAAGAATATTTTCAAAATTTGCTGAACATGCATCTGAAAATAATTTTTAGTTAAAATTAAGCTGCATTGCCTTCAGCTGCAGAGTTAGTAGCTTTCACAGAATATATGTACTCTGTAAGTAAAAGACACACTCTTGCTGATTTTTTTTTCCTGTGCTTTTCCTGAAACCTTTTGTTATGATTCACAATAAAATTTGCACCTGAAAATCAACCCTGCATGTTGTTGTTGGGTCAAAGAATGAGTTGTCTGACAAAAAATTAGGGAAGCTGTGTGTTTTGTGTTCTCAAAACTTCCAGACCTCTCCATGCACCCAAGCCTTTTCCAGTAACCCCTTTGTGGGTGTGCAAGGTGTTTATTATTATATTCTGTGGGGGCTGGTGACAGCTGAACGGGGGCTGGCAAAAGCAATCATGTAAACATATGTTTGAAATGATTAACAGCAGCAGGTCAGGAAATGCTGTCTTTGACTCAAAGCAGCAAAGAACACCTTTACTTTTAACTTTGTGGTGCTGGGCACTTCAGTGGGGATATCCCCCCTGGATATAATGCAATTCTCTGCAGAGCAATTTTGGTAATTCTGAATCTAACAAAATGTTAGCAAAACATTGAAATTATAATGTCTGTGTCAGAAAATAATTGCATTTAGGAAGATTTTGAGATCTATTTTTTTATAAACTTGTTTTTGTTGCGACCTTTTAATGTAGGAGCTTCAATGCAGAGCTTGGAACCAGTCCAAAATATAGGCATCTAAAGTGCTCCAGATCGACATTTATAGCCACTGAATTACTGGCTGGAGTCCAGAAGCAGGTGTTTGATCTTTAGGTCTGCTTGTAAAGCTGAAACCACCAAGCAGAGCTGCCTAATCAACAGGGAGCACTAAAGACAGGGTGAGTTTTAATGCCAGTCTTCAGTCTCCAGTTTTACTCAGGGCTGGATAGAAGCAATTCTGCTTGCTTAGGATCCACATTCTCAACCCCCACCATAAGCACTTGGAGCTTTTGTCCTAAATTTTGTGGGTTTTGTCCTGAAGAACAAGACTTGCTCTTCTTCAAACATTGCAGTACAACACAAAGGTCACGGTCTGGCTACCTGAATCTTTTCATTGCTGTTCACACAGAAAGCAAAAGATCTGGCTTTAATACCCTTCTGCAGCCATGGGAGTTACTCCTCATCCTCTTTAGAATCCTGCAGTATGAAATGAAGGAGAAATGGTGTTTTTACTATTGTTGGAGGGGCACTGTTGATGCCTAAGCTGAACTCAGTGTGCAGAGTAACTCCACATTAACTGAGACAGAAGGAGAGCAGAAGAGGGAGCATAGCTGGTGATTAAGCTGTTGAAAAGGTGGAAAAGGATTTAGGGGAAGAACCTGTCTTCTGGGCCTCCTGTAAGGCCTGCTTCTGTATTTCAGTCAATCAAAAACTGTTAAAATTCCCAAACATGTTTTGAAGAGAAAACAGACAGACCTCTGTCTTGCCTCTGTTTCACTGCAAAGTTCCTGCTGAGCTTCTACTTCTCTTTGCCAGCACTCTGCATAATATATATGTGATGATACACTGAGTGCAGGGATGGTGATGAAGTACTTGTCTTGAGAGGCTCACAGTCCTGCAGGAAGGCAGGGGGGAATTCTGTGCTGTGAGCCTCTCTATCTCATGATAGGAATGACAGGTGTGGATTAGGGACCGAGTGCCCCTTTCTGCCTTTGGGTTGTGGTGTAAAACAAGGAGTTAAAAGTGACCAGTGAGGCTGGGGTGGTGCCAGTGCCCAGGGGCACAGGGACAGGAGGCAGGTTGTTGGCTTAGAAGATTTCCACATTTCTGTGGTGGAGAGGTGGGTGCTCAGCACTGGGGTAAGGAGGTGTGTGGATTTCCCGGGTGCCTGGGGGAGGAATCCTTCCCCTTGAATGCTGCAGGGCCATCAGCCTCTTGCCAGCATTGCTGGCTGCTTGCATGTGGCTGAGACTTCCCTCTCTGTGACAGTGACTTAAACACTTCCATGTGCACATTGTTACAATAATAGAGCTTTGAAGGCGTCAGGCCTGCATTTCTGAGCCTTCTGTGCCTCCAGATCTTTCTGAACTGTTTGTTACAGCACTTGAATAGACAGAGAGAGGACATCATTAGAGCAGGTCTGTGTTCTCAATGGCATAAAAACCTTGTACATCTACTGTCTGAAACCAGCACTCACTCCAAACAGTCATAACCTCCAGCTTATTTTTTTCTGTTATCAGGACAAATTAACCCATTAGCTGCACAGACTCTATTGTGAATCAGAGGTGTATGACTCATGTGAATAGAACCCAGTTCTATTCTGGTTTTAATTAACTTGGCCTCCACCCAAATCCTCCTTAGAAATGAAAGATACTAGATTAGCTGAAGTGTACAACACATTTTTACGGTTTGTGCTAAACTTACATGTGTATTTATATGAGATAATGCTACAAAATAAAAAGATTCCTATGAATGCAGTAGCCTGAAAGGTAAGTGACAGAGCTGCTGTATTTGATAGACTGTTAAAGTATTGGAATTAATATGGTTGGATTGTTTGCTTTGCAAACTGTAAGAACAACAACAAAAAAAATTTAGAATTCTAGTACATTGGGAAAATATTTCCAGTCGTAATTCAGATAAATGGAAAACAAAGTTGTGATGGTTTGAATTTCAATAGAAGTAGTCTTAAGGTGGCAGTTCCCATTGTGATTTTCCTAATTTTGCTGCCTGAGATTTTTTTCTTTTCTTTCTTCTTGAAGATAAAATGTAAAGATTTGGTCAGTATACTTGTCAGTATTTCTAATTGGGTCATTGTGCCTTCTCTTTATAAAGCAATATTAAATAAACTCAAATTTAAATTGCAGGGAGGGTTATCTGAGCCGCTACTTGGAGTACTGTCAAAACAGAAGTGATACTAATTATATTTACACAAGTTCAAAAGAATCAAAATACAACCAAGGAAACAAAACCACCCCTCTGTAATCCTGACAGAAATCAAAGCCTGAATCTTACTTATCATTAAGTAAGATTTCCTCATGGCACTTTAGGGGCTCTGAATGCAGGCACTCAGAGATTGTGGTGGGGTGGGATGGCTCCACTGAGCCATGTAAATAAGCTAAAGAAACAGCACAGAATGAAGGGGAGGCTGCAGGGAAAAGAAAGGAATGTGTGTTGCTGTGATCACTTCATGGTTTGCAGCATGCTCCTGTAACACAGGAAGGATGGGCCAGCTGGACACAAGCTAACCCAGAGCGATGAACTAATCAGGAGTGGGCTCTGTGTGCCACCAGCTGTCTGGTGTCTGGTAAGTTGGGTTTCTGCTTTGGCAGGGCCCAGGCTACCTGGAGCATGAAGGGGAGGGCTGGAGGGAAAAGGTCAGGTTTTAAAAGAGGCTGAGCTTGAGGCGCTCTGAAATGAAAACTTGCGTGGGGACCACTGCTTCCCAGACTCTGCAGTGCCACAGTTTCATTCCAGTGGCTTAGAGCACTTAATGGAGATGTGCCCTCAGCTCTGCCTGCTGCCAGTTACTCCTGATGAAGCCCTAACCCACCTTCTCCATGCCTCAGTGGTGACATTAAGCTTTCACCAAGGCAAGGAAATTAAAGGCACGTAGCAGACTCGGCTTCGTTTAGCCAGAGCTCCATGTCCAGACCCAGAGGTTTTTCTGTCTTGGAAGGAACACTGTCCTCCTGTGCCGGACAAGGTGGTGTGGCAGAAAATTGTTAGATTCTGCAATTCCCAATCACTGTAGAAAGTTGCCCAGGTGGTAGGAGGCAGAGTTAGGGCATGGATTTATCTATTGCTATTGCAAATATTCATGCTGCATTTCAAGGATGTGTGTATGCCTCAGCTGGAAGTTTTGAGCATTAACTTCTGAAATTCCATTGCTGATAACTAGCAATTCCATTGCTTTTCATGTTTCCTTTGCTACAGTGGATTTCTTATGCCATCACTGGTTGAGGTTGGATATACCAAACTGTTTTCATTTTATTGCAAAAGTTCCATGCCTTCTTGGTGGTTTCTCATGGTCACCTCCTCACAGCACTGACTCCTTCACAGCACAACCAACAAACTCCAACTCTCTCCTCACCCAGCTAACCCACTCTTTTGTGGCACTCATCTTTTTATTGGACACAGCTGTGGCCTGTTAAGGGCAGGCCTGTTCCTAATCTTTGGTGATTAGTACAGCTGCAACTCCTCAAAGGTGAGATTACCTTCTGCATTATCTTTATTTTCTTACATTCTATCCCCCCACACCAATCCTGTCTAGATTCCTTTTTTTATGCTTATAGTCACATCCCTCTATTGGACAGAGCTCCTTTATATATTCTATAAAGCATTGTGGATCTACACCAGGGTGCAGAGAAGGATGTGGATTTGACAGTAATGGGCAAATTTCTCAGAGTCACCTCTCCCTCCTTTGGGGATATTTGTACAAGGAAATCTGCATCATACCTCAGGATGTTCCTGTTACCATGCATGCTCAGAAATGGAAAAGATCCAGGGCTCTCCTTCCCTTTGTACTCAAGGAATGTTCAGTTGTGCCACTAGAAGGGGGAAGAAGCATTTGGATCCTGTTGTGAGAAAGAGGATGGGTCTTGGTGGGCACAACAGTCCCAGCACCTTCATTAAAATATTTCTCAGCAAACCTGTAATTTTCCTTCTGAGCACTTACAGGAATTTAACCTGAACTATCCTGTGCTGCTGGGTCTTCAACACTTCAGCCCCAGAACTCTTGTGATCCTCTGTTCCCTCCTCCAGTGTGACACAACCTCACCCCGTAATTTTGGTGTCAAGCCCGTTAACTTCTACTGCTTCCAAGACTTCTCTCCCAATGGCTCAGTTACCCAGGCAGACCCCTGGTATGGGGGAATGACACACCAACAGAAAACTGCTCTCTTAAGCCAGACAAAATTTTCCACTAGATTAATTCTCCCAATTGAAAATCAGAAGATTTGTTTCAAGGAATCAAGACACACCTGTTATTTAAACTCAATTTCACTTTTATTACTGGCTTATTAAAACTCACCATTCTGTATTAATCAGCATTTCTTAATTAGCATAAAATTCCCAAGGTCTGGTACAATTCCACCACCCACAATCCAGTTCTATGCTGTTCATCTCTATTTAGACCACATATTGCTAGAGCATGTGGGATTATATTGCATGCTGCAATTATTTTCAGGGAGGACTGTGACACTTGGCCTTGATCTTGGCTTTCTCTAGTACAGAGCACTGTTAGTATTCTATATTTATTTATAACTTGCTGAGGGGAACAACAGAGGCTGCCTGACACTGTGCACTCTCTTCTTCTTTAGACTGTAATTCTCGGGTAGATCTCTCAGGAATTACAGGGAGGAGAGCTTTGCCATTTGGAGAAAAGGTCTTACAATTTAATCAGAACACAATTTTAGCAAACCAGCTAGTTCAATCAGCCAGTCCAATTATGGTGTGGGTTGAGCAAGACTCTGTGCTCAGGGTTCCCTGGAGTTGTTTTTAGTTATGAAATCAAAATAAGAAATTAGGTCAGTTATGCTCTATTGACTCCTAGTGCTGCAGTTTTCAGCTGCTATAATTTTACAGGTAGAATTGAAAGAGCTGTATCAATCCCTTCTTGCCACAACCCAGCATATCCTACAACGTAATTTGCAATAACTTCTTTTTTTCTCCTGAGGATTTTTTTTTTTTTGAGAAAAATATCCAAATTCAGAGCCAGCAAACAGGCTGTGGGCAAAGCTTCATTCTTGGCTGGTCACATACATGTCTGCTCTCCCAGACTGGAGTTCAGTGCCTGCACACCATGAAGAGTGTGGCTCCATGTCTCTGCCCATTACATTGCAGAACAATATTAAATCCAAAATGTACTGGAAAAATCTCAAAAGAGCCTGAGCTTGGATACCTCCCAAGTGTTTTGGTATCTTGTGTGCACTTAGAGAAGGCAGAAGAGAAAACAGATCCATAAAAGTGCTGTTGTTCATCCCCATCCCTTTAATTCTCTGTTCCTGTCCATTTAAATGGCTGCAGCCTTAATTCTCTCTTTACTCTTCAGCCCTCCATTGCTGATGCACATTTCTTTGCTTTCAGTGCCATGGATGCACATTGTTGAAAACAGTCCCTTGTTTAAAAGGGAACATGGGATTTCAGGCATTAACTGTACTTCTTATAAGTTAGTTAAAAAAAAAAAAAAAATCAAACCCCATGGATTTTACATATATGAAGGTAATGGAACTTAGGAAATTAAGATGTTTCACTTCTCACTTGAAGTTGAGTTGCATTTCTGTCTGTGTGATACTGTTGGGTTTTAAGCCCACATAAAACCTACTTCTCTCCTAACAGTGTCATATGCACCTGAGGACAGCTTTATCCACAGATCCCACTCTGAAGTTTCCCATTTTCTGAAATAAACGTTGTGTATTTATTTGCATGTCTAGAATTAATTCCCCCTGCTCTGTAGAAGATGAAGCTCCTTTAAATCTCTTTCCTTCTCTTTAGTCATGTGTGCTTTGAAAGCTTTGCAGGCTTTCCAAGACTCTTCCTCCTTCCTGCAAAGCCAGCAATTGTCTTTTCTCCACACCACTGGGCATGGGTCAGGCCAGACTTCTAGAAAACAGAAATTATATTTTCTGTTAAATTATCCTCTGAAATAAGTAGGTTATATGGTATGATCTGAATTATTCAAAGAAGTCAGAGATATTTGTGTAATGTAATGAAATAAAACTGTACCTAAACATGTACTTTGCTAAGTTTCAGTTAGATCTTAACATTTGAGAGTGATTTGGCATCCAGGATAGCATGAGAATTAATTCCAGAAACGAGATGTAATCAGTTCACCTTTCTTGGCACAGTATCTTGCTAAATGTAAAAAAACCTCTTTTCCTTTACTCTATAATTATCCTTGTGTATTCTTGAATGAAAGCATAGCAAAGATCACATTTCTGGCACATTTGGGAGCAAAACAGTTAAATTACTAACAAATAATGTTTTGTAGTTTGTATGAGAGCCAAGAAGATTAATGAAACGTTCATGAGAGAGTCTGGCAAGTGGCCACATTCCTATGGGAACATTGCTGTAGTGAGGTTTAACGGAGCATGAGGGACATTAAGAAACAAATGTGTGGGAGTTTTAGGGTGAACTGCAAATGATAAGAATCTAGTAAAACTAGATATCGTGTATTTTGTCTTTGAGGCTCTCCAGTGTGTCTGTGTAACATTTCTCATCCTTATGTAAAGGCTGTGAGGAAGATGAGCAAAGTGCACCCTCCTTGGGTTTTTTAGGAGCAGCTGTCTAACACTTGAGCTCTGCTGACTTCTTTGAATGTTACAGCAGATGTAAAGTCATTAAACAAATGGCTACAAGAAGTAAGTCTTCCAGCCTGACTAGAGTTTTCGTATAGAAGCTCCTCAATTTGCTGCTTACTCTGCCAGCCTTCCCAAAACTTCCATACTCTTTGAATGGCAAAAAGCTGCATTGATTTCATTCTTTCAGATGAACCAGGGAGAAGCTGCATTACTGCAGTGTTATTCCTATTTCTGCTGTTCCACCACCTCTCCTGTCACAGCAGTTGTTTCTGAAATACATCCTCATCGACCCTGGGTATCCACTAGCATGCTGTATTTCTGTTAAGGTACTTAATATTACTTTTAATCAAAGATAAGGAAACAAGCTAAGTTTCCCCTGTTACAGGGAAAAAAAAAAATCTCAGCGGATTGCTAACAGCAATCAAACACTTCTCCTTATCGTACCAAAAGACAAGAAAAATGGAAAGGTATTGATTTCCCTGGGAGCAGGGCAGGCACTGAGACATGTGTGGGCTCCAACAATACACTTCCAACTTAGCTAAAATAATCTTCAGAGATCATCACGGGTAGCTGTGGAGAAAACCTGCGTCCTTACTTACCTTTCCACTAGATGGCAATGGTACATGGTAGTTACGTGTGCTTTAGGAGAGGAAACTCTTAAAAACCAACATTCTATTAGAGGTCTGAATATCTCTTTAAATGAGGGCAGTTGGGCTGTTAGCATGTGCTGGAACTCAGCTGTCTGAGCAGTTAAAGTAATTCTCTTTTTTGCGTAACAAATGCAATATCCAGATTTAGAAGTAACGGATGTGGATAATGAACCTATTCAAAAGCAAACACAGAGCTGTGGTGACAAGGCTGTCTAACACACTGAGGTCTGTGTTAAGTTTCTACTTTCTCACTGGATGAGGCACTTTATTTTAGTATTCAAATCAACAGCCAAAACAGTTCTTGAAGTCATTTCGTTCACTTCAGGAGAGTTGTATTAGGGATGTACGTGGATCAGGGATTCTGTATTGCAAAATTGGGAGTGGGCACTACTGTGTGAGGAGAAGAAAAAACGATTTCTTTTACTGTGGTGAGTCAGAACAGCATCCAAAGTGGGACTCCTCTGCAAAAGCTGCCCCCAAAGGGAGGCATTTGGAGGCTTCACATCTTAAAGGAGGTGATGTTGGCAGAGGAGGTGAGAGGGAAAAGAGAGGCACCAAAAAAACCCCCTTTTTGTAATGTGCCCAAATTTCTGAAGAAATGCAATAGATGCTGGGACAGATGGGACATCTGAACTGGTGACTTGGCATCTGGAGCCCATTTGAGGCCTGCCTGTAATTCAGAACACACCATGGCAGAGCTGCTTTTCCCAAAAGCGTGACAGTTTGTTGTGATGCACATTAACCATTTTCCTGTGAAACTGCCCAGAGTGCTCTACCTGACCACAGGACCTGCTTCCCAACAGGGGATAGAGAACATGTGCTTATTAAAGTGCTCTGATTTAAGGAAAATTTTTGAGGCAGAATCTTTCATGCATATCCATGTAGAACATTTGTCCTGTGCTAACCATGTGCTTCAGACTGGAAGTTTTTTAATAGATACCACCTACAGAATTTTCAAATTTGTTTCATGACAAGGCAAGATCAAATTCAAAATACAAAAGTTTAACTGCCTCCTGGCCAGAACGTTGTCCCAGCAAGATTAATAACCAAATGTACATTCTATATAGACATTTGGGTTTAATTAGTGTTTTAACTTGATTTTGTATTAACAATTCATCATATTACTGTTCTTATTTGCATCTGTTTCTGGTTGTAGCAAGGAACCAGACAGTTGCATTATTATCAGTGAAACATTCTGAAAAGGTTTTGATTGGTTTAGTTATTCTGTCATGACTGCTTACAGCTTCTGAAATGAAGTCCATAGTGAAGTTTAGGCATTCAACCATATCTCTAGAAATAAAATTATTTCCTTTCATTACTCTGCCACCATGTTTCCATCCAGACCATGGCTAATTTACTTGGATTTTTTAGATATGCCTGCTTCACTGCCAGTGTCAGGCATTCCCTAATGTCTGCCTTCGGGGCAGAGTGAAGCAGCTTGACAGAGTCAAGCAGAGTCAAGCAGGACTCTGGTGGTCACTGCTCTGTTGAAATCTGAATTGCTGTCCCACATCCTTAAAGGCCTCCTGCCTGCCAATACTGCTAGGAGCTGGCTGCCCAGATAGAATTGAAGAACTAGGCTTTTGTTTGTTCACAGCCCTCTAGATTGGTACTTCAGCATCTTTGGAGGCCAAGGCCTCCTATGAACATCCACATCTGGCCCTGTTGGATGCTCCTTTCCAGATGTGCTGCTGAAGGGTTTGCTCAGCAGCCAATTCACACTCCCTCTGATGTTCTGGGGCAAGGTAAAACGCTACATTGCAATCTTTCAGACTCCACTGATTCCTTGGTGCCTGATGTGGTGGTTTTAGCCCAGAGGGAGAAATCTGGATGTAGAACCCCTCTCTGGAAGTGTCAGGGAGGCTTGCAGAGTCCCAGAGGTCCTTCTGTGCTTCCCAGAAGCTTCATGGTCACAGCTGTGTTACATCCATCCCTGGAGCTGCTGAAAAATCGTGTCTGCAGTTGGTGGACATGGCAACACATCACATTCTGCTGCATTTAGGGAAGAAGAGGATTTTTTCACAGCTCAGCTCTAGCTGAGGAGTCTTTGCAAAAGTCCCAAAATGCTGTCAGGCAGAATTAATATCAATCACTAATGCTGTCAAGCTCAGGGACCATTTTTTTAGGACATGACTTCAAGAAAGAGAAGCAAGCAGTTAAATCCTATGATCAGGTAGGTTCCATTTTGTCTAATGAAGAGGAATGGATTTCATCACCTGCTGTAATAGACCCAACCCCAACTACTCTTGTCTAAATGGAAGCTCTGGCAGTGCTTTAAGAATGATGTTCCTGGATTCTTTTGGTTTTACTTCTTATTCATTTTTCTTTTTTTCTTCTTTTTTTTTTTTTTTTTTTTTTTTTTTTTTTAGCATCTACTGACCTCTGCCAGCAAGTGAAAAATGCTCTTTGGGCATGGGGAAGTGACAATTCCCAACAATATTATATATTATTTATATTATTCATAGATATTATATTATATTATATTATATTATATTATATTATATTATATTATATTATATTATATTATATTATATTATATTATATTATATTATATTATATTATATTATATTATATTATATTATATTATATATCATATCATATCATATCATATCATATCATATCATATCATATATTACAATGGTCTGAGTCATTATTTAGCATAAATGCCAACAACAGTTCTGCTTTTGGTTTAATGAGAACTGTAGACTCAGACCCCTGGATCTGATTTTGTCTTGTCAGAATTTATTTTTATTATCGGATTTATTTATAATTTATTTACTTTATTATCTGATTTTGCCTTATCAGAATTTATTTCAGGTGTCAATACCTGAATGCATTGATGGTGCAATCCACAGTGAAAACCCAGCAGCACACAGAGTGAGAGTCCCTGTTTGCTTCTTAGACCTCAGAGCTGAGCAAACTCAGGCACATTCTTTTTATTTACTTTGTGTGTCTGTTCAAATGCACTGAGTTTCAGGAAGGGAACGGGAGGAAGCTGATGAATTCTCACGAAGAGGCCTGGTTGGGCTCAGGGCTGCTCCTCGGGGCTCTGGTGCCACAGCCCTGCCTGCCCCTGCTCTGCACTGTGAGGAAGAGGTGAGTGATGCATCTACAGCTAAGGGTTCCCAAAGTAACCTTTGCTAATTAGTCAAGAAAGTGAATGAGAAATATGTTCTTTTCCTCAGAAGGCTCTAATCCCACTCGACTGAGCAGTGTTAAGCAATCCTATCAAAGAGAATGTATTTTTGAAGCAGTCCTTGGGGCAAAATTAGACCTTCAAGAATCAGAAATAATGAGAGTTGTAAGGGGGAGAGGCTTTTTTATTTTTAGAACCAATATTAAAGAAGAGCCTTTGCTTCTGAGTCAAGTTCCCATGCTTTTTCATTATGTTCTTTGGCTGAAGTGGTCTTTAGATAACAAATGTGTCAAGCTGTTCTGTCTCACTAAGTTAGAATTAGGTTATGTCTGTGCAGAAGAAAGTTTTGGAATAGCTGCAAAAACAATTACAACGCTGCTTGATTCACTGATGATGTTAATTGTAAATCCATATTAATCTAGGGCTGGGCAGGAGTTGCCAGAAGGATTCATTTTCCATGTAGCATGACAGATGCTTGTCTGCTTTTCCTTTTTTCTGGTGCCTTAGACCTTGGATATCTCCAGTATTTTCTGAAAGCATAAACAGTAGCCTTAAGCAAAGTTGCAGTTGATAGGAGGGTTGCAATAGCCCATATAAACCTCCTTACATGACTTAGCTCTCATAAAAGCAGCTCATAATATTTTAATCATAATCTGGAAGTACTTGGATACTAACAAATAGGAAATACTGTACCAGCAGCCAGTTTCTTACTTAGGAAACTTCAAGATGAAGATTTCTCTTTTTTTTTTTTTTTTATGTGATTCTTAATAAAGAACAGATGAAAATGGAAGATCATTTTTTTTTTTTCAACTCCATTTTAAAACCAAGATAGAAAGCTGTTCTTTCCAGTCAGATGCCGCGTCTCTTTCTGTTTGCAAGAGTTTTCAGACTCTGTGTGTGCTGCTGAGCTGTGGCAGGCTATTTGTGTGGGAATTATTTCTGTTTGGAGCTGTGTGTTTGCAGAAGCTTGTCGATGCTTGTGTTTCACTGTGCAACTGTTAAAAGCTGCTTGGATTTTGACAAGCTGTTCTAGGGATAAGGAAAAAATACAGCTTACTGGTTGGTTTTGCCTCCTGCAGATGGATGGGCTGGCGGGTTTTCGTGTGGGAATACCCATTTCTGAGCAACCTTGGAGATCCAGAGGCCGGTGCTGTGGGCTCCTGGTGTCACCTCTGTGTGGCCACACCAGCAGGGCCACAGGTGAGCTCTGCAGCTGCCTGGCTGCATGGAGGGAGTGATGCACCACAATCCCACAGATTCCTGCCTCCAGGAAAACCACTGGAATAGGAACTGCTGCTGGGGGATTGCAGCAGAGCACACAAACAAAGTGTAGAGCACTGTGTCTCTGGGAAAGCCCGCATGAAAAATTTAATCAGTTTTGGTATATTGCTGAAAAATCAGCAGTTTTGTGGTTGTGAGGCCAGTGAAGGTACTGATCAATGTGAATAGGGCAGTATATATTCACAAACCTCCTATTAGGCTCTGTGCAAGCTCAGGGAGATCTTGCTGTTCCAAAATATGCTTGAATCACATTTTCTCCCCAGGCATAAGAGCTAAAATCTGGGGGAGGGGAAAGAAGTGGTTAATGAATAGCAAAGATGGGTGCAAATTCTTGTCACAGAAGTTGAATAGAGATCACAGATCTTCCAGGCCCTTCTGTGGCTGGCACAGACAAAGGAACCACGAAATTGTTCCTGTGACAGAGACTGCCCAGCCCCTGAAAGGGTCCTGTTAAGTGTGCTTTTACCCAGAACATTTAGGGCTGTAATTGCTGATGCAAGCTGCTTGGCAGAGCCACTGGCAGTTCATTCATAACTCAGTGGTTTCTCCATTAATAACTTACCCCCTAATTAGTTCCTGTGAAGGTACTTTATGAAATCACAAAGCCATATTCTTGTAACTTCTCCAGTGTCACATCTGACCTGTGCCAGCCACAAAGGGCTGGGATTCACCAGCCTGCTGAGCTGGAGCTGGAAGCTGTCTGGGGATGGCAGAAGAAGATGTCAGCAGCTCTGTGCTCTTCCCAGCCCTAAAATTAAAGCTTGGGCCAGGAGCAGCACCAGCCAGGGCACTCAGCCCCCTCCAGCACCCAGGTAAAAGTGTGGGCAAGTGGAATCCCTGCAATGAGACCTGGTGTGAAGAGGTTCATGATGCTGATGCTGTGTCCTCCGTGGGTTCCTCACACTCAGGTGAGATCTGCACCTGTCAGTCCAAGGATCTCACCAGGATTCATTCTGGTGGCTTATGACTCCCTCGAGTTCTTATTAAAGAAGTCAAATGTATTTTCTGCAGCTAATCTAAAGATAAACTGGCTTTCATTGTCTGCTGTGCTTCCTCAACCCTCTTTTTAATATTCAAAGATAATAATGGACTGTCTCCACCCTTCCCTTGCTTTTGTTTTGGGTTGTTTAAATGAATTTCCAAGTCTCTGACCTTCTGCATCAGCAGCACCATCTGCTTGAGGGTGACATTTTCTTCATCTTGGCATCCACACCTGGAGTTAGAGCTCTTTGCACTTCTTTTTACTGTGCAGCAAAAAGAGCCTTTTGAAGAAGAAAAAGCCCCAAACCACACTTTTATTTGGTTGTTTCAAGCTTACCTGTGCAAGCTTGAAACAACAAGCTCAGAGCTGACTGTGGCCTGCACTGAGACCACTTCAGCAGGATACTGTCCTACAGGGGCTACACAATTTGGGGATTAATTTAATTAATTAATTTAAATTTAATTAATTAATTTAAAATACTCACTCATTTTGCAAGGTCTTTATTCTTTCTCTAGAGTTAGAGGTCTGACCTCCAAATCCAGCTGGGTCTGAAGTTCTCTAAAGGCTCATCTCTGGCTCATCTCCTGTAGGAGAAGTTTATGAAGCTTGGGTGAATAAATGGTTACTGAAGGTCTCTCATCTCTCTAAAATTGTGTCCAAGTGTCAACACAAACCTGGAAATCTTTTTGCCAGGTCTTGTTTTTAGTCTCAGTCACAAGCTTCCAGGAAAAGCAGGTTTTAAATGCTTTTTAGCTAAAGGTCCCATTTAGCCAAGTGCTTTGTACCTGAATATTTCTGTAATGAGTAACTCAAACAGATGCACTACTACTACAGCTAAGTGTCCATCAATTAATCCAAGTTTCTTGCTGTTATGTTATTTATTAAAATGTTTATTTCTTGAGTTGAAATTTGAGATACCTATTAACGCAATGTTATGAGCTGAACAGATGGCTATATATTCCTTACTCTAAAAAATATGTTATGCAGCCAATACAGCTGTCCTGCCATCCAGAGGAGCCATAAAAATTAAAATCAACTAAACTTTACCTGAATTTTTTTTTTTTCATAAATCTTCATCATAGATTTTCTGAGAGGCAGATTTTATCGCCCTAGAAAAATACCAACTTCCATAATGCTCCACAGGCTGGGATAGAACATTCCGAGATGAGACATAACTGCAGATCAGAGTTAAAAACGAGGAGCTTGGCTTCCATGAAATAACCAAATACAGGCATTGCATGGGCAGGGGTGCAGGGGATGCAGAGGATGCAGGGGGTGAGGTGTTGGCAAAGGAACTTTTGCCTGATGAATTGGATTTGGGCAGCACAGCTGCAGAGCAGCTGGAGCAGCCTGGTTGGAGTGGAGGAAGCTTTGGCTGAGGCTTTCTCTGAGGGTTTCTCTGGGAAGGGATGAGCTGAGGTGTGTCAGGGCTCTGTGCAGGGTGACCCAGGGCTCTCCATGAGAGCAGTGTTGGTGTTTGTGATGGGTCCCTTCTGGCCGTGCCCACTTGGCATCCAAGTAACTTTTTTGCAACCTTAAATGTTTTTATTATTTTTTACAACCTCAGGCTTTATGGGATTTCTGTCAAGCAGCTGCAGTCACAACAACAATAAAAACTGCTGCTGGTTTTGTGGATGAGGGTGCTGCCAAGGTCTGTCCTGGCTGCCCTAGCAGCTGCCCAGCTGTGCAGGGACAGGAGGGAGGTGGCACCAGGCTTGGCCAGCCTTGCTCCCCAAAGGAGCTCAGCCCATGTGGCATGGCAGCAGCACAGAGCAGGTCAGTGTGCCTCTTCTGCAGCCCAGGGGAACTGGGACACGAAGGGGTTAAAAGGTTCCTTTGAAGTCAGTCTTCCAGCAGGTCCCACGGCCAGGAATAAAGCCCACATTTCTGCAGGTCCCACCAGAGCATTTCACAATTATCTGAGGTTTTTTCCCCAATAGCTACCACCAAGAAGTGCCCTGAGACCTGATTGTGTGTGATCTCAACAAAGCAGCCTGTGGCTCCTGAGGGAGGAAACGCACAGTGCAAAGTTCTGGGCTGCAGTGACCCAGAGTGGCTGCTCCCCTTCCCTTCCAGAGCAGGGAAATCAGCTCTGGCCTGATTCCCTTGGGACCAGTGCCTCTAGCATGGATAGGACACTACAAAATGCTGGCAGCAATGTCTGCACAAGCTGAAGTTCCTTTTTCATTGTGGAAATTTGGGAACTGGGCTGCACTGGCACTGAGGAGATATTGCAGGCAGAGCACAGCATGGGCACTAAGGAGATATTGCAGCCCAGAGCATGGGTGTCACAGATATTTTTCATAAAAATCCTTTCTTTAGGATTTTCCCTTTGGGAAGCTGAGGCCCCAGGAGGAGAATGTGGGCAGTGGTTATCTGCTGCTGTGGAGTGCAACAGCTGGATCTGTGATTGGTCTCGGGTGGATGTTTGGATTTACTGAGCACTCACAGCAGAGCTGTTCTCGCTCTCTGCCGAGACACAGACCTTTGTTATTCATTCTTTTCTATTCTTAGCTTAGCTAGCCTTCTCAGAACTTTTCTCTCCATTCTTTTTAGTATAGTCATAAGGTAATATATATATCATAAAATAATAAATCAAGCCTTCTGATCGTGGAGTCAACACTTTCGTCTCTCTTCACCTGCAAAGCCCTGTGACCACGGTCACACATGGGCACTGAGGATTAAAAACGACATCTTCTGGGTAAAAAATCAGCCTGCCATGTAGACAGAGCAGGACTTCAAACTGTTTTGGGGGATCTATAGATGAAAGGAGGAATCTTGAATTACATTTTTTTAAAAGCACAATAGTGGGATGTCCTTAGGATCACTGCTCACAACTCAGCTGGGCTGGACAGTTTGGGGGAGCAAGAAGTGAAAATATGTTTACACTGTAGCAAACACAGAAGAAACAATCTCACTTAAATGATGTGTGATACTTTTTCTGTGTATTTTCTTTGGTATGTTGTTAGGATATGGGCCAATTTCAGGAATGCAGTTTTTAATTTTCACTACTACAGTGGGTAAGCTGATAGCCTTTACCAAAATACAGAGCAATGTTCTGGGGATAGAACCAGACCACACTGACTGACACACAAAGACATTGTCTCATAGGGAACCAGAAATGTTTAGAACTGCAGAACGTGAGGGATTTCAGGAAATCACTCAGTCTAGCCCTGCACTGAAATGGGATCAAATGCTCCCAGACCATCCTGGCACGTGCACATCCCAACTTCCCAAAACCTCCCTGGGAAGGGAGCTCCTCTGAGCCCCCTGCCCGTCCTGGTGTCTCACCACTACAAATGTTCACTGCTGGGACCGTGTTACACTCAAAACTTGGGCTCAACCACCCTTGTGAGTCCTCTCTAACCCAGAATACTCTGTGGTATCTGTGAAATTGGCTAAAGTGCCTTTTTAACTTAAAACTTAGGACCTCTTTACATGGCTGGAGCAGCACAAAAGGCCCACTAATGCAAGTGAAAGCAGGGCTCTTGGTTTATGATGACTTTTCTAAGACTGTAGACTGGAAAAACTCCCAAATACAATCATGTTATTGGCTGCATAAAGAAAAGTATATCATATACTTCACCTTTTCTCTGAGTGTTGTACAATGCCTACATTTGTATTGTCTGGAAATATTAAAAAGAACTGCCTTGATAAGAAGAGAGGGTGTGAGATTCTGAAACTATCTGTCACATATTTTAACACATTTACAAGAGATTTTTGATACAATTTAATTATTTTTTTCTGTATTGCCCCTGCCTCAGTTTAACACCAAAGGAAAGCTTTCAGGCACAGCAGCTCTGTGGTACACCCCACATCCACCTGGGGCTGTAAATGACAGCAGGGTATCTGCTCCTCCTCTAGAATGCCTGTTTTTGAGGATGTTTTCTCGCCCTGTGAATTGAATAAACCAGTTTTGCAATCTGCTGCAGGCCCCACCCTGCCTAACCCTGGCTAGTTAACCTGTAACTGATTGCAAAACTGGTTTGAGTCACATGCTGAGGAAAGAGACATAAATTAGGTTTTTAATAGCTCTGCTCTCCTCCTCACCAATAACACAGGCCATCAGTTGGTGGTGGTGGTGCCATAGGAGAGCACAGCACACGTTGCCCATTTGCCACACCTTAATGGATCTTTTCATGCTTTTGGAGATAAAAAATTAGGCAGAAATAGAAGTCCCTCCCCAGTGCTGCAGCCTGGATGCCAGATTCATTCCCTGTCTGCAGGATTCACATGGATGCCATGGAAAGCTCTGACAAAACTGAGCAGCCACTTTTGTGAGCCTGTGCTCATGAGATGTTGGTAAATGGCCACAAACCCTTCAAACCTGGCCAGAAGAACAATCCCACATCTCAAACAAACTGTTTTTACTCACTGTTTTCTACTGGCCTGAGTTAATGAGCAGTCACCCAGAGAAAAGGAGCAGACCAAGGAGCTGTGGGCAGTGTTTCACAGGTAGGATGTTTATGTTGGTGTGTTACTGAAACAACTCCATCCCATGCAAGTTTATTTTCCCCATTGTTTTGCCATAATGCCTGGTCAGGAGCCCAGCACAGGATTGAGATGTGAAGTCAATGAGGGCTCCTTCTGTTCCTTCCAACTGCCTTTAGATTTCCCATTGCCTCTGGCCCTTTTTCAACCCTTAATTCTTTTATTGCAAAAGGGAGCAGAGAGAGCAGGAGGTACAATGCATCAGTGCCCCATTCCAGCCCAGATGAAGCCAACAAGGACATTTTCCCCAGGCTACACTGGGGCCACACCACTGATGGAGCCCCCTTGCCTCTCTGAAAGCCCCACTGGTGGCCATGCTCTGGTCTCATGGAAAAGGGAGATTCTATCCCACTCCAGTTCCCAGCTGAAGGGGCAACAACCACTATTGGATATAATAGCAACCTTGCACAGAAACTCTGGGAGAAACCCACTGCTTTCCTCTGCCAGGAGCACAGTGCAATGCCACCAATGTCTCTGGAGGAGAACCTGCTGCTCTCTGTGGGCAGGGCTCCCTCCGAGGGGCTCGGAGCAGGGGATTTACCTCAGGCAGAGGAGGACATCAAGCCTGATTTTCCTTCAGTGCTGAGAGGACTGCAGCTTGACTGCCTTGCTGCAAGGGAGTGGATGGCAATATTCTCATGAAAAAATAGGTGTTTTGGTGAAGGTTTTGTTCAAGGAATTGTTTGTGTGAAGGGCTCACAGGAGCAGAGTGGGTCACAGAACCTTTTGTGCTGAGGGCGGCAGGGGTGCCACTGCCCTTGGCTGATATGGACAAGATTAGAGGAGGAAACAGTTCCCAAGGAAGGGGCCACAGGATTCAAATTATGTCTAACCACTAGCCAGGGTTTCTTCTTTACTTGCCTTTGGCCGCTAAAAGTGACTCCAAAGCCTTCACCTGCCTACAGCTGTGTATGTCAGGCCACTGTTGTTAATAAATCAAATTGCTCCCCTTTGCATGTGCTTGGAAAGAGTTTCACATTGCTGAATGCTCTACTGCAACTGAGAACACAGCTCCTCTGAGCTTCAGCTCTTTCCAAGAGTTACTGATGTCAGCTTGGAAATGCCTCTCTTTTACAAGCCATTTAATTGCTTACTTTAAGAATTCACCAAAGCTCAGCTGGGGCCTGATTTTCAGTGAACCTCAGTTCTGTGCCCACAAGGAATTTAGATGACTCTGTGACCTCGTAGGAAGTGAATAAATTAGAAAGATGGCTTTTTAAAAGTATTGGTTGCACCTGGGATACATTTGGGGTGGAATATCTTAGGGCACAAAGAGGTTGTGCTCATTTAGAGTGTTTTGGAACCTGATTTGTGGAATGGAGCTTGGCTCTTCAACTCTACCAGAGACCAGAAAGTTGGAAGAATAACCAGAGCTGGGAGGATTTTTGTATGTAAATAAGAAAGAAAAACTACTTGAAGGCAGTGAGGTGTGTGTGATTGCATTAGGAAAGTGTGATGTGCTGCAGGTGTATTTGCATGGTGCTGAATTTTGCTGTTACCTTAGCTGCTGTGAGGATTGCTCTGACTTCCCATTCCAATTTCCAGTTAGTAAAATGGAAATACTAATGCTCAGGGCATCGGGGTGGTGTGACAATGAACTGCTCTGTGTGAATAGAGTGCTTTGAAAATGATAAATGTTAATGCAATTGGAAAATGCTGACTGTTATCATCCATCTGGGACTGATTGTGAAAAATAACAAATTCATTAATTTCCTCAGGATCTAGAGGGTAAAAGAAGCATAAAACAGACAAGGCTGTGCAGGTGGTGCAGTAACAGGGCTTGTAAGGTCACCTAAGCTGGAATCACATGTGAAATGAGGTCAGGATTCTCTGTGCTTATGATAAACATTTGTCCATGGCATCACCTCATTGTCTGGCACTGCTCTGCCCAGCTCTTTAATGAGCACCTAGAGGGCTGTAGCTCCCAGGGGGAGAGTGCCCCAGTTCCCTGTGCCACCCTGTGCCCTGGGCTGGGATGGCCAGTGTGCCCATCCAGTGTGGATATCCAGAGTGCCCATCCAGTGTGCCCATCCAGTGTGCCCATCCAGTGTGGATATCCAGAGTGCCCATCCAGTGTGCCCATCCAGAGTGGATATCCAGAGTGCCCATCCAGTGTGGCCATCCAGAGTGCCCATCCAGAGTGCCCATCCAGTGTGCCCATCCAGTGTGGATATCCAGGGTGCCCATCCAGAGTGGCCATCCAGAGTGCCCATCCAGTGTGGATATCCAGACTGGCCATCCAGAGTGCCCATCCAGTGTGGATATCCAGTGCGGATATCCAGGGTGCCCATCCAGAGTGCCCATCCAGAGTGCCCATCCAGTGTGGATATCCAGGGTGCCCATCCAGAGTGGCCATCCAGTGTGGATATCCAGAGTGCCCATCCAGTGTGGATATCCAGAGTGCCCATCCAGTGTGGATATCCAGACTGGCCATCCAGAGTGCCCATCCAGTGTGGATATCCAGGGTGCCCATCCAGAGTGCCCATCCAGTGTGGATATCCAGACTGGCCATCCAGAGTGCCCATCCGCAGCTCTCCTCCAGCCTGGGGGCCCTGCTCTTCCTGCAGGACTCTGCTTTGGGCACTGCTTCACCTCCATGGATCACTCCAAGCCCTGGCAGAGTGTCCTGGCTGGCTCTCCATGGCATGGAGCACATCATAGGCATAGGAGCAGAGAAGCCAGAACAGAGAGAGCATTTGCACTCAGGATTAGGCTTTGTAGCAGCCACTCTATCCATTGGAGCTCACAAAGCTGTAAAACCCGGAATTTTAAATGCATTAAAGAGTTGTTTTAATTTCCAGCGACACTGTCAGTCCAGTTAGTGTTTGTCATTTCAGGAACATGAGAGGAAAAGCAGTGAGAGAAGAGACATCTGATGCTGAAGTGGGAAGCGTTTATCCTGTTCTGATGATCCTGTCCAGCCAGCCCCAGTGGCTCCTGCATCTTCAGCTGACTCTGTTTCCACCCCTGTTTCTGAGCTGTCTTCCTGAATACTGGCTAGAGGAAAAGCATTTGAGGTTCCCCCTGGGAGGGAGGAGGAAAGGTCAGGATTTACATGCTGATATTTACTGCCACAGATTCTGTACCAGCCATTCCAGAATTGGGGCTCAGTGCTGCTCAGCCCTCTGAGTGAGCCCATCTAACTACATACCCACACACCATCAGGGTTTCCCAGCAGCTTTAGGTAATTTTTTCTTCTTTCATTACCAATCAACTGCAAATTACTCTTTGTAATTTTCCTACAAAAAAACCCATGTAAATCTGGCCTTCAAGGATTAGTTGCAGTAGGGAATGGGTTACCTCTCTTTAGATTTCCTTTTATACTCACTTGAACACCTAAAAAGTTGAGTCTAAGAGGAAATGGGAATATATTCTTGTAAGAGTCCCCTTCCTTTGCCTCTCCTCTCCCTCCTTCCCCCTTGGAAGTGCAAAGATTGAATCCTGCTAGTTTTGTGCTGCCTGAGAACTGGTGCTGTGCTCTCAGCTGCCCTGCCCTGCTCTGAACAAACCCTGAGCTGTTCAGCTGTCTGGAACAGGTTTGTGTTTTATTAGAGCAGAAGAAAACACACAGAGAAAAAAGAGAAGTGTGAGAAACTCGGGTACTCTTTGCAAGCCTCATGATGCAGATGGCATGGAAGACTGTGTGACAAGAGGACAGAAATCTTCTTATCTTCTGGCTTCTTCCTTCTTAGCACCATCACCCTTAACATCTCTGCAGGGCTCAGACCTTCTCACTTCTGTTTCCTCTACATTTTATTTACCATGTGTGGTTCTACCTGCAGCATGAGTGGAGAAATGGAAAAACCAGTGTAAAATAAGGATGACAACAGTATTCTGCTTGTGCCTTCAGTGTGCAGTCTATCCTACCTGGGGAAGCTGCCTGGCTGTTCCTGCAGTGAAACATCTTCCATTTCTTGTGTTGGGGTGGCAGAATGCCCCTGCCTGCAGAAGGCACCTGTGGAGTCACTTTGGTGAGCTGAGGGGATGCTTGGGAATGATCTTTTGCAGTAGATCTCACAGCAGATGGTGCTTTCAACTGCTCTGAAATATTCCCTGGATGTAGGTGTCAACCATGAGCCAAAGGAAGCCTCGAAGGGTACCTCAGTGGTTAAGGTAAGAATTAACCTTTGTTATTACTGTTACTGTTATTTTTATTGCCATTTCTACTATTATTATTATCATAGTGTCTAGGTAAGCATGAGGAATTCCCAGAATAGAACTCCCACCTAAAGCCCATTGAAACCAAAAGAATTAGGCACTTAGATACTGAAGAGGATTAAAAATTTCTGCACCTAACATCAAGCATCTAAACAGCATTAGAAATCTGGGCTGAAGGGAAGGGAGAGAACAAAATTTGCCATTTGCATATTAAGCAGGCTGAGAAATGCTCACAAACCTGAAATTTTTATAATCAAAGAGATACTTTGGGAATTTGAATGGGAATTTTTTCCCCTGTTTTGTTTTGTTTTGTTTTTTTCTCTCCCAGCACAGTAACAACACAAAATTTGTAGTGCAAAATATATTTTTGAAAGCCCAACCACACAAGTGGCTCTGGCAGCAATTTGTTTCAATCAGTGGCACTGGGAATTATTGCTGTCAGGAGAAGGAAGGGGCTGCTGTGCCTACATTGTTTGCTCTGAAGCAGGACCAGAGCCACCCCATTTTGGTGTTAGTGATTTCATCAATGGCACAAATACACAGCCCTGCACTCTGCTCATGCCATTTTAAAAAGCTCTCAGTTCACCTTTAGAAATAAGCACCCAGGATTGTCTGAAATTATATATTTCCACTCTCTGTACTATTTTAACTCAGTTGGGCTCTGAGGCCGTGGTTCTTGTCCTGGCTTCCTCTCGACTCAATTATTGTAATTCATTATGAAATTGTTATTTGTTTTCATTCTTTACGCTGTCTGCTGCTTTACAAAGCTCAGCAGCTAGATTTGTAATGTGGAGAGCTCTGTTCCATTACATTGCAGCCTCCCCACAGCATTGTTTTGCTGGCATGTTCAGCAGCACATTGATTTGGATATTTAATTCTTTGCACACTATGGATTAATCCTAATCTATGGACTGCTTTAAGCATTTCCTGGGATTAGCATTTTTCCTAATCTGAACTTCAATCCAAAGACAAAGTTTTAAAATTCTTGCATTGTTTGTAACCAAAACACTGAGCCCAAATGTTGTTGAGCTTTCAGGTTCATTCCAAGTCCAGAATGGGCTCTGGATCTAGAATTTGCAAAGTCCATCTTGTTTTCATCAGCCAGTGCTCTCTGGGCAGATGAGAGTTTACTTATTCCTAGAGTAAGCAAGGAATTCTGTTCACCCTGTGTCTTTGGGTGCTGCTTCATTCTCCTGGAGACCTAAAGCACCCTCTGGTTCTGGGTGGCAGGGTGAAATGTGTAAATAAATCATGTTCCCTGTTCCCAGTGCCCCCTGCTATCAGTGCCCTCATTAATAAAGACAGAAGTGGTTCCTACAGTGAAGCACAGTCCAGCCCTCACCTTATCTCCAAGCATGTTCACACTTGCCTCTGCCCCAGACTCAATAGGACTTGCACTCTAAGCAGTCTTCCACTGACAAATGCAAGACTTGATAGTGCTGCAAACCTTTATTCCCTAATTCTTTTGCTTGCCTTTTCTGTCCTCCCTTACCTTACTCCTTTCATGGTGAAGCTAATTCCCTTTCCTCACTGTTGTCTCCTGTTTCTGCTCATTCCTATTTTTTCTTCTCTTAAACTACAGTTTCCCTTGCTCTCCCAGCTGGTTTCCTTTCAGCTTTTCTTTCTGCCCCATCAATTCCTTTTCTTTTTCAACTTTTCCTTTCTCCATTTTATCACCCTTTAAAAACTTTCATTTTCTCTGTCTTCTGTCTGTAGTTTCAAAAATTATTCTCACTTTCTCTGTCTTTTCCCCCAGTCTCTCTCCCTGAAGTCCTTTTATTGGACTGTCTCTTGAATCCCATTCTTTCTCCTTCTTACCACATTTTCCCATATTCCCCACTTGTATGTCTCATTTCTAGCTGAGATAAGCATTTGTCCCCAGGAAATGCCCCTGCCTGGGCTTGTCCCAGTGTCCCTTTGTTTCCTGCAGCTTTTGTGATTCTCAGTGCACCTGTGTGCCTGAAGAAGCCATTCATCAATAAACAGAGGGCAGGCAATTCATCAAACTTCTGTCCATGAATGTGCTGCCAGTGTGCTTTCCTTCTCTATCCATTGAGCATCCAAAGCCTGCCCTGGCACGGGGACAGTGGCTGGACTCACATCAGGCTGCCTGATCCTGATGTTGTTTCACCTCGTCTCTACCATCTGTCAAAATGCACAGATCTCTCTCTCTCTCCCCAGTTCACCTCTTTTTTTTCCTGTCACAAAGTCATGGGCATTCCAGGTATGTGTTTTTTGAAGTGACTGCCAGTGTGGTGTGGCTTGACAGGATATTCTCCAGGGTTTGTGAGAGAGAGACCCGTGCTGGACAGAATTTCCCTCCCTCAGTGTTCAGAGGACGTGGGTTTTGTCTGGGGCTTGCTGGCTGTGCTTCCCAGGGGCTGAGGTTCAGTCACCACGCTGGTTTGCTGTTCCTCCTGGCCTCAGTTTTGGTGGTTTCCTTGGCATGTGCAGAGCCTGGGAGCAAGATGCTGCCAGGAGCCAGCCTGGAGCTGTAAACTGCATTGTGGATGAACCTCTACAAGGCTTCCAGTCTCCCCCAAGCATCTGGTTTTGCCTTTCTTCCACAGGAGAATTTCTTCCTCTGAAGGACACTAACAGAAAACTTCAGAACCCGGGAAATAGAACTGCCTGAGCCTTCCCTGCCGCTTGCAGTGAGGCATCAGGAAAATTTAATTATTATTCCACAATTCTTCTGAAATCTGAATTGCAAAAGTGAACTGTCTGTCTGCAGATACAGCAAACAGCTACAGCCTTGTTTGAGTCAGATTTGTGCTCATCCACAATGATGGCTGCAGAAGCAATTCTCTTTTTTGTTTTCTTTGCCACGAGGAAAGCATGATCCTGCAAAATTTGCATCACTTGCATTTGTGAGAACTGCTGTGGGTAAGAAGTTTCCAAACTCTATTTATCCATTGTCCAAAGATTTGCTGCTCTCCCTCCACATGTAGAGAGCTGTGATACCTTTTGGGCCCTGCACATGCATAGAATTTAAGAGTCACTATTCTTGGTACTTCCTCTAAAAGCCTTATGGGAAAAAAAGTCTCATATTTAAAGACATTTCTGTTTTTGCAGTGAGCATAGCAGAGGGAGTTTAAAGCCTAGTGACTAAAAAAAAAAATCTGTGTTATAGGTGTTGGGGGGCAATGTTTTGTCCCATTTTTCTGTTCCAACTTTGGAAAAGAGTTGGTAATCTTTAAGTGCACTCAGGAGACCATAGCTTTTGTGCAGACATCTGCAAAGTGATTGAATTTTACCAATTGTGCAGGCACTCAGACGCTTATTAGACAATATTGCCAGAGTTATTTGGAAAGAAGGAGTTGGAGAGAAAAGAAATTCTGCATGTGTGAAGGGGTTTCTTGCAGCCTGTTTTGGGGAAGAAATTTTTCAGCCAGTGTGGAATGGCGTGGGGGAAAAAAATTTCTCCTAAAATACATTTGATTTTGCATTCTCACAGTCCTTTGACCAAGACCCGCTCAGACTTTGGCTTTGTTTGGTATTGTTGCTTGTTGCAGACTTTTCTGCAGGGCTGTTTTGGCAGGTTTCGGTCAGTGTCATGTGTGTGACCAGCGGGAACCCTGCACCTTCTGCCCGTCACCCACACTCTGTGCCTGCTCTACAGAGGTACAAAACAGCTGCAGCTCCCTGTAAACTGCAATGTGAGCTTCAAGGGGCTCTGGGGTCAGCCACAGGCTGCAAGGATGTCTGTTAACAGCATGGCTGTCTCATGGGAGTGGGACTGGGAAAGCAGCGGGACAAGCACGCTCCTGGCATTCCCAGAATGACACGCTGGGCATCTCTTCTCAAAGTTGCAAAAAATTAATATGCAGGGCATTTATTGAGGATTCCACCAGCATGTCATGGACTTTGGTGCAGTGTGAGCATGTAAATGCTGCCTGGTGATGCCGACACATTGCTACTCTGAGGCTGGAACGTGATTTTTGTGATCGCTCCCAACGCGGTAGCCCTGCTGGGCAAACTTTCAAAGGTGGGTAGAAATGTGTGTTTGCACATCAAAGCAGGCAATTTATCTCACAAACACCAAGGTGTCCAGTTATCCCTTTTGCTTATGCAAATATGAATTGTCACAAGCACAACAGCTGTGCCTTCCCTGCAATTATTTCCATGAGGTAGTGGATTGTTCAGTGAAGGAGACGTGCCTGTGATGCTGCCTGGGGAGCGTTTCTGGGGGATGGGTTGCACAAGACAAGAGGGGTGCAGATAGTCCAGAGGCACTCAGGCTCACTCATTCGGAGTGGTGCAAAACTGGCATTGTGAAATCTGCATCTGGGGACAGTTTTGTGAGAAAGGTCAGGATTTGGATTGAGGGTGAAGACTGGACCCAAATTGTCCATGTCAATTTGGGGTGTGATGTCTTCTCATCCCATGCTGTGGGGCTCTGTTGGCGCTTTTGGACACAGACCCGCGTTCCTTCGGCTTTGCACAGGGCTTTGCATGGCACCCGGGGGTTGGATGTGAGCGTGTGTACACCGAGCATCCCCGAGGAGCCTCCCCGCTGTTTCCCCGGCCGGACCCCGCGCATCCCCCCGCATCCTTCGGGACTCCGTTCCGCAGCACCGCCCGCGCGTTGCGGACCCTGCCGGGGCGCCGGGGCTCCAGGGCGGGCGGGCCCGGCCCGGCGGTGCCCCCGAGCCGCGGTGGAGCCCCGGTGGAGCCGCGGAGCCCCGGCCGGGCCCCCTCCCGCGGGCTCCCCTATGAGGTCAGCGCGGCGCGGAGGCCCCGCCCGCGGCCCCGCCCGCCCGCCCGCGGCCGCAGGGGGCGGCGGGCCGCGCTCCGCCCCGCGGCCGCCCCGCTCCCGCGTTCATTTCATTCCTCCCCTCATTCCGCGCATTCCTCGCATCGCTGGCGCCGCGCAGCCCGGCCGGGAGCCCGGCCCGCCCCGCCGCCGGCCGGGCAGCAACTCATCCTCGGAGGGCTCCGTCCGCCGGCCCGCGGCAACCTACGGCCGCGGTATAAATAGCCGGGCGGCGGATTAAAAATAGGCGCGGGGCCATAAATAGCCGGGGCGGCCCGGGGGCGGCGGGCGAAGTTTTGCCGTCGGAGCGCGGCGCGCTGGCGGTGCGCGCAGGGGCCGCGGCGCGGAGGTAAGCGGGGCCGCGGGCGCTTTGTGCGGCGGGGCGGGGGGCCCGTCCCGGCCGGGGGCGGCCCGAGCGGGGCCCGGAGCCCCCGCAGGTGCCGGGGCGGGCCGGGCCGGGGGCCGCGGCGGGGGCAGAAGTTGCTCGGCGCGGAGTTGCGGCGCTGCGGGGCCGCGGCCGGAGCTGCAACAGGCGCTGCCGCCCGCCCCGCTCCGCTGCGCTCCCCCGCTCGCACTCCGTGGCCTGAGTCACCGCCCGGCACCGGGCGCGCTCGCACGCCGCTCGCACTCTCTCACTCTCTCTCACACACACACAGGCTCTCCCCCTCGCACACGCGCGCACCGATCCTTGGCATTTTTCACATATTTTGTTGTTTTTTTTTTCCCGCGGGGAAGCACGCACGCCGGGAGCAGCCCCGGGCCGGGCGCGGAGGCTCGCAGCGCTCAGCAGCCATCCCCGGCCTGGCGCGGAGCTCCCGGCGCTGCCTCCCTCCCTCCCCGCGCTTGTTTTCTTCCAAAAGATGAAAGAAGGAATGTCCTTTTTCGCTGCTGCTTCTCCTTCTCCAGAGCTGCTGCCGCTGCCACCGCCGCTGCTGGTTAATTGCACATTCAAGTGGAAAATTTTCGGGAGTCAGCAGAAACGTTGTATCCAAAAAAGACAAAGTCGCAGTTACAGCAACGCCGAGGAGATTGTCCCTGGAAAACTTCCTTTCGGTAGGAACCGCAAGTGTTTTTTGGTGGTTTTTTTGGTGGTTTTTTTTTGTTAATTTCTCGGCGAGGTTTTGAAGAGCTCCATCGCCCAGCTGGTGCGGAGGGCCGGTGGCAGCCTTTGTTCGCGGAGGAGCGCTTTCAAAGGAAGTACACTTCCAAGGGGGAGGGAAAACTTATACAGTGCGCCTTTTGTACCCAAATTAAAACAAAGCGGCCCCCTCCACACAACCAAACAAAAACAGCGAGGCGAAATAAAGCGAGACGAGGGGGGAAATATATCTGTTTTCACCAAGGAAAAAAGTTTGCGCTCCTGCCTCTGTGTCGAGCACGGTCCTAGTCGTGATTTTTCTCCTCTTGAAATCTGTTTTAAGTTGAACGGTGTTACCAGTATAAAAATATTTATGAAACAATGAAATACCAGCCACCCACGTTTCTCAGGAGAGTTGTTAACTTATTAGAAACAAGTGCCTGCCTTTGATATGGAGAAATGAAAAGTGACCTCCAGAAGTGCTGGAAAGTTAGGGAGCAGCTCTGCCCTGCGCTCTCTCAATGGAAATGGCTCCCAGGATTTTTTTAAACTGCTCCTTTCTAGGCAAGAAAGGGCAAGAAACATCCGATTGTACCGGTGTTTTCTGACTTAAAATAGCGTGTATAAGAAGAGTAAGCTGAAATGGCAGAGCCTCAGGGAGAAAAAGTCCATGTGCAGCTGTATTCCTGTATTAGCAGGAGCATATTTGCTTTCTCTTCGTGCTGATAAAGTTTGGAAATGCAATCGTGCAGGTTAGCGGTTCTGCAGGGCTGGGTAAGGGCTGACTTGGGAGCTGTGTGTGGATAACATGCCTGGCTGCATGCTCAGTTATTCTGCAGCACATCTAATATGGAAATCTCTGTGGGAATGCCTCTAACAGGAAAATACATGTAAATAACTACGTGCTACCTGCAATTGAATATGAAAACAAAAATGATTATAATTACATTAGGACTTAATTTAAAATTATGTAGGGTTCTTCTTACAACCCTAGATTGGGAATGTGTGTCTGTAACGTATGATGTATTCTACCTCTATAAATAGTTGGGGAATACCATTACAGAATATTAGATTGTATTGATGGTAAGATGGTGCTGTTAAAAATGACACAGACCTGGATATTGAATTACTTCTGGGGGTGGGAGGGAAGCTTGCATGTTTGTTTGTATGGGAACATATGTATTTTTATATACACACGTATACACACACACGCTTTATTTGGGAATAGAAATACAGGAATTAATACAGCAGATGTTCTTGAAACACAAAACTGAAGATTTTATATTTGAGTCTCGTTCTGAAGTTGCAAGTTTTTAAAATTCACTTTTTGAAATTATTTTCACAAAGGGTAAACATTTTAGAGGTGCATTTATTTTTTCACCTTTGTGGGAAAACACATCTTTTCACGCTGCCCTGGTGTTTAATTACATCATAAAGAGTTTCCTATACCAGTAGGGATAATTCTGCATTTTGTTTGCTCCAGGTTTTTATCAGCTGACCAAGCAGAAATTTTAGATGCAAAATTCTTTCCATTTTTCTTCTTAGCAATCTAGAAATACCTTTGGGAAGTTCTTTATTGCTAAACACATTCAATGTATTTTGAGCATCCATCCTGCTTACAAAGCTTTGGTGAAGTAAATATTATTGGCCCTTTCAGCCAGGAGAGTGGAGCAGCAGCTCTTGAGGTTCAAATTGTGGTTTTATATTCTCCACAGTTTCTTACTCTGTGCTGAGTGGGGTGTGCAGGAGCACTGAAGCCAAGGAGAAATGTTGATTTGACAGGAGTCTTAGTAAAGACAGAGTGTGCTTAAAGGAGTTTTAATTAAACAGGAGAAAAGAACAGCAGAAACTTAATTACGAAGCAGCCGCGGCCATGAGTGTCCAGCTGGGCAGTGATAGCGTGTGGGGATGTGTGAGCATGTGTGTGCTGTGTTTGGTGTCCCTTGGAACCACTGGGTTTTTGTTGTTGTTGCTGCTGCTGGATGCTGTAGTGGTTTTGGATATTGTTAAAGCGGTTTCTGGGCTTTGTTTGTCCATGCCTGAAAAAGTTAAGTTCAGTTGAGTCACATGCTGAGGGAAAAAAAATCCATTTCTTCCTTCTTTCTGTTTAAGCTGCCTTTGTGATAATGTTGTAAACAAACTTTCAAGGTACATTACAGGCAATACAGGAATAAAAGCTTCAGAATTATAGAGAAATACTGGCAACTTTCTTTAAAAAAAAGTGAAAGGTAAAGACCTGCAGTTGTGTATTATGATACAGCTGTCAGTTTTCAGTCTGTAAAGTAGGATGGTTACACTGCTGGAAGAATGTCACCAGGAGTAATCTCATTTTATTAGGAGGTGCCTAAGATTGTTCCCAAAACATGGAGATTTACCGTGCAGTTCTGGATGTGTGTGTTTGGGAGAAGGTTATCTTCAAACCTGTTATGAGCACTTGCTTTCTTACTGGGTACACACCATATATATATAAATATAAAAATATGCACATCACTCATTCTAGCTGGTATTTCTTCATGTCATTAATATTAACCCTGTACCCCTCTGGAGATGGTTTAAAAACTGTCTTTCTGTAGTGATTCCATTTATTTAAAAATAAAGTATTGGCTGGATCCAGTCCTTGCTCAGGTTAAAGTGACCAGGATGACTCATAGGAACAAACATTTGCTGGATCAAATACTGAGATATTTACAGCATGTGCTTTATGTCCATGGTTGGTGCGATGTTTGATGTGTAAAGAAGGACATCTTTGATTTAAAAGAATATTGATTTGACACACATACTTTTTCAAATTTCTGCTCGGGGCTTATGTTCTGCTTAACTTGTAATCTGCCTAAGACTGGAAGGCAAATTTCTATTAACAGCTGATCATTCATTCCATTTGGGCTCTTACTCATAGCATGTGCAAATATGAGGCGAGGGCTGACTTCTGAGAAATCTGGTCTAAATTCAGGCTAATTCCATCAACTTCATACGGCCTGTTGCTGGATTACATTGGCTGTAATGAGGGTGCAAATTGGCCCTTTAAAAATGATTTTGAAGTCTCCAGCTCATCAGAGGGCCCTACCTTTTCATGAGAGAAATAATCCTTTTTTCTGGGACCTGAGGTTTGATTTCTGCTGTGGTGCCGTGTTGTGCTCTGCCATTAGCGCTTGCCGCAAGTGGGGATGGTTTATATTCCTAAACTGCAGCCCTTTTCTGTTAAAGAATTGTTTGAATCTCAACAAAATTTTAGAACTTTCAGGAGGTAAATCATCTCCCTGCCAGCAAGGGCTGTTACAGGTTTTGTGGCAGTTTGTGCAAGTGCTCTGTAATTTAGATTGCATCCTGTGATGTATGAACAGATGAATGGCATTATTAATTGGAAAGCCAACTGACTCTAAGCTGTGCTGAAGACACAGTTTTAGGAAAAAAAATCTCTGCAATAAGTTCCCACTTTATGACCATATCTTGCTCTCTGTTCTTGGACAAAACTCCTTTTGACTTCTGCAAGTGGAACAAGGATGGAATAATATTTCCTGGAATAATTTTGTGTTTGGTTTAAATGGTTGCTCATTTCCAAAACAGAAGAGAGTGAAAAGTTGCAGACTTAAGTCCTTTGAGGCAGCAACTTCAAATTTGCTCCTCAGATCTGTCACATAATATTCAGCTAAGTGTTTTCTGATTTAATACAACAAACCTCTCGTTTTTGTGATCCCACTGCAGTCACTGTGAGTTTCATCTTGTCATTTGAAAAGCCAAAATTTCTGTCTGTGCTGATGCAGATTCAGCAACTTTTATACTGGATCAGGTTATTAATATTCAACCAGAATTACATTAATTTCGAAACACCGGGATTGAAAGTCAAAACCTGGCTCCTAACAACTAACTGGAGTTATTCCACCCAGGAAGTTCTCAAAGAGCAACCCACCACAGCTCCGTGCCCTGGTTGCTGGGGTGGATTTCGGTGCGCGGGGCCGGGACGCGGTGGAAATCCGCGAGTGTGGGAAGGGTGTGCGCTGCTTGCCCGGCTGGCGCAGGGCTCTGACCCCATTTCCTGGTCCCTCCAGCCTGTGCCTGCCTTGTCAGAGGCAGCCTGTGTTAGTCTGGCTCCTGTCCAGTGCGAGGTATCACCTACAACTTTTTGTTCTTTGTCTCCTGCTCGTTGTTTACTGGAGCGGCGTGATTATTGCCCTGCATCCTGCCGGACCTTGGCTGGCGTTTCCAGCTCTCCTTGGGCTTTCCCTGAGCCCGGGGCTCAGAGCCCCTCTGGGCGGCTGCAGGAGCACACGAGCACAGAATCCAAGTGTGTTTGCTAGCAGGTCGGGAGGTAGAATGTGAAATCTCCATGTGTGGGGAGGGGGAAGGGACCAAAGTTTGGGATTATGTGTAAAACTATTAAAATGCTATTGACTGGGAATCTAAAACAATGACGAGTGCTGTTGTTTTTACAGATACATGAACTGAAAACTGCTGCTAATGATGGGAAATGTTAATTATGTGAGAACATATTGAACTTATATTCTCTGGCATGAACTTTTTTAAATGCATCAACTGTGCTGCCTTTTATGCGCACAGCTTTCTAATTATCATAATTCAGTACAGCTCTGGCTTTTGGAAAGAGTTCAAGTGCAATCTCAACTTAACATGAAAGGAGTTTTTATTTTTTTTAACGGAGAATGTTCAAGAACAATTTGAAAAGATAATCTAAAAATGCTACATACTTAGCTGGGTATAAGTCAGAAAATAAATATGTTCCCATAACTGCCTATCAAAGCAGAACAGATTATTAGAACAGAAAGTTATCTATTTTTCTCATTATGTCTTTCACACTCCTACAGAACACAGCTAAAAGCACATTTTCATAATTGAATATCATAGACAGACCTACTATATATTGATTGACAGTCGTTTTTATTTTGTCAATTTTTATAATGATTGAGTAGATTGCTGCGCTCTTATGAAAAGATTATTTCTCCTCAAATACTAAGATTTATTTTTTTAGATGAATCAGGAAGACAACTTTCATGATACATTTGGTAATTATGTGTTTCTGTAACATATTCAAGTCCCCTTGCAAATGGTTGTTACTGGTCAGTTTTGCTTGTCTTTGTGGAACTTGAGGGGGTTGTAAATATCAGGTTTTCCTAAAGCACTCAGAAGTGGTTAGGGTTTTTTTTTTTGTTGTTGTTAGTTTTGTTTTGGTTGTGTTGGCTTGTTTGGTTTTTTTTGTTTTTTTTTTTTTTTTTGAGAAGGAAAAGTAAATTTCATGTAACTTGCGCCTTAATTGTCCTTTCAATTTTTTTTTTTTTGAATGTGATCAAATTGCTGTTTTCCACATCACACGCTCCCCACCAATTTTTGGTCTTTTCCGTTACTACAGTACATGCTACATTTCTGAAATGCAAAGAAAGCCCCAGTGAAACAAAATGACTTCATTTGAGCTGGCACTTAAGAGTAGAATTCACTTCCATAGTGCTGAAATAAAAGAAGCCAAGTGTTTTAAATAGCCACTCCCCCAGGCCAGAGTGTTTTTAGAAAAGCTCATTGTCTAGATTTGAGCTGTAGCAGTATGCCTGCCTCTGTTAAATCTCCCGATCCAGACAGCTCGATTTCTAAAGTCGACATCTGGTTTACTCTTTGTTCACCTGTTTAAAAAAAAAAAATGCAAATAGGCGAGTGTGCCATTGCCCTAGAGCTCTGCAAAAAAAATAAAAATGCTGTTGACAGTTTGTCAAATAGTGCTTCCAGTCTAAGACTGCAGTAGCCTATTGTTATGCCAGCAACAGGCAACAGAAGTTGTGGCACCATATGGCCAGTATATGCTTCAGATAAGCTATCTGTTAATTTAGCTTATCAGTGGTGGTTTGATATGCTTCGTGTTTGAATCGCCAACCAGTATGGCCTTGGGTACTTTTGGTGCCAAATTATTCCTTAACATTATAGACATCACAATTATTCCCATGGTGGAATCTCTCACCATTCATTCACCTCATGGTGCTGTGAACAGCAATGCTTATTTTTGGAATTAGTTGGCATGGTTTGTTTGGGGTTTTTGTTTTTGTTTTTTGTTTTTTTTTTTTTACATGGTTGTCTTTCTTATTGGGAGATTATAATTCAGGAATGACATTTTGGTTTTGAGGGGAGAAAATGTCAGAATAGCTTTTGGAAGAAAAGGTAAATTCATAGAGGTTTAGGGGATTAAAGCTTCTGTTATGTGTATATCAATTGAAAAAAAATATGATGATCTGGGACAATAGTTAATGGGAAAAAGGAAATTTTATTCACACCTAATCTATCACCAATATCAGTGCATACTTTTTTTTCTTGTCCTAAAGGTGGTTTACAGCTTAAAATAGAAAAACAAAACTGTAAACAGTTTCCACATCCCTGGTTTTACCTTCATTCTTTCAAAAAAATTAACCTTTAAAACCAGTCATGTCCCTATATCTGCTGCCAGCTGATCTTTGAAGATTTTTTTTTTTCCCCTGCTTTTTCCACAATCAACTGAAAGACAAGAAGACTGGAAGAGCCACTGGAAGCTCCTTCATCTTGCCCCTAGCCCTGCCTTTCTTTGGGAGTAATTATTTTGTAGCAGGAGGAGTTTCCAGCCATAAATAGAGTCTTCCATTCAGTTCTCTGTGCTGTCCTTAGGGCTGGATGTGCCTGTGCCGCTCTCTGACCTTGCAGCGCATTCCTGTCTCCTGCCTGTTCCTTGCAGGGCACCCCAGCTGTCCCTGGACCCTCCTCTTCCCTTGGGAACACATTCTTGCTCCTGGTTCAGCTCTCCTGCCCTTGGATCCCTGTGATTTTTTTGTGTCTCTCCTGCTGCAGTCAGGTGTGCCAGGTGCTCCTTGCCCCTGCCCTCTGCTGCTGCTCATGGTGTCCTGTGGGGTCCCTTTGCTGCTGCTCCCAGCCCGTCCTTGCCCTGGAGATTGGAAAGAAAGGGCCACTTGTGCTTGCCATGCCTTTCATGTCCAGGTCCTTAATGACCAAGAAAAGGACTTATATTCTCTCTCAAAGAAATTCACAATCATCTTCTGAACCTGTTTGCTGACACCACATTTTTTGTGGCAAAGAAAAGTAAATTTTTCTCCATTTGTGTGCAATGGAGTGTGAATATTTAAGAAAAGCATAAAGGGTTGAACGCTTTCCAGGTGTAAACACATTGGGACCAACATTGTACCAAACCTGAATCTGGCCCCATTAGTCTCCATTTGTGTGAAATGTGAGCAATTTGAGCAGTGGGCCACTCTTTACCATTTCACTGAAGTCCACCCAGATGAACTGCCTGGAAAAAGGCAGGAGCTGACCCAGGGGCCAGCTGGGTGGGCAGGGAAATGAGAGGTGATGCTCCCACCTTGCTGCTCTGCCTCCCTGCGCTTGGCTTGGCATCTGAGGCTGCTGCAGGGCTTCTGTTTTCTCTGCAGGGACATGAAATGTGTCTGTCCACTTTGGGCTGGTTTGGGCTTGCCCCCAAACTTTAAATCTGTTTTGAATTCAGATTTGGAGCTGAGGTCCATGGTGTGGCTCGTGCAGTCTGGTGGCAGCAGTGTTTTTTGGCTTCTGGGCATTGCAGGTTAGAGCTGTGATCTCTCATCCTGGTGTGACTGGGGGCCAGGTAAGCAAAGGGCCTGGGCAAGGAGGGCTGCTGAGCCTTTCAGCTCCCTGAGGCATGTGTGCATCTTCCCTGGGAGTTATTTCTGAGCGCCTAACTGTGAGAGGCAATTTTCAGTTCACTGATATATCCAGTTACCACCCATAATGGTTATGGCTGTCTTTGGAGTGCTGGCTCCCTGAAAACATAACAAATCTATGTTTATTTAGTACCATAGGACTCATCTTTGTGGGGGTTATTTTGATTAAACTCCAGAGCCTGTGAAGTTTTAGTTTATTTGGTATCTCCTCAACTTGGCTTTACTGGTGTTCCCTTGGTTTCAGCCACTGCTTTGTGATAGGAAACGCACAGCTCCAAATAATGTGTATTTTGCTCATTAAATTGACTATTACTTATGCACAGTAATTTCTTGCTTTGCTTCTTGGCATATTTTCTGTATGCTTACTGAGCAGCTGTAGATAAGCAGTTGAAGGGGCACATTTGGAAGACAGTATAAAATATGCAGCTTCCTATACAGATTCACTTTAGCCTCTAGCATTAGTAATTTTTTTGCTGGTGAAACAGTGACCCATAAATAACTTTATCATCCAGAATCTCTAAAAACAATATGAAGAAGTCCAAAGGGTAGCAGAATTATTATAGTTCTTGGTTGCTTGGAAAATTAACTAATATTCTGGCTTCTGAGATTTTGGAAACAAATTAAAGAACCCTTTTTTTTAGGTAGCAGGCTGCTTTTAATGGTTCTTCTGTATTAAGGAGAGTACAGTATTGTAGGTTATTTATTTCTGGGCATGCAGTACAGGGTGAAGAGCCTGCAATTCAGCTTGCAATGCCTCTGTGCCCTGAGGTAAACTCTATTTCACAAAGGGAATTTTGATTATGGTCTACTGCTCTGTAGCATAGTGGAGGCTTCAAGAGGCAAGTGGTAAATGCTACCAAAGAAAAGCTGGATTGGAGCCACTGACGTCATCTGAGTAAATCTGCTGTAGGACTATAGCCATAAAATGACTGCCAGCCACCGAGCGCACTTTGGCCTTTTCTTGTCAAGTGTTTTAACTGCTGCTTTTTTCTTTGCTTTGCTTTTTTATTTTCCTCTGAGCAAGATGCATTTTGGTTTTGTTTTTTTTTTTTCCCCCCCCTTTGCTGGTTGTGCACAGGGGTGAAATGCAGAAATGCCAACATCCCCCTCCGTCCCCAGCACGCTGCGAGCGGCTGCAGCTTGCAGCTCAAAAATTAAAAAGTAAACCAGTACTTTTCCATACATGAGCCTGGCAGAATTCAGCTTCCATCACCAGCTATTTTTTAGGTGCAAGAGCCTGGCAGTTCAAGTTACAGCATACTGATGAGATTTGTGTTGTGGGCAAAAAGGGTTTTGATGCTCTGGAAGGCGTGCTTTCCTCTGGAAGAGCTCAGTGCATAAAAACTGGGCTTGAATTCTGAATTAGCACAAAATGCAGGGGGGTGTGTGTGAGAGCACTTAAAATCCAGTGTTAGTCATTGCTGTAGGGTTGACCTCAGCAGTTTCAGTCACTCCTGGAACAAAACCTCCCTGGCTGTTTGTTACCAGCCAGTCTCTGACGGTACTCTGTGTCCACAGCTGAAGACACCAGGTGCATTAACAATGGCAGCTCTAGCTCTAATCATTGATTAGACTAGCTCTAGTCATTGATTAGGGTGTAGCAGCCATACCTGTACCTAAGGGTATCTCTAAAAATGCACTGATATCCCAGCTGCCCTCCACTTGGATTTCAGCTCTGTCAGGACTGCAATGAAAGTACTCAAGTTTTTGACAGTGGATTTTTAATTCAATTGTCAACATTCTCTTTAAATGAATTTCCAGGATGTTTAACACACCATTTTAAAAAAGCTGTAAAACACATTAATAATTATTAGCTTATTTGTCCCATGACAACATTTGTTTGCTTGATTGATGTACCTTTTTTTTTTTTTACTTTAAAATAAAAACTAAGCATCCCTGTTTTTGAAGTTTGAGTCTTATGATCAGAAATATATTAAAACCAGTATCTTATCCATGAATCATTAGATGAGTCAGTTCCTGAAACCACTACAAGCCTTGCCGTTCTTGGCTTGGGCTGAAAGCAGGAAATCCAGGCTTCAATAACTTCCTTTCCCAGTACTGGCTATAGCAGCCTTCGTGGTTAGTATATGCTGCTTTTGTAAGCAATAGGAAGATGTATGTCTGAGGAACAAAGGCTCTCGAGTCAATTTGCTGAAACTGTTTATAATTTGTGGTCTTGATTTGAATGTCAGGATGCACTGGCATATACTGCCTTCTGTGCTGCAGTACATTTTCCAGCAGTCATATTCAGCGTGTGAAATAAAGGGAACACATTATGGGACAATTCTTGGACAGAACCCATCTAATCAGTTTTCCCGAAAACGGGAAGATGTTTTTGTGAAATCATCCAACTCCTGAAGACTAATGGGAGTGAGAACTGAGCACATAGGAGTAAATTCAAAATGTTTATTTAGCAGTTACTTTGTTTTATGCTTGTGCAACAAGCTATTTTTATTCTGTTTCAGCACTCCAAAAGGGCTTGAAAAAAACCCAACCCCAACTTGGAACCTATAAAATAAAAACACATGATTTGTTCTCAGTCTCTTTTTTTTTTTTCTTTTTTGGTTTTTTTTTTTTTTTTTTTGGTGAAAACTGTTTGCCTCCTCATAATCAAGGACACATTGATTGTCTCTGTGTCAGTGGAGCATTGTTGGCTGCAGAGTCTGTCCTTTAAACTTGGAGTGCCTGTATGCTCTGACATCTGTGCAAGGGGATGAACTATTTGCCTTTTGGAGCTAATGGGGCCAGATTCAGGCTTGGTACAACGTTGGTCCTAATGTGTTTACACCTGGAAAGTGTTCAACCCTTTATGCTTTTCTTAAATATTATGAAAGATAGTTTGGTATCTTGTACTTATTATTTGGTTAATTAAACTCAAATTAATTAGCAGCACATAAAGGCCAAACCCACCTTCTTTAATTATTCTTTTTATTCTTCCCTCCAAAATACCATTTGTTTTTAACAAACCAGGAAGAATAAGAGTATTGAGAGCAACAGATTAGTAGGTACTACATTAAAAAAAGAAAGTCTACTTTTGACAGGGTTAGTTAACCTGTATATGCAGAATTGGTCAAAAACAAATGCAGAGCTCTTTTAAACAGGCAGAACTGGGATTTTTGACAAAGGCAGCATTCCTTCCCTGCTCTGGGCTGGTTCAGGGGGTGCTGGAGCCCCAGCTGTTGCTGCTCAAGGGAGGAGAAGCTCTCTCAGGTGTGTCCCCTGTGCCATGGAGGCAGATGCTGGTGCTCCAGGGATTGCAGTGCTGGGCATCACACAGCCCATTGTGGGTTTAGCTTGCTGCATTGTAATTAACTCCTTGTAATAACAATAATTATAATAATTAACTTACTACAATAACAAGGATGTTCTTCCCGCTGCTCCAGCTTGCTGATTTTGGGACAGAAATCTCACTTCTTCCCTGTTTTCTGCTTGAGGGAAACTGTAAGCGCTTGAGCAGTGGAGAACAGCAGTGGCTTTGCACAGCATCAAAGCAAATGTAAAAAGAATTGTTCGTGTTTGTGATCGTAAGAAGTGCAATTTTCTATTAATTAATGTTAAACAACAGATTGTTTAACACAGGGAAGGAGAACAAAGGGAGGAACCTTCAAGTGGAATTAGCATCTTAAGTTTAGAATCGGGTTATAGTTGTGCTTGATTTAATTTTTTCCCTTTGCAAAGAAATGTAAATGATTTAATATTGCTTTTCTAGTTGAACAGTCCTGAATTTGGGAATTGTAATGCATAAGATCTAGAGATACATTTTGATCAGGTTCATACACTTTAAATGTGTATGAACTGAACATCTTTGTGCTGCCATCGATCAGAGAGATGTCCTGTTGCTCTAATGTGGATTTTGGTTTTGGATTAGAAGCCTGGGGCTTTGAATTGCTTGCTGTCTGTAGACCAAGTCATCAGTGGCTAGTGATTGATTCATTAATTAAAATCAATTTAAATGGATTTGTAAGCCTCATGTAACAGATTATCTTATTAGCAGCATGAGAAAGGCACTGTGATCTGCAAGGAATCTGTCGCTTTAGACAAAATATAGCATGATTTTATGGGAGAAGGTAATGAATTGCTGCCGCTGTAAGTGATCTATGCAAATGGAAGAGCCTTGCTTAAATCCTACATTAAACGGACTCTTCCTGTTGAACATATTTTATTTTTTTAAACCTCCTCTGAAATACTTGACTTTAATTGTGTGTGTGTTTGTGTACATATTCATGGTCACAATGACACATTAAGTATTCTCAAGTTTCTGATATATTCTGATCTTGGAGATTTTTATTTTTTTTTTCTGTAACATCTCCCTTGTCTTATTGAAAAATATCCACAAGGAGAAAAATGATTTTCTAGATTAGTGGGAACAAACTGACAGAAAGAGCATGTAATGCTGTTTAATCCGTGCTCTGCCTGCTCAGCAGTGCTGTCTGCAGGGGACACTTTGGACAGCTGGAGGGGCAGGCGGGCAGAGGGCACTTCTGGCACAAGTGAAAGTGTTGGAGAGGTGGCAGCAGAAGCTTTCCTGGTGGGAGAGGGGGGCTTGTCTGTCATCTTTGTGCTCATTTTGTGACTTCTTTACATCGGGCTGTAGAACAAGTCATTGCAGGCACCTCTGTCTGCATTAATGTGCTCTGGGATCAGGCCTCAAGGATATCTAAGCCAAGGTGTCAGCAAAACCAACGGGAATTTTGGATTTGGTTTCAGAGCAGGGTTGTTGCCTCTGAACCATTGCCTTGCCCACAACTTTTCCGTAATCTCGGTACCATGTGTGCCTCATTCTGGTTTGCAACCCAGACTCCTTCAGGAAAGGAGATTTTTAATTGTGGGAGCTAGGTTGCAGCATCACTTTACACCTTCCTTCCTTAGCTTGTGCTCTCTGAACATTTGTGATTAGGGAGCAAAGTGAATTAAATTATGAGATCACTTTTCCATTACAATGAAGCTAGTTTCACTTCATTTCCTCTGCTGTATTGAAGAAATGGAAGAATCTATTATATCAACTGAAAAATTTTAATGAACTTTTTAGGAAAAAAAAAACCCTCACAACAAAATATCAACCTTCACAGAGCCCTGAATTGCCTTGCAGATATCATCCATTCCATGTGTAGGTGATCCTTCAAAGCAAACCAGTGTTGGTGAGCTTTGTTTGCTAGGTAATCTTACTGTCCCTGGCCACAGAGATTACAAATCTTTAACCAAAAAAGATGTGAAACTGGATTGATGTGGCAAACCCAGCTGTAGCTGCATTTTGGTGAAATGAACTGCATTGCCTGAGATGTGAGGAATTTGTCATGGCAGGAAGCATTTTTCATTGCTTGTGGAAAATCAAACAAGGTATTCAGTAAATATCACACTTCCATAAAATACTGCATGAGGTCTTGGCAGTGGCCTCCAGTTTGCTCCATGGTTATCTCTTGGTACTCTCTGGGGTTTGACTTTGGGGGATGGGTGCTTTGCCTCACTGTGCACTGCTGCCCATCAATCACTCCGGTAGGAAATTTGGATAACACTCGGAAGTGCACAGGGACAGTGCCAGCTATGAAACCAGCAGCTCTTGCACGTGTGCACCTTTGACAAAGCCTGAGACCCTGCCTGCACCATCCCTTTCCCTCCCTGAGCGTGCAGCAGGTGCAGATGTGTGAGAGTGGAGGTTTCTGGCTGGGTCACTCCAGCCTGGGAACTTGGAAGGCATTGCTGGAATTCTGGGCGTGATGAGTTATTTCATCCTGGACACAGCCCTTGAAACCAGGGAGAAAGTCCTGACTTCCACCAGGTCTTACATTAGCATGCCAGTTTGAAATTAGAGTAGTCATGCAACAGTTATTTATTTAGTGAACCCTTTGGTTTGGAAAGGAGCAAGGAGACTCCTGAGCTTTGAAGAAATGTGCTGAGCTGCAGCGTTTTCTTAGAAGAGAGTAAGGCAGATGTGCTGCTCTCGGCTGGGATGGAGTTAATTCTCTTGATCATGTTGGTGTGGGGCTGTTTTGGGTTTGTCAGCTGGGGCTGAGCCACAGCAACATGCCATAAGCAGGATGTAGCCCCCTCAAAGCAGCAAATTGGCAGAGAGGGAACTCCAAGGTGGCAAACCTGGGCCTAGCACTGTCAGGTGTGCCAGCGTGGTCCTGTCCTTCCTCTGCTTTGTCTTACACATCCAATCCCTCTGTTGTAGAACCACAATTTGAATTAATAGGTTTTCTTCAATTTATTCTCTACCATGGAGTTCGGGCTAATAGGAAGAAGACATTGGTGAATAGCTTTTAAATAGCATACTACATAACCCTGCCATTATGGCTTCGGGGAATATTTTCCATTCTGCTTTTGTCTATAACGTGAATCTTGGTAACATTTGTCTTGTATTAAGGCTGCAAATATTTTTTTTGTGTATGTTGTAAACCTTGTGAAATGTTTTTTATTCTGCAAATTATAAATAGTTCAGTTGGCTCAACTATCCCTTTTGTAAGCACATGATTTTTTTGGTAATAAGACATAGTTCTGTGGCAGTGTTGTATGACTCAAATTGAGTTGTACAGTAGTAAAATTTCCATGGTGTTCTGTGAAGGTCAGTGGTATGCAATTAATTGCTGGACCCATGACAGGTGCTGAGTAGGAAGTGTTGCTGTCCTAGACACTAAATATAATAATTAATCTCGTGGGTTAGTATTAAAAGCATGGAAGAGACATGATTCTCATTAACACGGAATTTGTGCTGATATTTGTTTTAACAATTCAATTTGTAGCTTCCATACTGGAGGGACGTGTCTGTTCTTAAGCTTGGAAGATGGAACCAAATTAAGAGGACTGTGTGCTGAAATTATTGCAGAATATTTTGGTGCATGGCAAGCCAGTCTTAGCCAGGAGAGTCTCTAATTGTCAGTATATTCAGAGGAGAGAGCTGTGTGCCTTTGAAGGCTTCCAGAGGCAGATCCTGATGCAGAAGGTTACCTGGGAGAGGGTAAAGCTGTCATTAGGGGTGAGGACTCATTCGGGTGAGGGTTTGAACGTCTCAGCCTTCTGAGTGGCCAGGCTATCTCTGAATGGTTTACCCTGTGGCTGCCCTCTGCCAGCCCAGTGGAAATATCCCTGGGCAAAGCAGGGGGAATGCTTTGCTGCGTAAGGAAGAATGGATGTTTGAGAACTGCCTCATTTGACTGCATCTGCAAATCCTTTGGTCTTTCAGGCTCAGCAAAGTATTTTCTGTTTTACTTTAAAATGTTTAGAACAACTACAAGAAACAGTCAAAACGCTAATGTTTATTTTGCCTTTAATTTATTTATTTATTTTACAAGGCAGTCCTGTGAATGCAGCCTGCCAGATCCCATTGTATTGGGTTCTGCTGCCATGCCATGAGGCTCACTTGGGGAAGTGGAGAGTATTTAAAATAAACTGTGGTGCATTACAGCGTGTGAAACACGCGTGTCAGGGTGTGATGCAAACAAGGCATAATTGCCACGAGCACAGACTGCATGTTCTGCTGGAATAGGCCACACTGAGCACAAAATGTCACAACTGTGAAGGCTGGGTGAGATCTTGGCTCCAGAGCAGTCAAAGTCATAAATGCACGGAGGCTCCTCCACTTGCATTTCCACATTTATTCTTTTGTAGAAGACTTTACTCGCTGGTAAACAGGGTAAAAAATTAGGGAAAAATCCAGTCTGTTCAATATCTCTCCCCAGTTTTAATTAGGTAGACTCACTTGAACTCGTAGCCCTCTTCAGACAAACTGCAAAAGATAGTTGCTCTGGTTTCAAATGTGCACATTTTATGGGAGGATCAGTTGGTAGTAATATAAAAAGGCCAGTTTGCCTTGGCTTAGTCCATCTTTGTAAGAGCCTTCACTTGGAAATTGGAGAATGGTTCCCTGTGGAATTCTGCTGTGTTGAAGGCATTGAAATGTGTTGTGAGTCCCTGTGGCTGAATGCTGTGGGAAATAGTGAATTAATGTTTCAGCAGAGGGTGTTCACAGATACTTCAATGTAAGAAAAACTTTTGAAGTGATGCTTTAGAGGATTTACCATTGCCCTTGTGGGAAAAGCTTCAGTGAATAAAATTGCTGTAGATTCAAAATAAATAGAAAGCTGTAAATAGTTTGTAGTATCGATATATTTATCTCTATCTATCTAATATATCAATTTTGATCTGTCTATCTAATATACCAATTTTGACCAACCCTTAAAATCATTGGATTAGAGTTCTTCTAATCTGGTGATTTTAACGTGCCTGGAGATTTTATTTTACTGCTTCTGGGAAGGAAGGTGATCATGTGATTAAGGCCCAAGTCAGGGAGCAGAGATTTGCACTTGGTTTCTGGGGCAGAGTTGAGAGAGGAAGCTGGGAGAAGTGATCCCAGCTCAGATTACTGGTGCAGGGACAGTTGGGAAAAATCAGAGAAAAATCCATCCTGATGCTTCAAGTCAATATTTGCTAAGTTGTCTTACATACCTGTGTGGAAATGTTGTCAGTGTAAGTGATTGTCTCCAAGACAGATTTCCCTGCTTCTGTACTTTACCCAATTTTCCATAATTGGCTTGGAGTGGTGAGATTGAATGTAATTAAGTCTCATAATTAATTAATATGAGCAAGCCTACGCAAAAGCAGAGTAAGTTTTTCGGATTCCATGATTTGTTCCCTTCTGTGAAATTGGAGTAATAATACCTTGTTACTTAATGCTCCAAGCAATAATTGGGTAACAGTTATAAACTGCTTTATTATGGAAATGCATGTGAAGAACCATTTTTAAGTGCAGAAATGACTGCATAGGTCTCAGTCCTTGCAGACAAGCTGATTCTCCTCTGAAGTAACATACTGACACTGGTGTGTCCCAGGACCAGAAAATATATCATGTCCATATTTAAGGCTGCTCAAAGAATGACCACAGCTTTTTTTGAAGTATGTTTTTTTTTCTGAGAATTGTCTTTTTAATTTTTTCCCCTCTTTAATTAAAATAATGGTTTAAAAATCCTTGGTTAGAGGTGTAACAACAACGATTTAGATTTCCCACCGCACTAAGTCACCAAACAGGCCAAACAATCATACACATAATTCAGGACATAAAATCTCAGAGACTGTTTTATGATGAACTGTTAATAGACTGCTTTCATCATATGCAGTGATTCCAGATCCATGAGAAGAAGGCAGCTTACAGAGCCCTGGATCCCTTCTGAGAATGACCCACACCAGCAACTTTTCTTTTTTGTTTTGTGTTGGTAGAATTGAGTGCAGGTGTTGGCCTGGGAATTCACCCACTGGTCAGACTCTGAATGTGAACCAAGGGCTGCTTGCAAAAGTCTGTCCAGCAGCCTGTGTGCAGCAAAACCCACTCGTGCTGCCTGTTGGGCAGACTTGTCCACAGGTGAGCAAAGTGAGGAGCAAGCAAAGTCAGCTGCCCAGGTGGGGCTGGGGAAACCAAGCAAAGGTCAGGGGGTCTGTGCTGAATGCTGTGTTTCTGGGAGTAATGCTTGGACTAGGGATGGGCCACCAAAAAGCTCATTCTGGCTGCTCCCTGAAAAGGTACAAAAAGCCATGACAGTTGGCCAGGACAGGCAGAGCTGGGGATTTTCAGTGAAACTGCAGAGGATGCGGTTGCTGAGCCAGGAAAAGGCAAGCTGTCCAAAGCCATGCCCAAGCCATACTTCTATCAGCTCCTTGGCTTTACTGCTCCAGCTGTGCAAAACTGAAGAAGTGCAGGGCATTCCCGAGCAGGAAGAACAAACTTTGAGTAATTATCCTCCCAACTGCACAGCAAAGGGTGTTTGTGCCCAGCATGAGGCCGAGCCATCAGCACAGGGGTGAGCACCTGGGAAGGGAGCTTGCTTCCAGCTCTCCCTGAAAGCCCTGTGCTCCTGGAGGATTCCCTGAGGGATCACTCATGGCCCTGCTCAGTGCTGGAGCTCTGCAGCACTCTGCTGTGAGTCACACTCCAGTTACCCTCCATGGGACTGTCCATCCTGGGGTGATCCATGTGCCTGCTGCTGAATTCCAAAGGAACCTCCAGAACTGACCATGGGCAGCATAGGAAGGCCACTTTGGGATGTGCCTCCTCCTTTGGGATGCAGCATGACTGAAATGTGAGTGGCATAAATGTAAGTTTTGGAAATGCATAATCTTGTAGGATGAAGTTTGGCAGAGAAATGCGTGGTTCTCCTTTATTGTTAGCTACATCCTTTTCCTGTGAGAGCTTAGGAGAATGTTTTCATACTTAACATGTTTCCTCTCTTCCCTGCAGTTCATCTGCCAATCTGACCCTCCCAAGGAAAGTAAGCTGGCTCTGATTGTGAGGCAGATGAAGGGAAAAGAGCAGGGAAATGTACAGCCTAACCCTTTCTGTGGGCTGGGCTTTGGCTGGGTGTAATGTAGAAGGTGAGAGTCAAAGGCCATCTGTGGATCTGCCCAGCACTGTAACAGACTCAGATAAATACACTGTCCCTTTTGTAAACTTGTGAAGAGAACTCCAGAGCGAGCTGTTGTTTATAATGGAGCAGCAGCAGCTGCTGCACAGCTCCATCTGCAAGTGAATTGCCAGAGTAGATGAGCCTCTTGGTGTGCCCCTCATAAAACTGCCCTGAAAGAAAGTCATATTTATCTCAAAAGTGGCAGCCTTGGCAGGATGCCCTGGTAACTTTTTGCCAAGCAAACCTAAAGTGAAACTGTCTCACCCTGACTCTGCTTGGTTTGGGTTCACCTATCCTCCTCTGAGAGAGGCTGCAAGAAAGGAGGGGTAGGGACAGAGGATTACATAGTTCTTTTAGATTTCCCTGGCACATTTCCACTACCCCACATGAAAGTGCTTTTTAAAATCACAGCGAAGCTTGAAATATATTTAATAATTAAATTAAGATTGTTCCTATTCAGTTTTGGCTTTGCTGAGTTTAATGCAGGAGTCAAATAACTGCTGCAGACAGAAGAAAAACAAATGCTTGGCACTTTTCCCTGCAAGGCTGAAAGTGAGTCAGTATCTAAGAAGGCTTCTCAATGGAAAATGAGAAAATAATCTTAATAAAAAATTCAAATTATTCAGATGAGCTGCTTGTAAATTATGCCCATAAATACAGTAGTTGCCACAATGAGAAACTTCTCTAACATTTTTGGCAGACATTAACTTGAAAATAAAGACCGAAAGATAATTATTATTATTATTACTACTACTGCTGTCATTTGGGTTTGTGCTGCATTAGCATTAAGAGGCTCAAATAAGCATCCAAAATCCACTGTTCCAGAATCTGCCCTGCTGCAAGGAGATATTCCCAGCTCAGGAAAACTTAGTTTTTAAAGACAAAGACCAGGATCAAGATAGGGTCTCAAGGCAAAGCAATTTAGGGGTCTTGCTGAAAGCCCCACAGGAACTTGTGGCAAAATCAGGGTTTAATCCTGATCTGCTCAATTCCAGCCCAGCCTTGTAACCAAAAGCTGCATCCCTGCTGTAAGCCTTTCAAATTCCTTAACAGGATGAGGCTTTACACTGCTGCAACATCAGGACAAGGTATTGACATCTTCTTAGGAAGGTTATACCAGATTCCAATTAAATAGATCTTCAGGAGGAAGTCATGTGACATCAGGACACTTCATGGGTTTTTTCCCCTCTCTTTTCCTTCCCCCCTCCCTTTTTTTTTTCTTTTTTTTAGAGAAAAAAAAACTAAGATCCACCAATTTAATTTGATTTTTTTTTTCCTGAGAGGCTACACCTCCTGCTCAGGACTTGTCACACGCTGTGGAGTATGGAAGTACAGCATCCAGAACCAAAAGAGGAAATGTGCTGATTTTGGCAGATGACCAAAATGACCTCATTTCTTTGCTATTGGAAGTTTGTGCACTTTTCTGGCAGGCAGCACAGTTAAAAATATGATTGCCTAGCTCCTAGCATGTCTTCATTGAAGAAAATGCTTGCCAGATACTTCAGTGCTTTATCCAAATCCCTCCTAGTAGCAGAATGTACCTGACAGGCAAGGGCAGCCTGCTCAGAGGGAGCAGGGATGGGGTTTGGGGGCAGAGGAAATGGGATGAGCTTCCTGGGCTCTGTGGGTGAGCTCTGGTGCTTTCAGGGCTCTGCTATGGGGGAGAGGAGCAGTGCAGTGGAGCAGCTGTGACCTCACACCTGGGGCTCCTGTGCCATCCCATCCTGCCAGGTTTGGGAAATGCTCCCTTCCTCTTCTCCAAAAGAAGCCTGGGACTGGAAAATCCTAGTGAGTGGTGCAGGTGGATCAATAAATGAGATTATTGTAGGCTTGTGCTCTGCCCAGAGGCTCTGCTGTGAATAAAACCCACTGTTGCAAAAGGCACAGCAGCCTGACAGTCTGCAAGGAAAATGGGAATTATTCAGAGTTGTAATTGAAGAGTCAGTTGGAAATGAAGTCTTCTCCTATGTTAAAAAAAAATCTGAAAGTGCTTAATTATTCCAGGAAGAGAAAGTAATAAAAATCTGCATGGAAAAATAGCTCTTTAGATCTGAATGGTGATTATGTGATTGTATCAGAGGCACAGATGCATGTGTACATCACAGTCTCCTAGAAATATGTAATCTTCCCAGAAGAACCTGACTGCAAATCACAGAAATCTTCTTTTACTACTTTCCACCCCTCCTGAAAATGTCTTGGGTGTGTCTTGTGCATCAGAAGGGGATGAGATTGTTGTTTGAAGGTTTGGCCTTGGAGAATGCAAGGGCCACTGAAATAGTTTGGCAGAGGAGTTGAGCAACAGCAAATGGCCTATTTCCTTTCACCAGGTTAGTTGTGTAAGAGCTTTCTTCTGCCCAGCATGATTGATTCTCTTTTTTTGATTTATTTTGTGAGGATTCAAGTTTTGGCAGCTCACTTGACTATTTTGGAGACTGAAAATAAAGTGACAAAAGCAAACCTGCTGCAAACCCACAGATGTATTGATGGACAATTACCTTGCAAGGAGCTTTTTCTGGGTAGACTCTCAGAATCTGTGGAAATACTTGAGAACTCCTGCATCAGGCTGAGTAGTCTGGAGTTAAATTATATCAGGCCCTTCCTTGTAAGGACACTGTGAAAAGGCATTGCTGCTTTTGGGACATGGAACAGCTAAGTCATGATGTTTGTTCCATCATAGATGCAAAACTTTCAATTCCAATCAAAGCTTTTTAAAGGTTGGCTAGATGTTAGCTGTTTAATCATACAATTTTAGGTGTAATGGTAAGCAGGTAAAAAACCTCAGTTAAGGATTCAGATATTTGAAATGCCAATCAATAAAAACCCTGTTCAAAGCTCCTTTCACATTAGCTGAGAGTGACCATGAAATTGTAAACTGCCTAGAAATAGCATATTTAAATAAGTCATTTATCATGTTGCATGTACCATACAATAGAGCTATGTGATGTTTTTGAAAGACAAGAATCAGATTATCTTTGACTGTGTCACCAGATGGTGTGTAATGGGCAATAGAATTATGGATTATGAGACATAACTTTCACTCCTAGGTAACCTGGCTGACAAAACCTTTCTGTCTTGTAAAAACAAGGCACTCAAGGACTGAGTGGATGACAGAATAATTTTTTCTACCTGCAAAAATTCCCCTTGACCAGGAAACAAGTTCATCCGTGTAGTCAGAGAAAGAAGCAGGCAATCAATTTAAAATATTCTCCCTCACTCTTATTACTGCATTTTTTTAACATTAAAACCAAAATTGTTCTTAAAAAGGCTCTCTCCCTATTAATGTAGTTAAATTTCATTAATTGCTGTAACTTGAACCTTGTGGTAAATAGAAACCTGTGGGGAAAAAGAATTGTAATCTTAGGATGGAAGGCCAAGCTGTGATTGGGACAAGTCTCTGGTTACCTGCATGGACTGGTGCAAGTTTTGATTCAGCAGAAGCTCTTGCAAGGACGAGCCAGGAACAGGGAAGGAGGGTGGGAGGGCCAGGAGCTCCTTCTCTGGGTGCTCTTGGGGGTGTCCAGGTGCTCTCCCGGAGTCAGGGGAGCTGCCAGCACCAGTGATTGAGCTGCCAGCCCGTGTTGGGTTTCAGTGTCTGCAGCAGCCGCAGGGGCTCAGCCCCACCTGCCTGGCACCCAGGCACAGCAAACCCAACCCCTGGCTCTCCCTGAGAGAGGGGGAATGGCAGGAGCCTCCCTGGCAGCCAGGAGGCCTAAGGATAGGCACATTTCTGACATGCATGCAAATGCGCATTCTGAACAGACACATTTGGTGGCCAGAGAAGAACTGCCTGCCTGGAGCAGCACTGTGCCTTTAAATTGATGCATTCACATTAAAGAGAGACATTTAAATAATGCAAAGGGGTAAACTAGCTTGAGTTATGTGTGGTTTGAGCTGGGTGACTCTTACTGCCTTTTATGGGAATCTCTCATCTCAAGTCCTGCACAATTATCCCCAAGGGCAAGTATTAACCCCATAAAAGAGAGGATATCACCAGTTATGCATCACTCATGGTGTATCTGTGTGATGGCTGTGGTTGGCTTTGGCTGGGGATGGAGCTTTCCTAGAGCTGGGTAACGGGAACCTGCCCTGGCTTCCTTTATTCATGGAGCAGAGGGAACTCCTTGGGCAGGGTGATTAACCCATAGCAGTAATTAGGTGCTCCTATCACTCTGCAGTAATGAGGTGTTGTTCATAAAGGAATGGGGAAAGAAAAGGACTCACAGTGGCCTCATTTTTGAGGGCCACGAGCCTGGCTGTGCTCTGTGGGGTGCAGGGTGCTCATGAAGGCCGTGGTGCTGGGCAGGGGCTGGGCTCTGTGCAGTGACAGTCACAGACTCTGTGTCACCTCCCTGCTGTGGCACTGCCATGGCCAGGTCAGGATGACATCCTCAGCACCCCCTGTGTCCCCCTGGCCGGGGCCAGGGGTGGGAGCTCTGACAGCAAGGTTTGGTGGCTGCTTGAGGGGCCCTTGGGGCTTGCAGAAGAGGCCCTGTAAGGAGGTGGTTGCAGGGGGCTGGTGAGAAAGTTGTTTATTGAGGGAAGCAGTGCACAGGGCAGTAGTTAGCTCTGCATTATCTGATGTGTGGCTGCTGCTCTCCCACGGGCTGGCTGCCCGTAGCCAGAGCTGCCAAACCTTCCTTGGATTTATTAATCAGGTGATGTCACGAGTCTGGGCCAGTGTGTCTGCACTGTCAAAACTGATCTCTGGAAAAAACCAAAGTGCATGTGCAGTGGCAGCAGGGAGCCCCAGCCTGCTCCAAGGTGTGCATCCGTGCCTCTGGTCACACCTCAGGAAAAGCACTGGCCTCTGCAGAGGGGGTTTGCAGCTTGTTTGGGAGCTGTGTCTGTGTGTGCAATACCACATTAGAGCTTCTAACATCAGGTAGCAGCAATGTGCTTCTCTCAGCCAGGAGGAGAAGGGAAATTTAAATGTCCCTGGCTGAAATGGAACTCCAGGAGGGATGGAGCTGGAATCTCTCTCAGCTCTCTCTAGCTTAGAGCTGTCCAGAGTGTCCCAGCCACATGGCCATGCCCTGCTGGACCCTGCCTGGGACCATAACAACTGCCTGGCCAAGGCACAGGGGCTGAAATCCTCTGTGGAGGGGTCACTGGGGCTTCAGGCAGGTGCTGTGCCTTGCCTTTCGCTCTGGCTTTTCCCAGCCCTGGGGACACAGGCCAGAGAGGCAGAGCAGCAGTAGCACACACTGCAGGTATTTTTGAACCCTCGTGCTTTATGTTAACTCTCTGCTCTCATTAATTAAAAAGTAATTTTCTGTGCTAGATTGAGCTCAGCTTCTCTCGTCCGTTCTTTTTTCTGCATTTTCTCTCTACAGCTTTTCTATTTTCAGGAGGTAAAAGCAGGAATACATAATTACAAAAAAAAATTCTTTGAACTTATAAAATGCAGGTTGCTTAAATTATGCAGTTAAAGGATAAAGAAAATCACAGAGCAATTTTAACAAATTGCCCTTAACTGTATTGCACAAACAAACCTCTCATAAGAAATCTTAGAAAGGTGTGTTTGAGGGTGTAATCTTAGCTTGTGGCTAAGTAGAGTTAAACTTGTTTTTCAAGTTGGTTGTGTATAACTTTCTCATGCTAAAGATTGTGAGCATTCCAGAAGGAAAACAGTTCATCTGTAGCAGAAGTTTGATGGTAAATGTTGATTATCCAGTAATTCTGGCCCCTGGTCCATGTACAGTGCTTTACTCAGTGGCTTCCCTTTTGATCTGTTTTCTCATTGTCTTGAGTTGCACAATACACCTGTGTGAATATTTTTATGAAATAACCCTGATGTTTGCAGGTAGTGCAGATTTTCATATTCTGAATTATAAACCTGAATGTAGCAGAGTGGACACAGTCCAGCTCACACTTCCAAATACACTTGCCACTCTTGTCAGATGCGGGACAATCTGTACATTTTGCCTATGTGCAATAGCGTCATATTCAAAAGTCTCTTTTTTAATAAACACTGCTACCTCACTCTTGGGTTCCAAAATCCTGTGCAGTCTCTGAATAGACCAACATCCCATACCCTTACTCCAACTTTAATGAGTTTTTTCCAGCATATACAGTTTTTGTTGGTGTTTCTGTAGTCTATGCAAGCTAATGTGAATAGCTGAAGAGTTGCCATGTACATTTGTAAGGATTCATGATACCTGCAAAACCTTTCTATACAACAGCCAAGCTTATGTACATAAGAGAACTTGTTGATGCTCTATTACAGTTTAATTTGTTAATGAAACAAGATGGACTGAGCTCCTACTACACCTCTCTGGATGTTTGAGGCTAGGCACAATTAATTTATTTGTACTGTCTGTGTAGGCGTATGCCAGCTAATGTACTGTAAGAGCTTTTATCTTTATGTTCATAATGAAGAGGGGCAGGTTTTTGGCAACGAGACAAGGATTTTCTGATGACTCATCCTCTCTGGATTGTAAAACACTTTCTTGTAAAATCAAAGAAGAAAAGTAGTTCCTTAGAAGTAGGCTCAACCAGAGTAGTTTGTCCTTCAAAATGGAGCTGCGAAGCAGAAAGGAGAAAGGCTTAGCTGCTTTTTATTTAGTTGTAATTGGACCTCTGCTGAAAATTAAATCATTATTTGGGAGGATGTTCTCATATAAGATATTAAAGCGTCCTTGGAGTAAAGGTGCTGTAGGTTGCATTGTCAAGTACCTGAGTTTATGCTGCTTTGTTGTTATATTGGTGTTTTGGTCATGCTGGCAATGCACTGGATGTTTAGTGAAATTGCAGTCCTTGTCAGTAAGTTGTACTGTTGGTTTGTGCTATTCACCTCCCTGCTCTCTAGGAAGAAATGTTGAGTCCAGGGTTTGGTAGAAGCTGGAAGAGAGGTTGGGTGTGGGTATCTGAGTGCAGAGCTAAATCCTTTCAGTACAGCATTTAGTACTGGTTTAGTATACATTATATACTATTTATACATTTATTATACATTTATACTGTTGGAGTGACACTGACTAAATGTCACTATCAGGCAGACAGAGTGTGCTTCATCTTCCTGCTGATGGACAAGTGTGAGCATGGACTGACCAAGGGATCTCAGTGCTAAACCAAGGAAGAGTAATTGGAATGCATGGGTAATTGCTTTATTTTGTGTGTGAGAGAGAAATCCTACTTTTAATGCAAAATTACCACCATTATTTTACCTCACAGTACCTGTGCATGTTTTTCCACATGCACACTCCTGTCCACACTTCTCCCACTCACACATTTGCTCTCTCTCTCTTTGGGCAAAATGGGAGAGTTTGGGCAGCACAGGGATGTCCATGAATGAACTTCTTCAGTCTCCTTTGTGCTTCATCACAGTTCTCTTCCTGAATGACTTGGGTGATGTAGCTACTGCTCTCTCTTATTAAGGTGGTGCTTATGCAATCCAGAGTGGATTAATTTAAATCCCTGATTTTAATCACAATTTAAATCAACAAGCAGAGCACTTTGATTTAAATAATTAAGTGTAATCTTGTTTTGCATTTTTGCTTTCCAGTTACTTTCCTAAACAAAGGCTCAGTTTTATTGGTCAATATAATTTGCTAGTCAGAGCTGCTTGTTATTCACAGTTGGGTTTCTCTAGGCACACGTGTGGACATTTACATTCTACATTTTTACACTCTCCTTTTGCTAGAAAACAGTGATTCGCATTTCTTAGTAGAAATAATAGATCTTTTTAGTCTCATGTGATTCATTCATAGTAATTTGAATTAAATTAAAATACTCAAGAGTGATGTTTCAAGACTGCTTTAGTGGTCTATGTTTGATGTTTCAGAATACAAGGTGAACATTTTTCCTGAAATATGTTGTGCTTTTAAAGCTGATCTGTTACATCAAGCTAATATCTACAGCTATGGCATTGGGCCCATTGGTTCTGAACACCAAGTGCCTCAAAATCTGTGAGCCACTTATGTAGTGTATAATTGCTCATCTCCATTTTATTCATGAATGCAAAGAGGAAAACAAATGTTCCTGCTTTTCTAATTGTTTTCCTAAGTTACAGTGAACTAATTATAAACTGAACTACCTGAAAATTAGGAGAGCTGTTGCTGTAACTTGCAGGAAAAAATACTGTTGAAAAAAACCCCCAGGGCAAAGCTTCAGTAAGCCGTTTTAGATGCCTAGGCAGTGAAAGGTGTCCACTCAGTGGCCTGGCTTTCTCCAGAGAAATTAAGAGTGAGCAGTGACACATGCATGAAATCATGTGATTTTTTTTAAAAAACAAGTTTAGGATAAGATAGAAGTGGTTTAGGTTACCATAACTTAATAGTTTAATTTGGAAAAACAAAAAAGTGCAGTGGATAGGAGGGTTGGTATTTTAATAATATATATTTAAACTTCTTTTACACTTCTTTTAATACAGGCTTTAATGTTCATGCTGGAACACTCCTCATCCATCCCTTAGAAACCAAGATTCCTATTGTAGGTATCTTCACACCTAATTTCATGGCAGCACTTTTGGCCACACGTTCCTGGCTGTGACAGTCCATCTTGCCCTAATGCTCAGCTCATTAGAAACATCCCAGTCTGTACTCTGAAATTACTGCCAGGGACTTGGGGGTGGAGTCAGAGAGCAAAAGATTAAAGGATTATCTACTCCTAGGTGCTGTCGTGGAGCACAAAAATGTTAACAGCTCCATTCACAGAAGGAGAGAAGGCTGGTTTAAGGATTTGACGCAAAGTATTTAAATTGTAAATTTAGACTCATTTTGCTCTAAATGAGAGAACAACAACCAAATCTAGATAATATGCACTCCAAAACATTATTTAAATGTTCCCTTCCACTGATTACTCATAAGAGGACTGTTAAGACAGCAAGTCTGTAATACTGCACATGGAAATTGCAGTATTTAGTATTATCAGGAAGTTGCACAGCAGAGATGGAAGCTTGCTCAGTTTAAGATGTCTGAATTTCCTTCTGTTTCTTCCCTAATTGTAGATTTTTCTCTTCTGATAGTGTAGCTAAGGAGTGGGAGGTTGATTAAATTTAATTCCCATTTATCTGTGTTCAGTCATGTTATCTCTTAAAATGTGTCTCTAAAGGTTAACAGTCCTTTGGCATTTTCATCTTTGCTTTCCTACCCTGAAGGAAAACTTAGTGGCTTGCACGCCTAGGAAGTTGAAGATAGCTGATTGTATTTTTCCATATCTACAAAGCAATATTATATCTGGATTCATATCAGCTCCTGGAAATTTTTTTAGGCTTAATGTTTAATTTCCATATGCTTAAAAGGGAAAGTTGTCCAATCCCAAGGGTTTCATTTCACTTCGCCTCCAGGCAACCTTTCAGTCCAGGCAAGGTCCAAAAGTGCTGCAGAGCCCCTTTTTTTGTGTTTTGCTTCCTGCCCCACGCGGTGTGGAATAAAAGCTGGGGACAAAAGGGTGTGGGTGGTGCCTTGGTGGGGGGACAGAGGGGGAGAGGTGATGGAGGCAGTGGGGATGGTGCTGCTGCTGTGCTGCCCACCCTGCCCTGTGCCCTGTGCCTGGCTGGGCACAGCCTCCTTCCCTGGCTCTCTGCTGAGCTCCAGTGATGGCAAACCCCAGCAATCCCAGCTGTGAGCTCCAGGGAATGTAATTAACCCCTGGGACTCTACTGGTACTCCAATATCTCTTAATCACCCTGTGCTCTCCCAGTTTGTGGGTTTTGCAGAAATACCAGGCATCTGCAACGTATTTTGAATGTATTTTTACCTGTTACAGAGGTTTTCTTTACCTGAAAAGAAAGAAAAGGGAAATGAACCGATTTTGGGGGCTCTTTTTTTCCTCTCCCAGATGAGAGGATCTGGTTTATTTCATAATGAGTTTTTTTAAAGTAGAATTCCACCAGACAAAATATTTCTGGAATGCAACACCTGTGCAAAGAAAATGAATTACCACGTGCCAAAATCCTTCAGTAAATGCTGTGTTGTGTGGGTAACTTGACAAAAGTTTTGCAGCAAACCATAAACATCTGCAAAACATTTGAAAATCTGGCCCAGACTTGGGGCTGCTTGAATTCTGTGGCATTTGTAATAATTTACTGTTCCACAATATGTAATTATTTGCATGCACCTTAGGACTAATTTTCTTGGCAAGACTAAAAAAAGGTCTACTTTATTAAAGATGTAAGAATGACTGATATCCTTTAGCTGTACAACTCCAGGTTTATCTTTTCCCTCTGGAATGCATGTACTTGTCCCTGTGCACTTGTCTGTGCAGGGTGGTGAGGGATGGGAGAGGGGCAGCAGGCTCACTCTGAGCTGCAGACACACGTTGGTTTTTTTTCCCTTTTTCCTTTGGAGAAGCACTGAGAGGATTGAAGTTACTCAGCCAACTTTGTTCAGCTGAGCTGAACTTTGAAAAAAAAAAAACCCCATGCCATGTGTGCTTTTAGTGACCTCTGGGCCGAACGCTGAATCTTTGGAGTTCAGTGACAGGTTCCAGTGCCCAAGGAGTGAATCATCCACGGGCTGTGCCACGGGGCATTGTCTCCTCGGCCCACTCGTGTCAATAATTACCCATGGGCTCACGCAGGGGGCTCAGCTCAGGCAGGGCCAGCTCTGCACGGAGCCCAGGGACCAGCAGAGCCTTTTTGTGTCACTTTTTCCCGGGAGGATCACCCAGGCCCAGCGGTTTCACCAGCCCAGCTTCCCGACACGCTCTCGATCTGCGCTCGCTGCCAGATTTCTACAGACCTCCGCTTCCTGGAAGGCACCTAAATAAGGGTCAGGTTTTGAAAAGAGCTTAGCATCCAGCCTGGGCAGCTTTTCAGAGAGTCTGGCAGTGAGTGTCAGAGCTGGGGCTCGCTGGGGATGCTGGAGGAGTGCGGCCTTCCCTCATGCCGGGCCTGCGCCATGTGCTTCGCGGGGCTCGCCCTCATAGCACGGCCCAGGAGAACCCACAGTGCCAGGGAAAAACACAGGACAGGGAAAGAACCCCCCCATGATGGGGGAAGAACTCCCCACAACAGGGAAAGAACCCCCCACGGCAGGGAAAGAACCCCCCACGACAGGAGAAAAACCCCACAACAGGGGAAAAACCCCCCACGGCAGGGAAAGAACCCCACAACAGGGGAAAAACCCCCCAGGGCAGGGAAAGAACCTCACAGCAGGAGAAAAACCCCACAACAGGGAAAGAACCCCCCATGGGAGGGAAAGAACCCTACAACAAGGAAATAAACCCCCCATGGTAGGGAAAGAAACCCACAACAGGGAAAGAACCCTACAACAAGGGAAGAAACCCCCCCATGGCAGGGAAAGAACCCCCACAACAGGGAAAAAACCCCACAACAGGGAAAGAACACCCCATGGCAAGGAAAGAACCCCACAACAGAGGAAAAACCCCACAATGGGGGAAAAAAACCCCCAACAGGGAAAGAACCCCCAGGCTCCGCTGGAACAGACCCCGGGGGTCAGGGCGGCCGGGCTCCTTTCCCTTTTTAAAGATTCAGTTCAGGCATTGTCCAAAGAAATAAACAAAGCAGCATCGTTTGAAAGCTTTGGGAACAATGGTCTCTTCCACTTCCCTTCCTCATTGTGGAGCCCTGGGCCCGGCTTTTGTTTATTTTGTGCTGCCAGCCTCATGGTGCCGGATTGGTCGGTGTCTGATTTCATTCCTATGGGTGATGTCAAAAGCTGACCCAGAAGTTCTGGGCAAGTTTGCTTTTAGCTTTCGGTTGTTGTTTTTGTGCGTGTATCCGTGTGCACAAGAGTACTTTTCAGTCCTAGGAGGATTCTGTTACAGGCTGAATATTATTCAGCTGCAAAACTAATAAGGAATAATATTTGTGCCAGGAATTGCGTGGCTTGTTTCCTACAAATACTAGGAATAGCAAGCAATTCAGGCATGGTGATATTGTGGAAGTTGTAATTAATAGTAATTACGGTTCTGGTATTACTCTAAGATATTAAAGTAAATTCAAAATCTGTATGAGAATTTTGTAACACAACTCAAATTTGTGATGATTAGCTAGAAGGCTGATTTCACATTCATATTTAACACTAATACCAATTTCCTTTTTATAGATGTATGAGAACTGTAATGCTACTCTTTTTTTTTTTACTGTTTTTTTTATTTGTTGTCAAACTGGCAATTTCAATATCAGGTTCTCACATAGGTGTGCATGCCACTGACAACAATATTCCATGGTTATTTTAATAGAAAAAACAAGCTGTGTTTAAAGGGGTTTTCTGTCTGCTCCATCCACAAATATTCCTATATTTGTGAAACTTTGTTTTCCATTTCTCTGGCCTTAACACTTTGGGGTTTTTTTTTCCTTCAGCAGCCTCTGACCTCTCTCCTGTGTTTCTTTTTGTTAGATAAGTAAAAGATGAGCATTACTTTATAAGGACATAGTTTCATACCCTTGTCCTCTCTTAGAGTACAGTCAAGTTGCTTGTATAAACATGGACAGTTTTGCTTACTTTTCAGTTTATTCGAATGCCAATTTAAGGCTCTTGAGCTGGGTGTCCTCACCTCTGCCCTGCTCTTGTCACCTCCTTGTCCCTTTGCCTCTTTGCTTTGTCCAACATCATACACAAATGTAGCAGTGGTACGTAACCAGCTCCAGACAGTACAATGTTATGGTCTGAGAGAATATTGTAAAATCACCTTCTCTGTCTCTCTCAATATGCACGTGCCTTTGATAAAGGTTCATTGTTGTGTGTCAGATTTCACAGCAAAGTATGTTGATCAGGATTTGATTTGAAGAGAATAAAACATCAGTGTTGTAAAATTGCATCCAGCAAAACATCCCTTGTTTTCCTGCCCGTGGTCTCTTTTAAAATTGTCAAGGCAAACAGAATTCTTGCCCTGAGATTCCTTGGAAGCAAGACACTTGGTGAAATTTGGATGCCTCAGAAATAGTCCAGTATAAAGCAGCAATGCTAGGCTGAAGTACTTTTCACCTAAAGATAATTGATTGCACAGATTCAAGCATGTTATTCCGATTCCCTCAGCCTGGTGTATGGCCATGGAGGATGCCATTCCCCCAGGGAAGGCTGTACGAGCCCACCGAGGCACCCAGGGGCTGGGATTCCAGAGGCTGTCCTCTGGATCTCGTGGTGTCCTCGCTCAGCCTCCTTTCCCTGGGTGGGAGCAGTTCCCAGCCAGGGCCTGGGGCTGAGCCTGCCTGGCCCAGCTCCAGCTGCATCCCAGCCTCGCCTCCCAGGTGCTCCGTTCTTTTAGGGTTGGCTGCTTTTAGGGACAGCCTCCCTCACTGTCCCTGTCCGAGAGCAAACCCAAATGTTAAGGAGGAAAAATGATTTTATCTGCATTCTGAGTCTGTTTTAAGTACTGTGCTTTTTATGATTTCCATATGATTCTTGGGGATTTTAACATCAAAAGACCCAGATTATCCTAATTGGTGTAAGAGGCTGGAAAGGTTTTCTTTATGCTGGACTTAAGTAGGATTCCTGCTTGGACGCTTTTGCACTGGCTTAGTCCTTTTGTGGCATGAAAGCCAATTGCAGTTAAGCAGATTCCCCCTTTCTTTCTTTTTTTTTTTTTTTTTTTTTGCTTATTAAACCGAAATAGCCATACTGTTAAGTATTAAAATGCAGAAGCATCATGCATTTTTAAAGCTTCCAGAAATAGCCTACAACGCATTGCAGAAATTAGTGAAGCCATACATGTAATGAAAAAAATTTGGTGATGGACTCTGGATTGCTTAGTGCCTGCTTTACTGCCCGTCCTGCGTTTCCCCTCCTCTCCATAAACCACCATTTACAGACAGCAGCAGCGAGCATTTCTTGGAAACTTTTTTTCTTCCGAGGGGAGCGGAGAACCCCTCAGATGTAAAAGTGCAGCAAGTGGCTTTGCACAGGCTGCTCCCGAGCGCTGCTTCCCCCGTTAATAGCGGGAATCCAGCCTTTCCTGCAGAAGGATCGTGCCTGGGTCGCTGCTCCCGCACAAAGGGGGCTCTGCAGGCACAGATGGCCCAGCCTGGGCTGGGACTGCCCCAGCTCAGCCCCGAGTGCCAGCGCTCAGGGATCGCTGCTGCCAAGCGTCCCAAAGTTTATTCGAATGCCAATTTAATGCTCTTGAGCTGCGTGTCCCTACCTCTGCCCTGCTCTTGTCACCTCCTTGTCCCTTTGCCTCTTTGCTTTGTACAGCATCATACACAAATGTAGCGGAGAAGGATCACGCAGGAGAGGGATCATGCTCCGGGGAAGGCCAAACCCACAGGGAAAGGTCCGGGTGTGTTGCGTGATAAAAACGAGAGCAGGCTCCCGGTACTAAAGGGATTTCAGCTTTTATTATAAGAAAAAGAAAGGCCTAAAGCAGGGGGGCTGGGCCGAGCAGGAGCATTCCCATCGAGGATGCTGCAAAGCCATCGCTCTTTCCAGCAGCAATGGAGCCATGTCCCCGATGGAGCAGCACATATTCAGTGGGTCAGAAGCCCCTTTTTATCCTGTTTTTTGTCCCTTTGGATTGGTTTCTGTTTGGATCCTTCATTTGCATGAAGGTTTAAGGCGCTGGATTGGCCCATTACAGTTCTGTCCAGGCTGGCTCATTTCACTGAGGGTGGTGCACTTCACTTAGTTGTAATATGGTATATTGAGTACCCTATTTCTTACAGCTACCCTTTTAACCCTTTTACAATATAATAACCACACTAACGATCTATCAGCTATTTTACAACAGTTTCTAACCTATTTTTAACACTGCATCTCTCCGTGTCCTGGCTCTGTGTGTCTGCACCTGGAGCAATGGCTGTGAGCTCCTCCCCAAATGCCCTCTGCTAATCTGATGTCTGGGCATGAGTGCCCATCTGAGAGGCCTGTTTGCTTCCTGCTGAGTTATTGGGTGAGCACTTGAGGTAAAATGATGCTCTGCTGTCCCCTCTGCTGTCCCAGCAGTTGCAGAGTCTCAAGACACAGATTTTTCCCCTTGGTGCCCTTTTGCACTTGGCCATACTTGCTGAAGGCAGTTTCAGTAAACTGTGTTTAGCCTGCTCACTACTGGCAACATCCTCTTAAAAAAACTGGGCACCAGAACTTGTTTTGGGGCTGTAGAGAATATCTTTGTGGTTTTGAATAAAATCCAAAACAAAAGAACAGAATAAAAAAGCCCAAAACAAAACCTTCCCCCCCCCAAAAAAGAAGATGCAGGGACAAAAGGAACATCTATGCACACAGGTCAAATTTTCAGCATTGAACTAAATACATGCTTTGCTGTGCTGTAGCTTCTAAACTATCTCTGTAAAACATTTACTTGATTTACTTGTCTGGCTTTAATCGTACGCTTTGCTGTTTGCTTTGCACGTGGAACAAAGCCTTCCTTAAGACTGCAGTGAAACCATTAGTTAGGTTTCATTTTCAAAACAGCAAAAGCCAAAATGAAGTTAAACATTCAATCATCAATCAAGAATTAAAATAATAGCAGAGTTTCTAATGTGGAGTTCTCAGTGGAAATCTTGAATAAAATCTGCAATGCTCTCTGCAGGTTTTTACTGATTTTGGCTTCTGTGACCACAGGCCTGAGGTCACAGCAGTCTCCTGATGTGTCTAACAAGTGACAGTTTTTATTATCTACATAATTCTTCTTATTTTTATTTCTGATTTCCATCTCACAGCATGTAGTTACTGGACTATTTCTGCAGTTATCTAGGCATTTACTTGCATATTTGAGACTTGCTCTTTCCTTCTTCCTCTTCACAGGAAAGTAAATAATTGAAAGGAAAAGTCTACCAGATAGATAATTTATAGAACAGAAAAAAAAAAATCAAAAATAATAATAAAAAATAGAATCCTGAAGACCTTTATGCAACAACCATCTTCAAGAATGGAAAAAAGAATGAAGTGGAAAAGCAATTGGAATTTATGTGAAACTCTCAGAGGGCTCATAGACATAGATAACAATTCAGTGCTAAATGCCTGGAAAGAACATTTCCTAATTTTTTGCCCAAAGAACTGTTGTTTGCAGAACATACAACATTAACATGGTGGGAGAAAGATTCTAGGAAGATGTGGAAGATACAGCAATCCAGATATTCTGATTTTTCTTTTTTTTAGGAAAGGTTTTCACTAAATAGCAAAATACCGTGCACACACTTTCAAGTACCTGGGAAAGAAATCTTGAAGTTTTACTGTGAGGCAGAAAAGACTGACACCATTTCTGCAGTCTGACTGAGCTTATAAAGCATGCCTGGGAAAGTCCCTCATGCAAATCATTCATAATCACGTTGGTCCAATTGTACAAGCCAAGCTCCCTGAAAATCAGAGCAACTTTGTTGGAATAGGATGTAGAAATTGAACCTTCTGTGCTTCACAACGAGTATGAAGTCACTGACAAGATCTGACACTTTCTTCACTTTGCAAGATTAAACTCATCTTTTCCAGCTGTGCATGAATGTGTCCATGGATTTGGTTTTTTCCTTTGTTTCCCACGAAATCACAGCACATGTTAAAGAGAGCTTTTGTGTGCTGCCAGGGCCATGTGCCCCCGTAGAGATCTCCCAGGTTGGGTGAGGCTGTGGAGTCCCCAGCACTGAGACCATCCCTGTGGAGTGCTGTGTCTCTGGGAGCTGCTTGCCAACAGTGTCCTGTCAGCTGCAGGGTTCACTCTGGGATGGGAAGGAGCCCCTGAGGACCAGCTCTCCATGCCCCAGCAGGCCAGGGACAGCCATGTCCTGTGCAGCTGTCCCAGAGCTGCGTGGCTGATGCCCTGAGCCCAGCATCCTGCAGGAGCTCCATTACCTGAGAGGAGGCCAGGCTGCAAGCCAAGGTGCCCTTCCCCTGCTTGGAATATGCTGAAAGCCTGAGAAAGCCAGAGGGGAAAGTTTTTTGCCAGCTCCTGACTGATGCAGTGGAGGGTGCAGGGCAACAAGAAACCACTTGTGGCTTCCTTCATCTGCATCCCCCAGTGCTGGTGTGGAGCTCTGCTCTGAGCTCTGGAGAGAAATCCTTCTCACCCTCAGCTGCTGGAGTGGAGCTTCTCTGCCTCTGGATCCCTCCTGGGCTGCCACCAGCTGCTGTGGGTGTTACAGCAGAGACAGGAGCCCCTGAAAATCTGGTTTAAATTACATTAAGTGTGGCAGATAGAAAGCACCCTCCTTGCCTCTGAGATTTCACCCTCTTTTTCTGGTACTTTCAGGCTTGAAGCCACCAGTGCCCATGTACTCATTGCTTTCCCCCCTGGCCTGCTGGAATATCTGAAATTATTTGAAGAAAGGAGCAGAAGATACAAGAATGACTTGAGGATTTTTTTCAAAATTTGCTATAAATTTGCTGTGGTAAAGTCTCAAACCATCCTCAAATCTTTTGCTTTTTACATCAATCCTGATGCTGCCTGGGAAGAGAGACCTATAATTCAAATTATTGTTCTGTCCTCCAAGGGTGTAAACCTTTTATTCCCGCTCTGCACAATATCTAGAAAGGAGTGTAATCTGGACATGAAGCAGTTTCCTCCTCAGATTTCTTCTTTAGCCGATCCATGGTGGTTTCTCTGCGGGAGAATCATCAGGATCTTCAAGAGGCATTCAGAGTTTCTGCAGGCCCTGTACATCATTCTTGTAGCCTGGCTCAAGGATTTTGCTCATTAGGAAGGAGAAGTCTGAAATACAGAGTATTTGTTGCTGACTTGTCTTCCTTTTTTTCCTCATATTTCAAGTGGCTGTGGCATAAAGAAGTTTGCAGAATCTCCATAAAACACAGAGGCTATGTTTGACAAGACCAAATCAGAGAAGATTAATTGTGCAATTCTAAGTAAACTTTTTTATTTTTTGCAGTAGCAAAATGGTTTTCTCACCCTTTTGTGCTGCGAAATGTATCCCCAATTTGTACTTTTACTCCAGAACAGTAGCTGGGCTGCCTGTTTGGGCTCCACAAGAAGAAGGCTGTGTGTGAGAGCCAACCCTCCACACACACTGAGCTCCCCTGTGCCTGCATCTGCTCCCTGGGGAGACCTGCCCATCTTCCTGTGTGAGCCGTCATCTGTTTGAGAAATAGAGAATGACCAGAAAGGGTTTGGTTCTGGTGGTATCAGACCTTTGCTCCTGTTCTGTGAGTTGTTTGTGAATTTACTAACGGGAACAAAATGATTTTGAAGCCCAGGACTCTGCTGATGCAGTCATCCCCACAGTGTGGTGCAATAAATAACCTTTCTTCCACATGGAAGAGGCTGATAATCAGTAGCTTGCTAGGTACTTCTGCCTTCCTAAAACAGCTGTGTGCCCTTGTGGGAATCTGGGCTTTCCATGCCCATTTTCTGTCAGATCTGGGAAGAGATTCTGTACCTCCTGTCAGCAAATCCACTTCTTGTTCTGAATTTGGGGCTGTGAGTCCCCTGTGGCACTGGGGGGCTCCAGGGGAACGTGTGGGGCCTGGCCCTTCCTGTGCCTGAGGGTCTGTGGTTTGTGGGCAAGGGTGAGCATGGGGTTCTGCTTTACAGGAGGTTCTGCTCAGGAGGTTCTGCTTCACAGGAGGTTCTGATCAAGAGGGTAAAATGCCATCAGAGGCATGTCCTGGGCTTACACATGAAGTCCTTTGGTGAACAGATGTGGATTTAAATGCGTGCTTTCCTGTTTGCTTCCTGCAAAATCTCCTTACAGGTGGTGGTCTGTGAAGCCCCCCAGTCTCCTGGGACCCGGTTTTCTGTCCTGGGAGTGGCCACTGTCACCCAGTGTGTGAGACTGGCTGGGATATGCTGCAGCCTGGCCTGTGGCACATGGCTGAAGGTGCAATTGTTTCTGCCTGGTTATAAATCGTTACCTGAGTTAAGTTTCCTAATGAAAAGCAGAAGGGCTCACAATGTTTACCCTCCATCTGCTGTCATTTATAATTAGGCTGCAAACTCCTCAGAGCAAGAATTTGCTGCCCTTCTGTGCACCTACAGTGCCAAACACACTGGGGTCTTGATATTAGCTTGAGCTGCCATTAATAATAAATAGAGAGTAAAAGGAGAATGTGTAAATGCATTCAGACGTGTAGTGAGGCTTTTAAGTACCATTGTTATCGCTGCAGATCTCTGTGGGGTTGGCAGCTGGGCTGCCCTGGAAGTGCAGCATCCCTGTAATTGGAGTGTGCACACCCTGCTGCTCCCCCAGTGCCCAGAGAGCCCCACCAGCACCCAGGGCATGGGTGCTCCTGAGCACAGACCAGGACAGGCTTTGCTTCAGCCCCCTTTCTGAGAGAATTTAGCTCATTACAGGGGGGATATGGCTGAAGGTTAAGTAACTTTTCAGTAATTAATACATAAACACAGGGCTATGGTTTCGTGCTTTGGATCCCTGTGGGGCACTAGGAAAGGGAAGCTCTGCTGGATGGGGCACAGCACCCAGCCCTCCTTCACATCTCTGCTGCTCTGGAGAGGGGAAGGAGCTGAGTGAGGGCAGGCTCCCTGGGTTTTCTGCATTATTTTACCCATTCATTTCATTTTGCTAGTCCTTGGTGTGTGCCCTTGTTCTCTGCTTCGGTCTGGTTTTCATTGTTTATTTGGATTGGTTTGCCTTTTGGATAATGTTTGTGCTACTGAGGTTCTCTGGTGCCAGTTTTAAAAGCAGTAGCACTGATTTTGAGAGTATTTGGGGCTTTATTTATGTAACTCAAGCAATTGCTGCTGATGGTAGTTAGTGCTGTAAATCCCAGAGGTGGGTAAATCTCATGGAAAAGAAGAGTTCCTGGTGTGCTGTAGTGACTACTGATGGTGGAATCAGAACTGAGAGTTTTAAAATTTTTCTTAGTTTGAACCTCTAGCGTTCAGGCTGTTCCCCCCACCCTCTGGTAAATTGTTCCCTTCAATTCTGGACATTGTATTCTTGCTCTGAGTGCTCTTTAATTTCACATTCCCAGAAAATTTGTGTTTTAGTTTGGATCAGCTGCAGGAAGAGAAGGAAAAGTGTGGAGTGAGAGCAAGAATAATTTGGTAGGCACAGCTGTGAAACAGAAATAAATCAAGGTGGCAGAAAGGTGAGCTAGAGGGGGAAAGAAAATTGAAGAGTTTGTTGCTGTAAATCCACATGGTTAGGAAACCCAACCATCAAATTGCAGCTGCAGTGTCAGAAAATTTGAATTACATTCCATTTTAAAAAGAAAAGTGTATTAATAAAACAGTGTGCAATACATGTTTCATGCACAGGAGAAATAAATCCATTTTTGAGCTCTGACTACAAATGTATTCATTGTAAAAGTAACACTCTTGTTGATCTAAAATCTCATACACTTATTTGCTGTCATATCTATCTGTGGTGCAGTGACATTGAGCCAGGAAATGCTGTTCAAAAAATAATTCACATGTGAAAAATAAGTCCTTGGATCTAAGTCATAATGTTTCTCTAGCAAGAGCCAAGCTTGCTTCTACTGTAATGTTCATCAGCATTTTTTAATGCTTTCAAATAAAATTTTAAAAATGTCATTTGAGGAAACCAACAGCTATTGTCAGGAAGAAAGCCAAAATAATTTCTTTTCTCTGGGTCATTTGCTGGCTCATTCCCTTTCTGGGTCATCCTTTTTTTGCCTGGATCACTCTCCCCTTCTTATTTGTATTCATTTAATATTAATAATAGCAAGAATAGTAAAATTAAATATATTTGCCCAAGATTTCCAAGGATTTAACTAGCAGTAAGGTTTGAGGCTACTGGATCACAGCCTGACTGAGCTTCTCAGTGAAGAGGATGTGACAAATGGTAAAGCACAGAAAGTTTTAAAGAACCACGCAGCAAATTGATGGCTGAGCAGAAGAACCAGGAGCACTCTAATGCTTTTCCTGAAGTGTTGGATTCACAGTTTAGGGTTGATGGTCAGATCTCCCATGCTGACATTTGCTTGCCCTGCAAGTTCAGAAAGTGTTGTGGCTTGAAGAGAGCCAGCCCTGCAAGGAACTGAAAAGATTGCAGCCTGAAATTTAAAAAGAAAAAAAAGTGCAGGGTTTTAGTGGTGTTTGGTGGTGGTGAATTAAATTGTGTAATTTGAAGTCTCAGCTGTCAACATGAAGCCACGCAGAACCTATAATTCCAAACATCCTGGAGAAGCCATGCTACAGGTGCTCAGTTTTCACTACAATAAATGGCCTTAAATCAACACTTGTGTATAGATTTTAGGAAAAACAGAGGTAATTTTGAAGAGCTAGTGTGATTGAACATAATTTAAATGTATAAATAATTGAGTTGGTCTTTTTCTGAGCTTGACTAAACATTTTGAATACAACTGTGTGCATGCATGAGCATTAACTGTTCTTCCTAAACAGATTTTGATAGTAACCTTCAGATACTTCATGGGACACCCAGGGCTGGAGTCAGAGCTGGGAGCCAGGAGCAGGGTCTGCTCCTGAGGCAGGTGATGATTGCCCATGGAAATGGGAATGGGGAGCGCAGGGGAGGAAGGGGTGCTGTGGCAGAAATGAGTGTGCTGAGAAATCACTGCTTCTGTTAAATTTGAGATTTTTAAAGTCCAGGAGGTAATTCTCTTCAGGATTAGTTCCTAGGCTTGTGCTTTTTGTTTGGTGATGTTCTGTTTTCTGCTGCCTGTTTTCTTCTTTAGCTCCACTGGCGTCTAGTGAATTCACGATTCTGGTGGTTGCCAGCAAAGTTATTTTTGTGGAAGACTGACACCCCCTGAAGCAGGATTAAACTACAGTGAACAAGGAGTTGAAATAGACTGGAAATATTAAGTCAGAGCTTAAGACAGAAATTGCTTCCTCAACAGGCAATAACTACAAGAGAAGTACAGAATAACTGCATAACTATTGTACTGAGTTTTGAAAAGGCTATAGCCTGTTATTGCAGGTTTTGCTTATGTCCAGCAATTAAAGATTGCCACAGTTTGGGATTGTTTCAGGATCTCAGCAGGAAAGTGTTTTCTGCTACTCCCTTGCAGAAGATGCAAGTTCTGCTGCATAACAGCATCCTAAATTCTCATCTTAAATGAGATGCTAGAAATAAATTTTCCATTATGGGCAAAGTGCAATCCACAGATCTGTCATTATCTCTGGGAAAGAGTCATATGGGCATTAGTGAGCCAATGCATTCCCCACCTGTGGGAGAACAGGTGGTGGAGGCAAGAGTGAGATGGAAGAAAGAAGCTGCAATGTAGAAGTGCTCTATTAGTAATGCTCATTTCCTTGCAGGGAAGGCTTCCTCTGTAATAGACAGACAAACAACTCAGACTTAAAATTAAATTTGGTGGGTAATTTGCCCAAAACACCACTGCTAGCAGTTGGGAAAACAAAATGAGTTAAAATACTTTTATTTGACAGTTATTGCACTTGCAAACAAAATTGTTGCTTTGATTTTTCTGTATACACAAAAACCCGAGGTGGGTTTTGCAGTGCTGGCGTGTGATGAAGGCTGTAGACGTGTTGTGACTGGCTGACGTGGACCCCAATCCTATCTGATCTCACATGCTGGTTTCTGAAATCCCTTTCTGTTTAGAATTGGTGAGGACAAGGCCAGAAAACTGGGATTAAATCTTAGCCTTGTGGAGGGCTGTGGCACTGAGATTTCACCCCTTCAGGATTTTTTGTTGGTTTTTTTTTGTCTTGCCGTTCTGTGTCCCATCACCAGAAAACCACAGCCTTTCCCAAAGTGAGCCTCCCAGTATTATCCCTCCTCTGTTTCCTCCAAGGCTGATAGGCAGGGCCTTTTTGCAGCCAAAACAATTGCTAATGGAGATGTGAGGAGCTTCATTAAACTTGGAGTGATTATTCATATGTATAAAATGGCTCTGTGTTGTCAGAATCAGAGCCCGGGGCTGTAGCTCAAGCAGTAACACCAAAGCAGAATAAAATGGTTTTCTCCTGGTGTTGCCTGGTACAAAACCAGCACAATCAGGTAAGCATGAGACATTCACAGGCTCTGCAGGAGCTTTAGAGGGTATAGAGCTCACAGAGAGTGCTTGGTAGAGTTTCTAAGCTTGTAAAATGAATTTCAGTGGCAATTTAGCTCTTCCAACAAATGTTTGAGAAGGTCTGTATGTGTGTGTGTGTGTTTGCACTTACACAGAGGAGTGTTTGTATAACATCTGCAAAGCAGAGAACAAGTGGGCTTGAGGGGTACAAGGTGCCAGCACTGGATTCCAGGGGTGGCTTTGGCCAATTGGAGGTTGCAGTTTGTCCAAAATTTGCTTTTCTCCTCCTTCATAAAGGGAGAAGGGACCTTCTTCAGCTTGGAATAGGGAAAGGGTTAATTTTGTGGCTGTTTCTTGTTTAAACAAATGCACCTGAGTAAATGAATGAACCTTTTACTTTACTGTGCCTTTTTTGTACCTGTTTAACAGAATACTTAAATCATTATATAAAATATTTTTTATATAGGTGACAGTTTTATGTTACATATGCACCAGTCAGATGTTGGACCACCCTTCAAATAGCATTGGTTTTCCCTTTCCTGACTGAACTTAGATAAAGTTGTTCAAGCAGGTGGTTTTCTGTCCCTTTCCCCACCTCACTCAGAGCTGTTAGAGTGAACTCTCATGTTTTTGCAGCCATTGTGGAAAAAAACCTTTCATCCTGAAAACAAGTCATTAACAAAAAAAAAAAAAAAAAAGAAAGAAAAGAGAAAAATCTAAAGCTGGAACACAAACCCAGTTAGTCATATGCCCGAAATAGAGTAAGAGAGCTATGAATGTGAAGGATTCCACCTGGTTTTGCAAATGTGTGACATGGGAACTCCAGCAAAACTAGTGAGGCTCAGGGAGTAAGGGGGAAAAATTGAGTTTCAGAGCTACATCTAGACAGAGCAACTTGCTGCCAAGTCCATCATTTCTGTGAGCCATGGTTCATATGTGGCCCCAAAAGGAAGCTAGTAACACACCAGAGATCAAGGGTGTACCTCTTTCTGGTGTTTATAACACTTGGTAGGTGGTGTTAATAGTTCCAGTTTGCCTTTTGGGGTACAAAATGAAAATAATTGCTCTGTGATGCCTGTGGGAAGGCAGTTACAGCAAACTACAAAGAAGAGATCCTCTGTTTGCCCATGTGAAAGCCATGGACTGTATTTGCATCATTCATCTACTCCCAGGTAGATGGGAAAAGCACCAGTAGATGCAGGAGATGGGTAGTTCCAATGGTGTTGAGTGTGTTTGTGCCTGGATCCAGGTCTGGATCCCAAAGCTGTGTGTATGGAGAGGTAGACAGAACTGGAGCTGAAGAAGGGCCAGTGTCTCTTTTCTTTGGGCTTTTATGCTGTGACTGGCCATTTGTGGAGCCACTGGGCAGGCACAGAGCCTCTGTGCACTCTGAACCCTGCCTCAACCTCCACGGGCTGACTGAACTTAAGGCGTCCAAGAAATAGAATTATTGCATGTAAGCAATAGAAAATAGAGTTATTGCACCTATTTTTCTGTCCCATTTCCCAGCTATTGTACACCAAAAAACCTTATTGTCCTGACAGTCACACATACCAGTTTTTATGGCAGCGGGATGGATCACAGTGCCCTGCCAAACACACATGACCCAAGCAAGCTGTGGCTGCAGACCTTGCCCTGAGGGACCTTCTGTCACCTCTACCTTTGAGTTTTGGGGCTGGGAATGTTTCTTACAGACCAGAGGACAGCCCTTGGCCAGCCCAAGCTTGTTTCACTTGCTCTGGGAGCAGAGCCCCCTGCCCCACACAGACAGACCCACCTCGGTCATGGACCATTCTCCTCAGAGCTGGATCACTGGTGCATGAGTGAAATCTTGGTAATCCCCACTGCACAGTCTGGCACCTTTTGCCATGAGAAAGGCCCAGCTGGAGCACAGCTGGGCTGAGCAGCCCATGGTGTTGCACTGGCCATGGATGTTGCTGCTCTCGAGCCGACCCGCTGGGTGACAGAGAGCGTGGTGACAGGAGCTGCACAGCAGCTGGGTTAGTGCAGGGAGAATGGCTTCTCCTTCTGAGGGCTGCTGAATGTTTTATCCTTTCCTTTGCTTTGTGCTGGCAATTAGCAGAAGCAAGGCAGACGTGGTGCTGCTCGCTGCTCTGCGTTCCACTGAGCGCTCAGAATAATCTTTGTTGGTTGGGACCACAGTGCGGTGTTGGAGCTGGGTTAAATCCCAGGAACACCCCGGATAGTTGACACCAGCTGGGTGTAAATGAGCACTAGCACCCAGGATCAGTGTGGCTGCCCCAGTGTCACATGGGCAAGGAGCAGCTGTGACCCTAATGAGATGGGGATTCACCAGTGGTATGCTGAGATTCACCTCCCCGTTATAATGTGGCAATCAGCAAGGACCATGGACCACAAGAGATGTGCAGCCACTTAGGAAGCACCTTGGCATGCTGGATTGCTGGTCACTAGCCCAATAACACATGGTTTGAAGCTGGAGCTGCCTGCAGAATGCAGAGCACAAAGCCTCCCGAGCCCGTGAGCGTGGTGTAGGCACAGTCAGAATCCTGTCATTTCCCCACTGAGGAGATGAACCATTTTATTAATGGTATGAAATTAAAACTAATGGACAAGAAAACTGGGTTGGAGCTAATGACTCAACATCCTTATGACAATAATTATATCTATCAACAAAAGCGGCCTTTGGAAAAATAAATAAATGAAGCTCTCAGAGTGGTACCAAATAGACTTTTCACTTGCATAAAGAGTGCAGAGATGAAAGCTGTTTCCAAAGGGAAAAATTCCCATGTATTAGCATCAACCCACTCTTTGCTGAGTAATCTGTTTCTATAAGCAAAAAAAAAAAAAAAAAAAAAAAAAAGAAGGCAATTCAAGCAGAGTGCATTGTTTCTCTTTATAAATAGTCCCTATAATCCTAATTTCACATTTAGGCCTATATGCTGCCTACTCTTGCTGGTCTAAGTCACCCTTTGTTCAGTAAGTTTCCTCATGGTTTGTGAAAGTACATGTGTAAATCTTCTCAGATGAGCAGGCTGCTGACTTCTGCTGAAAGAAAACCATCACTTTACTGATGTTAAGTTGCATGTTTTTGTTATTTTACACACTACCATGGCACTGTCCTCTCTACTACTTTTGTTTGTACCCTGAGTGTGGTAGTTGAGGAGAAGGAAGGGCATCCAAATTCACTGCATAATGCACTCACCTCAGGAAAAACCATCATGTGCCTTTCACAGGTGCTCTGTGGCTGTAGTTGGACTGATCATGTTATTCCTGCACAGATCCCAAAGACAAATCTGAAATAGGCAGCTGGCAGTTAATAAACAGCTTGAATCCCAAGCAAGAAATGGTAAATTCAGTCTTAGGGCAACATAGTTAGTTTATATGAATGTTAGGAAGGATGTGGAAGCACCACTGCATGCAAGTATTTGATCACCAGAAAAGCAAAGCATCAGAATTTCTTCCTGAAGGGTTCTCACAGTCAGAGAAAACCTCTTTTTTTTCATTTCAGTGGCAAATGCGAATGGCTGAATTAGTCTGAGTTTTAAAGGAATACTTTATCCTAGAAATGGGCTGCTTCTCTCTCCTGTGCTCTTTCTTCCTAAAGGGAATAATTGCTGATAAGTGGAACTTGTAACAAAAATACAATATGAAGTAATTTTAGTCTAATTATTTCACCATTGGATGCTCTGTAAATTATTTACATTTTTATTCTTTGTACTGTGCTATATCCATTCCTCATAAGTAGAAATTAGATATAAACTGTCTTAAATATAGTGTTTTCCTAAAAGTAATGCCATTTGAATGCCTTAGAGAATCATAAAAATCCATACACAGTTACACAGCTACAAAATCCACTCTGAATTTGTTTGTAAATAAAAAAGTAAGATGTGTGACTGTTGGGGGGTCAGAACAATCCCCCAAATGCCCAACTTTGCTGCAGCTCAAGTTCTTTGCTTCATGTCCTGTCCTTGGTAGGAATGGCTAAGAGCTGCTTCTCTGCTTTGCTCTTACCTTCTCCTTATTTGAAAGTGTTATCTTCTCACATCAGACTTCTCTAAATTTAAACAGACCCAATTCCTTTCCTGGTAGGTCATGTTTTCTAGATCTGATAACTTTCTTCCTCTGGATCCTCTCCAGAGCTTTGGCGCTCCAGCTGTGGATTTGCACTGCTGAACAAAGCAGAAGGAAAATCCCATGGGCCTGCAACTTTTCAGCCCTTCAGAGAAAATCTGCCATCTGCAAATTTAGAATTAGTTGGTTTGCACTCATCTGCTCATTACCATCTTAATGTTTATAAAAAGCTTGTTGGATTCCTCGTTCCATTGTTTTTACATAACTGAGGCTAAGAGGAGGTTGTTCATGAACTAAAAATATAATGTATTCTTAAAAATGTAATTTACCCCTTCAACACTCACAATCTCTACCTCAAGAATTAAGATTTTTTTCCTGAAAGACAGGTTTTAGAAGGATAGATCTGGCTGTAAGAATGATTTGGTAGCAATCTGCATCTATTTATAGTGAGAAGATCAGTGTGGATAACAACACTGGTGTTCAGTGTCAGAAACACCTGAACTTGATCCCCTTTAAGCACACACAGTTTAGAAGACTTGGGAGACATGATGGGCTTTTTCCTCAGACAGCTCACAGAATCAAGGCATGTTTTCAGTCATTCTTGAGTTCCTGCTGCAAAATCTGCGGAGCATTCATCGTTTTCCAGGCTGGAGTTGTCTGATGGTACAGAGAAGGCACCTGCACACTGAAATTCAAGGAAGTAAATTAATCAAACAGAGAAAACAAATTAACTTTTGGAAGACACTGTAAAGTAAGACCCAGCTCTAGTGACTTTTGAAAGAGAGCATTTCCATGTCAGTTCATTGTGCAGATATTGGAGGATACGAGAGTATCAAGGCCGTGGATCTGCACTTGTTGTACGCTCCTGTGAGGAGCCACTGATCTCAGGTGTTGGTGTGTGAGCAGCAGCTTTCTGGGCAAGTCCAGGTTTGCATTGCTCATAAAGTGAAAGGCATAAGAGAATGTTTTGTGTAGGTAAATGGTAGAAGCCATTCCCTTGAGAAGCAGTTGCAGCTGGTTTGAGTTAAACACTTTGGTTTGATGGGTTCTGACAACAGCTAGGCTGGTTTCTCTGAGATTTTAAAGTAATTTCTCAAGTTTCTGCAGTGAGTGAACACAATGACAGTAAGTCATATCTTACAGCTCACCAAGCTGTCTTGGATGGCCTGGCTATAAAACATGTTTATAAAATCCTCTGTTGCCCCTAATGGTTTCTCTGTGATACTGTGCTGTTTGACAGGGGGACATACCTCCATCACACAGAGAAAAAGTGTCTTGATGACTGCATGAGGAAAGCAGATATATTTAGAACTGACTTAACTGCACAGACTAGAAAGCAACTGCAAGACAGATGCATTTGATGTGCGGCTCAAAGAGTTTTATGCACAGGGGAAGCTGTCTTGAAATGTGTAAGTCTGGTGTTAAAAGAAAAACTCTGAAGAGAGACCATCAAAACTGCACCAGTGTGCTTTACTCTTAGAATGTACAAAAAGGTGAGCCAAAATCTTTTGGGTTTGGGTTGTTGTTTGTTTTTGTGGTTTTTTTTTTTCTCTACTTTTTGTGGGTTTGGGGCTTTTTTTTTTTTTTTTTTTTTTTGATTGGTTTTCTAGGTAGTGTTGATGTGTTTTAATTTTGTTAACAGAAAGTGCAAACGGGGAATTGGATCTCTGAAAGTTAACATGATAAAAAGCCAATACAGATCTCTTCAACTTGATCAGTCATGTGTACAATCTCTGATTTTGGCCAGGGGAGGTGGGGCTAATTGGCCCCAGGAGCTCAGCTCTTTCTCTGCTGAAGGCTGGCATTGCAAGAGTTGGAGTTTGCTAATACAAAGTAGGCTCACTTTTAAAAGTATTTTATAGTTTTAAATTGGATTGTAAATTGACATTTTTCATGTGAGATTTAGAGCTCATTAGAAATGTGCAAAAAAAGCTCATCTGTTGACAGCTTGTATTATTTTTGATAATCGTGTTGAACTCCAGCATAGCAGGTCTGAAGTTTTTTATCACAGCTGAATCCTCAGAATTCAAGCTGAGGAGGAGGTGGAATTGCCTTTTGATACATAGAACGGAGCTGGAAATTATTAACTGAGTTAGCTCATTTTTTTCCTGAATTAAGAGGGAGCCATTTAGCAGTTGTAATACAAGGTTTTTTCCTCCTTGGCCCTCTGGCTTGATCTGCAGTGTCAGCATTCACCAAAATGGAAATTGCTCCAAATAACCTTTAATATGAGAGGTTTTCTTCCACACCCCTATTGTAGAGATGTTCTGCAAGGAACACTTGGTTATCTTATATTTTAGAGGCTGGAATAATAGCTATGAGTGCCTCAAGATGATATCCAAGTAGGTAAAGAGGAATGGGAAGGGAGATAGCACCTAAGTGAAAATTCACCCGTAAACACCACGCAAGATATGACATGACTATCAAGTAACATTAATTACTTTAGAGCCTCACTGTGTTCCTTGTGCATTTTAATTATTATTTCAGCATAATGCAATAACAAGGGCTGGTTTGTGAGATGATAATGGGACTTGAGGCTATGACTGTGGCAGGTTTTGTAAGCAGAGGTGGTTGAGCTGGGCAGAAGCTGCCCGTGGCTGTGCTGTGCAATGCAGGGCTCAGGGAGGGGAAGGATTTCCTGCAGGAGTCACCTTTGGAAAGCGGAGCCAGTGATGTGTCCCACCCTCTGCTGTCTTCTGCTGAAGAGGTTGGGTCATGCACAAGTGCTCCTTGTGGTTGGGTCATGTGAGGCCAATGAATCCTCCAGCAGCCATTTTCCCCTGCACTATTGCAATAAAACTGACCCCTCCCCCTAATTATCCCCATCAACATTCAATTACCCCTCATTTACCAAAGATTCCCCTTCTCTGTGAAGGCTTAAGTGGATGTGATTGTTTTTGTCAGTTGTTTCCCAGTATCGCTGTGCTCATGCTTGGGTAAGTCTTGCATACAAAATTCAACTCTTCCAGGGCTTGAATCAACCCTTCAGCCTTCTGAGGATTATGAAGGATGGGGTTTCACTATTTTACCAAGGTTTACATCTCCCTTTGAGTGATAACAACTCAAAAATTTTGTGTCCTTTGGATTTCCTGGACAGTAAGTGGTGCATTTGGCCAGAGTTCTCACCCATTACATGTGTGTGGTTCCCTGTGAATCCATCTGCTCCCTCATTATCAGTTATTAAAAGGCATTTGAGACAATGATTAGCCTGGCTATTAGGGTGGGAAGGCACTAACATTTTCCTGAGCTGTGCTGAAATGTTCAAACCAATGCAAAGTCAAGCGATGCCTCTCTGTAGAGACAGGCAAACAGGGAAAATGGAGTTAATGGGAGCCCATTTCACACCTACTGATCCCTCTGAGCTCCGGGTAGAGCCTGGAGAAGTGGAAATTCCCTGTGCTCTGGATGTCAAACTGGTCCTGTTGGTTTGTGAGAGCCTGCTCCCAGGTTCCCCAGCTGCAGCTCTGTTTTTTTGCAAGACACCTTGGCCTCCAAGGGACCGGACCATCAGGTTTTGGTTATCTCCAGTGATTGGCTGCCTGCTGAGGGCTGCTGTAAATATTTCCCCTTTCAGGCAGTTCTCCAGCCCAAAGGTGTTTAGTCAGAGGTGTCATGGCCTTCCACGTGCACCTTCCCCTTCTTCCTCCGTGGGGTGAATGCTGTTCTGCTGCTTTTCACCTGTGCTGAGACCCCAGTGAGAGGCGTGGAGGATGGAGGTCTGTGCAAGGGAAAGCCCCTCTCTTCTGCCCTAGCAGAATAAAAATCTTATGGTTTAGGGGTTTTGGGTGTTTAGCCAGGGAACTGGATTTTTAACTGTGTTTGTAGCTCGTGCATGCATGTTTGAACACTCCCATCCATTTAGATCAGTTAGAGTCACCAAACTTCTTTTTTTCACAATAAAACTGCATTATGCCTAGACATGTTGAGCCAAATCTGTTCCTGGTGTTATTTCACTGACTTCCCGAAGAATTACACCAGAGGTGAACGTGGTCTGGTATAGCAGCTTTTTTGCCTGGAGCAAGTCTTTACAGCAGAGTTGTATTTCTCTCAAAAATATAAAAGGAACACTGACAGATCTGCAGCTCTGCTGGTGTGAGCAGGTGCAGCTATATTAAATTATTTCTTATTAAATTGATTCAGCAACTTGAAGCTTGTAATTTTTGTTCTGCTATGGTTCTGTGACAGGGACCTTTTAAATCAGGCAAAGCATATATCTTCTCTTGTAGTTCCTTGCTCTGGTATTATAATTTTAAAGGTTTCTTTTTGTATGTAGCTTGGATTATGATTGTATTATTTATTTGGGTAACATCTGAAAATTAAAGCTTTTTCCAGTTAATTGCATTGAGCTGTGGCCTCACTGCTATAATTCCATTTAATCCACTGACATCCGGATGAATGTGAACAATAGTTTTTGCTTTTTTTTTAGGTTCAAATGGTTTTAAGATCTGATGGTCACTCTGGCATAAACCAGTGTGCTCCCCTTCCAGCAGTGGCAGTATTCCGATTTCCCCCTGCCTGAGGATCTGGCAGGGGGAAATTTTTATTTTAAGGGTGTCAGTCTTCAGCCAGATGCAATGTGGCTGTAGAGTTTCCCCCCACTTCAACTATTTGTGAAAAATAATCTGATTCTCTATGCCCTCGTGTAATTACAACAGAAAATGCAGTAGAGCTGCCCTTCTAACAGCATTATTGCTCCACCTCAGCTCGTTTGAGGTAGCATAGTTATTAATTTTTCACTTTTCCTGGGTGCATCCCGTACTCGCCCTGCTGCCGTTACTGCTCAGCTGCTGCTCACTGTTAGCATCAGAAGCAGGCAGGAATGTTTGCCTGCAGTTCCATGCCTTTAATGCCTCTCTGGGTTGGTTGTTTGTGTTGCAGGTTTATTCCCTTGAAGACTCCAGGCTTAGGCTTGGAGACCCCAGCCATCACCATTGAGCCCAGCAGCTGGAGCGGCAGCGAGAGCCCTGCCGAGGACATTGAAAGAATGAGTGATTCTGCAGATAAACCTATTGACAACGATGCAGAAGGTGTCTGGAGCCCTGACATTGAACAGAGCTTCCAGGAGGCTCTAGCTATCTATCCACCGTGTGGGAGGAGGAAAATCATCTTATCAGATGAAGGCAAAATGTATGGTAAGTGGTGCACATTTAGCCTTTGGAAATAATTGTTCCAACATGAGAACTGTGAAGCCCAGCTTGTTTCTACACAATGTTCCTGGTTCTGGTTTTGGTGCCTTTGAAGTAAATCTGTGAAGCTGAGAGAGCTCAGCTGAGCTGGTGCTGTGTTCAGGACTGTCCAAGACATTTCCTCTCCGCTGGCACTAGGAAAGCAGCATTGATACAGAATTGTCCTATTTACCTCGTATAGCGGTGTGGCCAAATGTGAATATTTAAAAGAGGCATTTAATTGTGTCGCTCCTCGGGTGCACAAAAAAAATCAGGCATTTTTCTCTATTTTTCACTGAATAGTGAAGACAGGGAAGTGGGAAGTGCAGCCTGTGTGGTGGTGTGGCAGATTATGCAGTCCTGAACTGCAAAGTAATGAAGTTCTTGTTGCCTCATTCAGGAGCCTCCCTATGAATGAGGCAAGTTAGGGGTGCTTTTGTGTCTTTTCTCACCGGTTTTTCCCCCGTTCCCTGCGTGCAAACTGCTCTCAATCAGATGCCAACATTCGGTAAATAGCGGAGGGGTGCCGACATCTCCGTGTGACAGCTCTTGTGTGACATCTCTGTGTGACATCTCCCGACCGCTGCTCCGCGCTCTCTCTCGCCCCGTCCCTCCCTCGTTTCCATTTTCCAAACTCCTCCTTGGGGCCGGCAGGGCCCTTGCCCGTGTGCTCATGGCTGGGAATGGGTGGCCATGCCTGGAGATGGGTGGCAGTGCCCTGGGAATGGGTGGCCGTGCCCCAGAGGATGGGTGGCAGTGCCCTGGAGCTGGGTGACCGTAACCCAGCATGGGTGGCAGTGGCCGGGGATGGGTGGCAGTGCCCTGAGGATGGGTGGCCATGCTCTGGAGGTGGGTGACCGTGCCCCAGAGGTGGATGGCAGCACCCTGGGGGTGGGTGGCCGTGCCCAGGGGTGGGTGGCCGTGCCCAGGGGTGGGTGGCCGTGCCCTGGAGGTAGGTGGCCGTGCCCTGGGGGTGGGTGGCAATGCCCCAAGGATATACCCCCGTCACTCACCGCTACCTGATGGGGCAGATGGCCCCGGCCCCTGCCAGATGTTGCCGCAGCTGCCCCCAGCTGTGCCCGGCCACTGCCGGGTGCCCCGCTCGGTCCCTCCGCAGCTGCCGTGTCACCCCCGCGGCCACACCGGCGTCCTGTCCGGGTAAAAAAGGGTCGGGATGAAGCTCTCAGCTGCCCTCGGCAGAAAGTTCCCGGGCCGGGATTCCTGCTGGCTGCTCGCCTTCACCCTCCTCCTCCTCCCGCTCTCCCCTTGCCCCCTGGCCCGGAGGATGGAATCGCTGCCGTGCTCCCTGCCCGCCCCTCTCCCCCCGTTGGGATTGCTTCTCGGTGTTTCCTATGGAAAAGCTGCTATTTTTGGGCTATTCTCCTATGGAAAGGGCAGATGATTTGCCTAATTAGGAGGTTGTGCTCCTTCTAGGAGTGTATGAGCATGTATACACAAACAGGCTCATTGTGTATTTATGCTCTAAAGCCTTACGAAGGCTGGAACAACCCATCAGCCAAAGTAAGGGTGGTTGTATTGGTTTTTTTTTTAATCAGGATCCCTACAACCACACTAGTCACCCCTGAAATCTACATTTTGGTGATTTGAAGCATTTTTTGGTGCCATTGTATGCATTAAAGAAATTAACATATTTATCCATTCATTGCAACAATCTCTGGTTTCATTTAATGGTTCCTAATCCTTGAATGTTAACATTTGTTGAATTATATATATAAAACTATTTGTGCAAATCTAATTGCTGATTAATACTGATGGCTAGTAACACCATAAACATGGGTATATCTCTTATTCATGCTAATCCTAAATCAAATATAGTTAATTTTCAATCAAGAAAGGAGCAAGGCTTGCCTGATGCTGAAAACTTCACTTAAAGTGTTGCCCTGACTGAGCAGGAAGAAATGTGTCAGGAAGTGCAGGGGTACTGTATGAGCAGAATTTACATCCTGACTTTGCAGTGGATGAACTCATGTTTTCATTCTTCAAACTGAGTGACTGCTTTGTAGTGTTTCAGGATTTATTGAAACTATGCTAGGTTTCTGAGGACTTCCTAATAGAGTCTTATGGCCCTGAGAGCATAATTGTTCTCCAAGGATTTTGCAATCAAAACAGTGTAAGTGTTTTACATTCTGTGTGGCATAATGAAAATAATTTAATGCCTTTTAGTGGCATACCAAGTTTATTTCACTTACAAGAGAGACACTGCAATATGGCCAAGCTTCCACAGTGTTGGGGGATACTGTAATGTGTCAGTAATTCATGGGCCGCGTAAGACAGAAGGTCAAGAGAGCACCATTTCATTTTCTAACTGAAATTACCTTTAGATATGGGCACCAGAACAAATCTGATCTTTATGGAAGCAAATATAATGATCACTCGGTGTGGATTAAGTTAAGCAATTGTAGTTTTTGATCTTTGGAGGGGGACTTTGAGAAGGGCAGAGATTTTGCTTGAAGAAATATTTTAAGTCTCTGCCTTTGATTTAATGAGGGCTTTGCGACATTCATGTAAGCAAGCAGCCAGAGTTTCTTCACTGTTCTTTGTGGTGGTCTAAAAATCGTCCTTAAATTGGCGTTTCTAAGAGGTTTGTGTCCAGCTGGCTGCAGGGCACCCAGGGGATTGCTCAAGGAGGACTGGGAGCACTGGGATCTGTGGGTGAGGGGTGGCCAAGGGGCTCTCTGCCCCGGGTGAGAGCAGGGATGGGATAGGAGAGCTGCCCCAGTGGCACTGGGGACATCTGTGCCTCCTCCAGACAGCCTGAGTCACTTCACTGCTCCTCTGCAGCTGAGACCTCGGATGAAGGAGGGAAGGATGCTTCCCTCTCCCCGTGCCTTCCCGAAAATGTAACTTAGGACACAAGAGGATGACAAGAACAAAAGACTTTCGATCCTATCCCCACAGGAAAGGGTTGCAGGGGCCCCTGGCTGGGGAGAGAAAAGGGGATGTCCTAACATTTTAGTTCTTGCCTTGGGGCATCCTCAGGCTGCAAAGACAAAGCTGTGACCTCTGCAAGACCAGGAGCATTTCAGGCTGGCCCAGGGTTATGGCTCCTTGAAGGAACCCTCAAAACAAAATGAAAGCTTAAGGAAACTCTTGGTTTTAAATTTGTAGGAAATGATTGGGTAAGAAGCAAAGACACTTCTTTTGGTTTGGATGGACAAATTCCAGAAACTAGTTTATAAATTCTTGAGGGAGAAAGGGAGTACATGGTAAAGCCAAGGACATGTGATAAGTTTCCTGCAGGAAAACTCTATCCATCACTCCTTTTCCGTTTTCCTTTGAGAGGGAGGTTGTGAAGGTCTTATAGTGTTGGTTTTGCTCCTGGCACAGTATTGACTAAAAGTAAGTACAATTGAAAAACGGTGAGGAGGTATAAATGTGGAGGCTTGAAGGAGGATAGAGGAACACATCTATAAATTGATGCTCACACTCTTTGTGGAAGCAGTCCAGTGGAGGAGGAAAGACTGAGTCCTTAGACATATTTTCATCTGCCTTGCCAAGGCATTGGCAAGGTTTTTTTCATCTGCACTGTCTCAAGAGAAGTATTGATCAAACACAAATATCACCCTCTGGTGCAAGTAGGGCACCCTGTGCTTTGCCTTGTGCCTCAGAGATCCCTTCCAATGAATTTCCACGTCCTTGTTTATGCAGCTCATGGTGAAACTCCAGCCCATTAGAGGGCATTGGCTGTCCTGTGTTTGTGCTTGGTTCCCGTTGTTGGTCTGTTACTGCTGACAGTTTAGTAACCTGTAGCAATCCCTGTGAACTCACTTATTGGCAAGGTATTTGCCTGTGCTTGTCTTTGCTCCTGAGAGTGTTTTGGAAAAGATTACAGGAATGAAAGCTGCTGTGAAATGCAGCCCTACTTTTATCCCTGGTGTAACACTGAAGTCACTGGTGTTACCACGGGCTTGGATTTGGGATTTGGCTCTGTCTGCACTTTTTCTTTTTTTTTTTTTTTTTTTTTTTTTTTTTTTTTTTTTTTTAATTTAGATAGAGTAAGATGTGGCTTTAGCACAGCTCTAGGGACAATGCCAAAGTGCCATAAGTGCTAACAAGTGGAATATGCCCCCAGACATCTTGTTATCAGCACTGCTAAATTAGCCTCAATGTAGTAAAGGTGGCTTTTGCCTTTAAGACAAGAAAATAATTTCATAAAAAAATTTGAGACCTGTAAACTGCCTTTCAGTTGCAAATTTCCATTGAAGGTATTCATCTCTACAACAAAACTGCTTATGAGTATGTAGTGATTATTAAAAGGAAGTTTTTTTAGCATGTTTTGTAGTTTTACGGAAAAGAATGAGTACTAATTAATGTGAGAAATTGCACAGCAGCCTTTCAGGACTCTGTATGTTTATTAGGTTATATATAAAATGTCTTGGCATGCACTGTTAAGGGAAAAGGATACTTTCATAAAAATTTCTGCTCTGATAATAGAATTTTTGTATGCTGAGTAATAATAGTCTTCATTTCCAAAGCACCTTGTGCAAATTGGGTATTAAAATTGAACTTTGAACTAGAACATTGACAAAAGAAATCCTATTCTGTGGGCTTGCCTGATTCTCTATCTAACTGCCATTATTTGGTGTTTTTCTGGGTTTCTGTTAGGAAACTGTGAGGTAAATAGCTTTATGAAGCGTACAGTAACATGTTACAAATTATTTTTACTGTTATTTTAATTTTAAAACTTTAATTTTAAAGTTCCATGCAAGTTGCTGCCTCCATAAAGACATTGTACCTTATAAAGTTTCCACAGTGTTAAATATATTTGAATGTGAATAAGGTATTTGGAGTGATGAAATACCAGATGTGAAGTATCAGGTTTCATGTTTATTCATCTGTTCCTGCAATCATTGTACAAAGATACGCTCTTGTATTTATTTTTTTTTTTCCCCTTCCTTTTTTGTTCTCTCAGCAGCACGCACCCAATGAACGCAATGGAGATGGGACTCCTTTTCTGAAAGCCATTTTTTGGGTGTTTCAGGTTGTAAACAAAAGTGTCCAAAGCACTCTGGGCTTGCTCGGTGCCCGTGCTGAGCAGGGAAGCGCAGGAAGGGCCACAGAGAGGTGTCTGCTGGAGAAGTCACCACTGAAATTGCTTGGGTTGGGAGCAAATCTGCCTCAGATCGTTTCTGCAACATGCTGATGTTCTTGCAACATCAGCAGGCTGTGCAGGATCTGGTTTTGTGAGCCCAGCCCGTGCAAAGGAGGGGTTGTTGCTCGATCTCAAGGATTTCTGAAATGTGGGGGAACAGGGTTTAATCTTTCTCCGTGGGCTTTCAAGAGTAAATTGTCGGTGCTTTGAGATAAAGAGGCAGAGTCTTCATAAGACAGAGAATATTTTTTTCTTTTTTTTTTTCTTCCCTTTCTGCCATAACCTGCTATCCGAAGGAGAAAATCAAGGTGGGACAGTGAGAGCTGTGTGTGATGAGGGTCTCAACTCCTACCTGGGGAGCAGGCTGTGTAAGCAGCACAGCTGAAAGTGTCAGTAATGTTGTGGAAGGTACATGGCACAGCCATGGATTGAGTATTCCATTGGCTGTGTTGGGTTGGGAGGATGATGTATCCCAAAGGAAATGGGGAAGTATACTAAAAAGTTTTGCTGAAAAATTACGCATCAGAAAGAGCAGGACATCCTTTGAAAGTGATTTTTAGCACTTGGGCTTTGTCCTCTCTCTGCTAACCATGTTCACTTCAGTCACATATTTTAGAGGAAACTTAATGGCAGAAAGTTGTGTGTAGCCTGTTCATGGGAAAGACAGAAGTGGGGCTGCTGCCCCAGCCTGCCAGTGCTCAGTGGGCACTGCATGGACCTCCTGAAACTGAGTAGAAGCTACCAGGGCAGGTTCAGATCAGGCATTTGTCCACTTCAGAGTAATTTCATGGCTAATCCTATTTAAACAGCCATACAAAGCAGTGTAAGGCTGTGCCTTTCCTTTATGACATTGTTCCTTTGGTAATATCCTTGTTTAGAACTGACACACGTTAACATGAGAGCACTGAAGTGATGCAACCTCACTGGAACATCCAGGATACATTTAGGTAGTTGTCTAGTGTCATTTGTATTAGCTTGTTTTTCTCCCAGCAGTGGTTTCTCAAGGTGAACTTGTGATGCTGCCATTGCAGAAGGCAGAGTTTTGCAGCTTTAAGAAATAGCTGTCGTGCTAGGAGGTAGTTCAAACAGCCTTGATCAGGCTGATGGAGTGTGTTAGTTGGTTGCACAGTACTGAGAGATCAAGATAATTGAAAAGCCTGCATGTAGATAGCATGAAAGAAAATTGACTTGTTGATTTGATCTCATTCCTTGTAGAACTGGGTTTGCTCCTGGGGCAAACACCTTCTCATTGAGGAAATCTGGGGACAGCTTGAGTTGGACAAGTAAGGCCCACTTGGGCATTAATGGTGGGCTGTAAGGTTTGAATTCCTCTTCGTGGGGCTAGTATGAGACTGTGGTAGAAGTGTCTGCACTTCAAACACCAGCTGAGTTATGTCACTCAGTCCTGGAGCAGAGCAGTGAGTGACCCACATCCCCGCAAGGCCTGACTGTGGGAGCGATGGGGGTAGGATGGTCAGATGGACAGAGATGAGAGATCTCTGCAGCCAGCTCTGGAACTTGGGGTTTATTGCCAAGGGCCTGGAGGCAGGGCCCTGCTGGGATTTGGGGTTTATTGCCAAGGGCCTGGGTGCAGGAACTTGGGGTTTATTGCCGAGGGCCTGGGTGCAGGGCCCTGCTGAGAGCTGCCAGCCACAGCTCAGAGCAGGCCCCAGAGAACAGAGGACAGTGGTAAAGAGGATGAGAGAGAAAGAGAGGATGAGAGGATAGGAGAGTAAGAGTGTAAGAGAGCGAGGTCCCCTTTACAGTACCATAAATCATCATCTGTGTTGAATATTCTAATTCTCACTAACCAATCTAGTACAAGATAAAAATCCTATAGCATTTACACACAGCCTATAATAATCATTACATTACCATACTGTGTTACGTTTTAAACCCTTAAAACTCCTCTTTGGACCCCTTCTGCCAAGCTGTAGGGTCTGCTCTGAGCCTTGGGCCTGTCTGCAAGCAGAGGGTGTTGTTCCATCAAAAGGGGATTGCCTTCAGCCAGCCACACCATTGTTTTCCAGTTGTTCAGTAACTGAGGGATCTCAAAGCTTGCTTTTATTTCAATCTCACTTATAGTTTCTATATTCTCAAAATCTTTTGCCAGACAATCATATTTATAAGGCTTTCCTGTTTCATCTTCTCCAACACCTGATATGGGCATGGGGAGGGTAAGTTATGTCCATGCTGACACTCTTGTTCTGGGCCCTCTTGTGGAAGCAGAAGACGTGAAAAACTTAAATATTGGGGTTTCTAGTGAAGAGAGAGACTTGGACAGTGCAGGGAGCATTTCACATGACCAGCAAGAGAAAAAAGTTTTGATCAAAATTTGACTCCTTAGCTGCCAGCACCATCACCGTGGTTTACACCTGCACCTAAGAGTGCTGGATTTGGGCAGTCCTAGATGGCTGTTCAGGATGGACTAGGGGCCAGGGAGATGAGTGGTGAAAACCAGACATCTGAGCCATGCTGGAAGGGAAATTCCATCCTAATGTTCCCCCTGTTCCCTCAGGGGCTTTGCTCGGTAGTGTGATAACAAATAACACTGTGGGGAACAAGGAGCAGTGGGGACACAAAGAAATTTCACTGCATCTTTGGTTTTCTGGGGACATGCAGTCTCCTGAGAAGTGGGTTTGTGTCCCACCCCACACCCCACAGGGGGGATCCTGGGCTAATTCTTGGAGAGTAAATGCTGTGGTAGTTGTGACATGAGTCTTACGCAATTCCCCAAGGGCCTGCTATTCAAAATTTATATGTATCTTATCTGGGTCTTATGGGGATTTCCTAACAGATGCATGAAGGATTTTCTTCCTTTTTTTTTTGTGGTGCCCTTGAGAAGTTGCATTAATACCATTGTATGAATATTTTCCTATCCTACAAACAATTTCATGTGGGGCACTTGGTCTGGAACATCAGACAGAAACACTTCAGGCTCTGGGCTTCCAGAGGATTCAAGTCTGGAATTTGAGTCTAAGAAATTAGACACTAATGGATTAAGAGTTTACAGACTTTCAGTAGAAGTAATGGTTTAGTTAGTAGAAAAAGGCTCCTCAGCAATTTTTCTGGTTTTGTTCTAGGCATAAAAAGTGTTTACACTGTTTGACTAAGGAACATGTTTTTGTAAGCAAAAATAATACAAATTTGGGATATGAATGTGATAATTCCACTTCATGAATGCTCTTTTAAACACACAGAAGTGGGATGGCTTGTTAAAGCTAATGTAAAAGGGACAGCAACACATCCCAAATTCAGGAGGGAATTGGAGCCCTGAGAGGGCACTGTACACAGTGGGAGTTGCTGGGATGTCAGCCAAACACCAGCACAGTTTTACCTGCAGGGTGCTCAGGCACTGTGAGTGGGAACTGTGACCAACACACACCTTGTCTGGTGTCACCACTGCAACTGCACAATTCCAGCCTCCCCCCGCAGCCATCCCAGCTGGGCCAGGCCTCCCAAGCATTTCATGCTTTTATTGAGATTTCCTTTCTGCCTTGAAGGGGGCAGGCAGCTTGCCAGAGGTTTCCAGGTGTTTGGGCCTTCAAGGAAGATCAGGTCATCAATCCAAGTCCTTGTTTGGTTGCCCTCCTTGGAGGAAGGGACCCAACAGGCAGGGATGGATTTGGCTTGGGTTGGGTCTTGGTTTCTCTGTAGGCAACCACATCAGCCTTGATGCCTGACAGTTTTGGGGACAGCAGCACAAACAACATGCCTGGAGGTGTGAGGGAGCATATTCCAGTAATCTGAGTGGAAGTAGGTGAGGTAGAGTATGCTGAGTTTGCATATAACAAAGAAAATGCTTTTTCAGTTTCCCTGATCATTGCAGCAGAGCTAAAACATCTGAAGCTTACTTGCCTGAAGCTGCTTTGCTTTTTCTTACTTCTACCTTAATATAAACTGGTGTTTGGTTAACATGGAAAAGAAAAGGATTAATGAAATAAAAATCACAGTTTAAATTGTGTTTTTTGTCATGCCAGCAATGCAAGCGAGTAGGGAACACAGATGAGAAACTCATCTTCAGCTGTTTGGATTCAGCAGCAGTTTTACTCCTAAACTAGCAGGTAATGCTGCTCTCTTAGACATTGAGAACAGGAAAATGTTAGTCCAGCTGGGTCCCAATTTCAGGGACTTGGGGACAGCAGGCTGGATACAGTTGACAACTAATAATTTTCCACAGTGAAAGTAGTCTTTGGATCATTTTAGCAGGTGCCTTCATGTGGCCTGGTAACTTCAGCATTTAATTCTTTGAACAAGAATTGCATTTTCATTTCTTTAGTTCTTCCTTGGATGGGCTGTCAACAATAAACCTTTCAGTACAATTAATGGTGAAAGAAGCGTTTCCTAATAGCTGTATATAAATATATGCACATACTTATATGTGCAAATAGGTTTCTGTATGTGAATAAAAAGTGTTCCAGCCAATTAAAATGTATTTAGGAGTCTTCAAGCAGGAGGTGTATACACAAGGAATTGTCTACCTCTCAGCTGGGACCTTCCTTTGCTTTGGCAACTGAAAGCAGCCTCCCCCGAGAGCGCTCTGCGAAGAAATAGTGTGATTCACATTTGTAGCTGTTATTAGGTAGGCGTGTGGGCATATATTTAGATAGGTGAGGTATGCAGGCATACATTGTGTGATGCATATTTAGGCTGCAGGGGTATTTTTAGCTGCAGGAGGCCCAATCAGCAGCGTGCTGAGGAGAATTGCTGTAAGGGATCGCGCTCGCGGGAGCCGCCCGCAGAATTTTCCATCCTGCCAGGCAGCGAGCACAGGCCACCGGAGCTGCATAGCTGGGTGGCCAGAGGAGTGCCATTGACAGGTGGGACAGCTCAGAAAGCCCTCTGGCCTGGCTCTTGATCTCTCATGTGGGAGCAGTTGTCCCAGGTGCCACCTCCCCCTGAGCCGACACACGCAGGGCACGGCCTGAGCCTGGCACGGGGCGTCAGCAAAGTGGGCAATAATGGGGGAGATGCATTAGGGCTGGAAATGCTGAGCAAAAATTAAAATGAGGTGAAATAGCCATTAACAACCCACTTCTGTTAAAATCCCGAGACAGGAAATTTTACAAGTGCCCTTGCCCAATGAAGGAAAGCAGCCTAGAGGGACTGAATAACTTGTCTGATGTCATCAGGGGTTTTATAGCAGAGCTGGGAATTGAGCCCTCTTTCCCCCAGTGCCATCTAAGCTTTAATGCTGAAGGGGGTCCTTTCACAGCTTATCCAGTGACCCTTAGGGGGTGTAGGGCAACTGTGGCCAATCCATGTTCCTGCTCCACATCCTGTGTGGGGAGAGAGCTGCATTTCCTGAGAGTGCAACCTCTGCATTATGTGACCACAGGATGCCTTGCTCCTGGAATAAGGGACATGACTAAATGCCATTTTTATTATTATTAGACATTTGCTTAATACAGTAGTTCTTTGAAACCAAACAAGAAAAGGTCCTTGAGGTGCTGTATACTATGTTCAAATAAAGGAGAGCCACAAGGAGTCTAAATATGGAGAAGAGGGAGAGAAAGTGGATGGGAAACTGAGGCAATATTTAGCCCCATATTGATGCTCCCTGAGATGATGTGGTCCTTGTACAGAATAAGAGAGAGGCTGCTGAAAATAGGATGATTTAATTTGTTCATAACATGGTTATTCAAGGAACAAAAAAGTATGTAGCCTTATCCAAAGAAGTAACCTAAGAGGTCTTTACTCTGTGCCAAACTAAAATTCTGCTATTTAATTACCGATTTAGAAAATATCTTAGGCTCAATTTCCTCCTCAGTTGCACTGTTATAAATCTAATGGAATTGTTAAAGATTTATGGCAGTATAACTGAAGGCAGAATTGGGTCCCTTATGTTTGAAACTTAGTTTGCCACAGAAGTAATAATTCCTGTTTTCTAGGCAAGAGTTTAAGAATTTTGCAGACCTCTGTTTCTGTAAAAGAAATATGAACTACAGTAGTGTGGGTGAGTGATTAATGCTGGAGGGGATGTCTAGGGGCAATCCGAGTTGGCTGGTGTGGAAAATCCATGTGCAATTCAGATTTAGGATCTGTTTGCAGATGCCTCATAATTCAAAATGTCAAAAAAACCCCAAATCTTAGGCCTTCTTGTAGTAAATTAATATACTGTGTGTTCAGTGTGCAGCAGGCTTTGCTGAAGTAATACCCTCATATGAGGTGTGAACTCATCCCATTCCCTTTAGTAAGGACTTAAATTCAAAATTGAATGTGACTCTTTACAGCCTGACAGCATCTAAATCCTGTTAAAAAAAATAAAATCCCAGTTTTGGTTTTATTTAAATCATGTGTATAATGACTTAAAAAGGAAAAATACTGCCTTATTTATCCAGACCTAAAGAAATCTAGTGTTAGAGCAGATCTGTTTTATCCACTGGCTTGTCATCTCTAAAGGAAGGGTCTTTCTAATGGGCTCTTGATTGTTTTCCTCAGCTTCCCCTTAGGAGAAGAGCTGAGCTGTGGAGGATTTCAGGGGTGAGTTAGGCTGTGCTGGGTCCTGTTTGGAGGTGCCTGCTCTGGCACAGTGTGTGTGAGCAAACCCTCTCCCACCCCACAGGCTGAGCAGCTCGGGGGGCCCTGGTCCCTGCTGGGGGCTGCAGGAGATGCTGAGAGCAGGGGCAGCTTCCCCAGAAACACATTCTGGAGCTGCAGCTCTGCTGCTCTGGGATTTACAGCACTTCTGATGAGCTTATGCTTTTTCTAGAGGGCTGTAGTGCATTGTAGGCATCAAAAGGAGCTATGATAGAAAACTAAACCAGAATATGATCCCTTGAAAATGATGTTGTTCAGCATCTGTTCAGAATTGCCAGTCTTAATTTAAACACAGTATTTAGGTCTAAGGTACATTTTTAGGAGCTTTATTTAGGAATGGATTGAAGAGTTAATTATTGTAACTCTGCCCCCAGTTTCTCCACTTCCTCTTCCTCAGTGGTGCAGTGGGATGGGGCATGAGGGTTGTGATCAGTTCATCACACATCTTTGCTTTTGCTCCCTCCACCTCAGGGGCAGGCTCCTCATACTCTGCCCCTGCTCCATGGGACACAACTTCTCCACAGGGATTCCTTCCCACGGGCAGCAGTTCTTCCTGAACTTCCCCAGCCTATCCCTGGAGGATAGGCTGGGAAGAGTTCAGTCCTTCAGGATGGGCTGCTCCGGCATGGGGGGGTCACAAGTCCTGCCCACAAACCTGCTCCAGCATGGGCTTCTCCTGAGGTCACAGCCTCCTTCAGGCATCCACCTGCTCAGTGTCCATCCTCATGGTGGGTCTCAGCATCCCTGTGCCCTCCTTGTGCTCCCCCAGGGCTGCAGGGCAATCTCTGCATCCCTGTGCCCTCCCTGTGCTCCCCCAGGGCTCCAGGGCAATCTCAGCATCCCTGTGCCCTCCCTGTGCTCCCCCAGGGCTCCAGGGCAATCTCAGCATCCCTGTGCTCTCCCTCCCAAATCTGTTCTCTCAGGAGCAGCAGCACTGTCACTGGTGGTGCAGCAGTGCCAGTCTCACAGCTGGCATTGGCTCTGTGAGGTTTGAGGGCAGCTCCTGGCAGCTTCCCACAGCAGCCACCCCTGCAGCCCCTCAGTGCCCAACCTGGCCACGCAGACCCTGTGAAAACAGTAGCTCTGAATGAACATAAAACAGTTCAGTGTTTAGTGCAGTCCTGACTTGATGCGTTGATTCATGATACCTGTTACTTTTAAGTATGGGTTTTGTTTGTTTTTTTAAATAGTGGCAAGTCATTAACTAGCTAAAAATGAGTTGAAATTTAAAGGAATAAACCCCCCTCGTTTTCACTGAGGTATTTCGCAGCCTAAGCACAGGCTCAGGTATTCCAGATATGATAGATGTGCAGATTGCATAAGACATTATGCATTGCTCTCTCTAAGATACAGAGTCCTGCCTGCCCTTAAACCCTTTGTTCTCTTGGCTGAATGCAGTTAATTAGCAACAGTCTCCATAGCAACTGCCTCATAGTACAAAAACATTGTCTCGTTTTTGCAGTTTAGCTTATCACACTGTTTACCTGAAGGGCTTTTCACTGCGTTCTGTCTCATTTGAGTTGGCTACGTGCCTGCTCGTGGAAGTGAATTGTCAAGATAGAAAAACACCATGGCAGCAAGATGCTGAACAGGGCCCTCTGTGTGGAACCAAAAACATTGAATAAGTTCTGTGGAAACAAGAGTTGAAGTTTGCAATGATTTATGTCCAGTTTTAAGGCACGTGACTTGCCAGGAATACAGTGCATTTTGAGATACTGCTGTACCTGTGGGCCTGTTTCACAGACTGCCCTACAGGGTGTAACATCCTCTCAAACCCTCAGAGGCACAGCCCTTCATCAGGGCCATCAGGAAACTTGTCTTACTCCAAACCTGGGCCCTTCCAGGCTGCTCCAGCTTGTTCTTTAGGAGGATGCTGCTGTACCCTGGTCAGCTGTGTCCATCCGTTTTCCTTTATATTAGTAACAATTCAAGGGAAATCTGTGAGTGCTGGTTCCACATGATAAATTAGTTAGGAAGGGAAGATCTATTGTGGTCATATTACATGCTGGAGATTGAGATTTATTCATGCCAGCCATCGCAGTGGTGTTAAAATACCTGCTGTGTACTCCTGTGACTCAGGCAGCGACAATGGGCTCAGATTTGTACTAATACCACTTTGTTGGTGTAGGATGACGTGTTTAAATCGTGTTTGAACTTTAGACAGAGGTGTGCCCACATATTCACACCCCTCTCAAGAGGCTGCCTGGGAGGTGTGATGTGTCATTGAAATGGCAGTGCAATTTAAGTGGTGTCTCAATCCAGTATTTGTGTCTGGCCTCACACCAGGATGGTGCCGCACAAGAGGCCATGTGAGAAGAACTGTTTTCTTGCTCATTAATCCTTGATTTGTTGTGGTTTGTTTGTTGTCTTTTTTTTTTTTTTTTTTCCCTAAGTTGGCAGTGGGGTGGATGAGAGGCTGATCTAGACTGAGGTAATTCTCATTTTATCCTAGGCAGATCAGAAATCAGAACTTGTCCTTCAGCCACACCACCATGCACGGCCTCCCTTCCCTTCCCTTTCCCTCTCTGAAACAGTCTCTCCACAGACATGAGAAGGTATTTTGGGCTCTCTAGGGATAAAAAGCAGGAAGATTGCAGAGGCTGCCAGTACTGCTGGTGTAGTCCAGCAGTAATCCTTAATAATTTATTACTATTATTATTAGTATTAGTATTATTGTTGTTATTGTTAATGTTATTGTTATTATTGATAATAATAATAATAACAATAATAATTATTATTATTATTATTATTATTATTATTATTATTATTATTATTATTATTATTATTATTATTATTTCAATTTCTTATCTCCAGCTCACAGAGTGTGTTCCTGCTCAGCTTGTGGGGTGGGCAAGAGCTCACACACACTGTGCTTGGGCCACACCAGGCACCTCCAAACATTTAAATATTATATATAATAAAAATACTATTATTATTACTATTACTACTACTACTACTACTACTAATAATAATAATAATAACAGTCCAATAATCCTGTGGCGCTTCTGGTTGATAGAGGTTTATTCCCTGCTTGTGTTCATGTCCTGCTCATGCTGTTGCACATTCCCCATAGTTACTAGTGGGGTTTGAATTATAGCAGTGCTGGGAGTTGCAGGCAGGATAAAGGCTCCATTGTAGCAGGTCTTGTGCTCACAAGAAGAGACAATCTCTGCTCTGGCTGGTGACAATCTGTTTTAAGACCAGTCATGTTTAGCATAGGCGTAGCAGAGAGGGAGAGAAAATGCTACAAAGCACAGAACAGCCTTGGTCACGTTTTTGGAACTGCTCATTTTTGTATCTCAGGGACTTTGGAGGGTGTCTGTTACACTTGTAGCTGTAGAGTTGAAGATAAATGAAATGCTTTTATTTTTTGCTGCTCCTCCCCACAGGCAGCACCGTGGCCACAGGACACTGTGGGGCAGCAGGAGGGCTTGGGATGGGCAGGGGGGTGGGCAGAGGACCTGAGGAGGTGCCAGGCCAAAGGGTGGGTGAGGCTGGCCACAAAAGGGCTGCTGAAGTGGGGATAGAAATGCCCTGTGATAAATGGCCTCAAGTGTTTGTGCCTGCACGTCCAGGCTGCCACACAGGCTCTGCTGAGCCCTCCTGGTCACTGGCATGGTGAAACAGCAGATGCTTGGAGTCAATCCCCACTTCCTCTGAGTGTGTAAGGTTGTTTGCTCACATTCACAGATCCTCCACAAACTCTCTTTGTGTGCAAACCACAAAGAGTGTCCAAACTGTCAGGGTGTTTTCCAGCTTTTAGAACTGCTCTTAGCACTGTCAGCACCTTTGAATCCACATCTCAGTTCTCCTGAAGCCAGACTTGCTAGGTACCCTTAGGGGTCCAGAAATGGAAAACTCTAATGGCCTGAAAAAGCCTGCTAGAACTTGACGTTATTTAATTAGCTGAAAGTAGAGCTTGGCAGATGGCAAAACAGTGGAAAGGACCTCCCTTTATAAAAATATGGGCCACATCCTCAGCTTGTATAAACTGGCAGAGCTCCACTGAAATAGATGTTCAGCTTCTGGCAATTAGCAGGGAAGAGAAAAACTTCTGAAAACAGGAAAAACAGCTCTAAGACCACAGATATATCAGTGGGCTTCAGGTACAGAGTTGTTTTTAGTGCTTTAAAGGCTGATCCACTTCCAAAGCAACTCTGTCTTTTACAGTCTTGTATTTGTTGATGTGCCATTCAGAGAAAGAACTTGGCTGGCTTTGCCACAGCTGCATTAAGTCTGCAGATCTTGCAGTGGTGTGACGTACTCTGTGCTGGTTTCTGCAAGTCATTCACTTATGAAAGTGAGACATCAATAATTCATTCTAGTAAAGCCAGTCTCTAGAGTTGTGTAAATTTGTCTCTTACGTGACAACCCTGTCCAACTTCAACTAAGTTTTTTCAATGCACAGAACTTTGATTGAAAGTTGTGAGCTCACCTCAGTCTTTTCCAGCAAAAATTCTTGCTCAGATGAAATCTCCCATATGTTTAAAAGCTGTTGCATTCTTACATCCTAATGTTTCCCATTAATTGCTTGTATTCTGTTTTGTTTTGTTTTTAATTGGAAACATGAAAACAAAGCCTTACAACAAAGCTGACTGCTCACTTGTCCCATTTCATGGTATCGACCTGACAGATTCATTAAATCTATGAAAGAATCAGGTCAGAATTGGAAGTGAACTGAACTTGCTGAAAGCAATGCAATGTCCACAATCTGCTTTCAGGCTGGCTTTTCTGTACCTGCTCACTTTTCTTTGTATTAAACCATCTGTGTAATTTAAGGAGCTGCTGCAGGTTAACCCCATACCATAGAATACTGTGAGGCTCCAAGCTGCAGATTAGGTGCAGAAATAAAAGCAGCAAGAAGGAAAGCTAACTTTAAATACAGCAGTGAGAGGGATTTGAGATATTGTTACAGGCTGCTAAACGTGGGCTCTGCAGACTCTTGTGAAGTCCCATTTCTGGAGCTGTGCTGAGCCAGCCTGTCCTGCTCCCACCCACGGGGCACGTGGTGACTGGGGCACAGGCTGAAGGAGGAGAAAGTGGGAGAGGAATTGTGGCTGCTGGTGGGGCACAGCCAGCACCCCTGCCTGGCTGTGGCCAGGGCTGCCTTCTTCATTGTTTTCTATTTAGTTGGGATTTATTTTATGATTTCCTATAGCCACGTGACATTTCACGAATTCTTCGCATTCCATAAATCGTGTGATTTACGGTCAGTTACACTTTCTGTTCCTTGTGATGCTGCTACCTGCAGCTGTGGTTGCAGCTGGGAGCCTGGGTCTCACCAGGGGCACCTGGGCACCCCATCCTGCCACCTCCTCCTGCCCTGGTCCCATCCTGCCACCTCCTCCTGCCCTGTCCCATCCTGCCTCCTCTTCCTCCTGTCCCATCCTGCCACCTCCTCCTGCCCTGTCCCATCCTGCCACCTCCTGCCCTGTCCCATCCTGCCTCCTCCTCCTGCCCTGTCCCATCCTGCCTCCTCTTCCTCCTGTCCCATCCTGCCACCTCCTCCTGCCCTGTCCCATCCTGCCTCCTCCTGTCCTGGTCCCATCCTGCCTCCTCTTCCTCCTGTCCTGGTCCCATCCTGCCTCCTCCTGTCCTGGTCCCATCCTGCCTCCTCTTCCTCCTGTCCTGGTCCCATCCTGCCTCCTCCTGCCCTGTCCCATCCTGCCTCCTCTTCCTCCTGTCCTGGTCCCCTCCTGCTCTGTCCATCCTGCCACTTCCCCATGTCCAATCCTGCCTCCTCTTCCTCCTGCCCTGGTCCCCTCCTGCCACCTCCTCTTGCCCTGGTCCCATCCTGCCACCTCCTGCCCTGGTCCCTTCCTGCCACCATCTCCTCCTGCCCTGGTCCCTGCATCAGCGGGGCCTTGCTGCCCTGCAGTGGTGACTGAGGCCCCAGCCATTCCTGTCCCCTCCTGGGTCACCTTTAAGTCATTATTTCCTCAGCAGTAGATGTACACGAGGTGTGCTGTGGCCAGTCTGATCACCAGCAGTGACATCTGTCACTGTGACAAGTGTCCAAACCTGGGGCAGGGGGCTGACATGGATGAGCACAGTGGGAACTTTGGAACATTTCACCCCAGGACAGCCCAGCAAGGGGACGTGGGGGGAAAAGGTGAGGCACCCTCTTCTCACCTGCTGGAGGCAGAAGCCAGCAGGAGCAGAATCCAGCCCTGTGCCTCCAGCAGGCTGAGCTGGCTCCTTCCATTTTTCCCCTCAAGGAAGATTCATATATCCCTATTAATAAATTACAAACCATAGCAAATGACTTGAGAGCACTATTTAGTGGCTCTAGGGCTCTGCTGTTTATGAAACCATCCATTAAAATAATGTATTTTGCTCGTGTATCCTCGGAATTAGGGAAGGTTTGATGGGAGCCTGAGAGCTGGCATGTGTGCAAGCCAGGGAACATTTCTGTGATAAGAGTAATATGACAGCTTGGCCTATAGCATGTCTGTTATTGAAACATCTAAATGACCTGAGAATTCATGGTTAAATGAGTAGACTTTTGGTGCTGTGTGTAATTTCAGGTCTTATTATTTTTGCAGCACTAGACTTCATAATATGCACTGCAAAATACTTGCAATTGTCAAATTGCTTGTGAGAATTGAAAGTTGTGCTGGACAATCGAATGACTTGATGGGCTGGCTACCACAGGCAAAGCTTGATTTCTGAGGTTGTGTAGATTAAACTATAAAAGATAACCCAAGGTCATCGATATAAAGCCTAATAAGAGCTTTCCTTGTAGAAAATTGTCCTTACAGGCTGTTAAGAAGAATGGTGCTGAAATACAGAACAAAATTCTCTGGACAAAAACGTAATAGCAGGTTACACATGAAAAGCCAGATTCACCTGTGCAGCTCCCCAGAGTTTCTTCAGCACAGATGAGGTGAGGCTCTGGCCAGAAAAGCAGCTCCTCTGGGGAATTGCATCATGAAAAATCTGGCTTGTAGCCACTGTACTCAGGAGAGTGCTGACAAGGATTTTTTGCATATATTCTTCCTGTTCTGTTTTGGCAAGTCACAAGCCAGGATTTCACCTTGTCCTGAAAACTGTGAGGGTGGTTTATTTTATTTCACATGTAGAATATTAGAAAAAGACCACTCTGAGGCAGGGCTGTGTGGCCATGGAAGGCAGAACCGAGGTGATGGGTTATTTGCAATGGCATTCCATCCAAATCAGGTTGGTGGGTATGAGGGTGCTGCATGCATGAGCCCGCTCTGTGCAATTCAAATCAGAGTTTGAATTTGATTTTTGACACAGTGATCCTGTGTCTGGGTAGCTGCTGCTCTGCTGGAGTTCCCTTCAGGCAGCTGGGACTGAACACCTCTGCCACACATGGTTTAGCTGAAATACCCCTGGAAAACCCACACAAAATCAACAACCTGTTGAAAAGGGAGGCTCAAATCCATTTTTCTTGCCAAAGAAGTAACTGTTTGATGCAGGAGTTCAAAATTCCGTGCAGGGCTCTGAGATGCTGCCTTAAAAACAAAGGCACTGTGCCTAATGAAGAGGGTAGTGTGCCTGAGCACTCTGTGTGTGTTTGAACATTCATTGGGAGCTCTGGGAGGAATCAGCCAGGAGGAGACACATGGCTGGTGAATTTATTTTAATGCAAATCTGTGTATAGTAACAGAGAAATAAAAAAATAGAGGATGGAGGAGGAAATGTAATGGATTGTGACTTTATTTTTGTGCTGTAAGTAGAAGAGAGAGCGTGGAATGGTCATGAGGGAAATGTAAAGCATTTGGAGCTTAAGCAATGGAAATTTGGTGTTTGGTTATCCAGGCTGATACTAAACAGACAGAGGAAGATGTCCATAACACACAGAGTTGCTAGGTAAGGAAGCATATGAGTATTTGTAAGCAATGGAGTTCTTATATAAAAAATAATGTAATAATCAGATTTTTCATGAGCTGTATTCCTTAACCCTTTAAATCACAGTGAATATTTGCAGTAACAGCTAGATTCAGACCCAAAAGGCAAAATATCTATACAAAATTGCTTAAATTCAGACCTCTAAATCCATTAACAGGCAAGGAGGAAAAAGGACCTGCCTGACAAAGATGCTCACAGCACATTGCTGTGCCACCTCAGCAACCTGAGCTTTACAAACAGCTGCCTCATAGAAGGTTGGAGCTGAGGTCATTCCACATCCCAAAAGCCAGCCAGAAAACCTCCAAGCAACTAATGCTGGACATATTCTTGCATACTTTGCTGACCTGCAGTCTATCAAAACAAAGCACTGTTGTTGAGCTCCTGGTTTCACTGAAATCTGCAGCTTTGGAGGAGATTTCTTGTGTGTGTGAGGAAGCTGAGTGATGTTTGGTGTGTGCTTGGAGGATGGCTCAAGGTGGGGGCTTGTTCTGCAGCTGAGTTCAGTGGAAATTTGGCAGTGTCTGTGGTGGCACATGAGTTTCTGCAGCTCCTCCTGACCCTGCTCAAATCAGTGCAAGAACTGCTCTGAAGGGTGTGCTTTTCATGGCAAGCTTCTGAAAACGTACAGAAATGTATTCTCTACATTTGAGAATACATTTCTGTACGTTTTCAGAAGAAAAGAAACACTGAGTGGAGCTGAAAGCTCGGCAGGGTTTGCCATCCAGGTGTGGGTGGGAAATCCACCTGAATTGCCTTGCTCCAGCCCTGCCCAGGCCACGCTCCCCTTTCCTGCCTGGGAGCGGCAGGAGGACTGACACAGACTGACACAAACCTGCCCCTCTTGGGAAGGAAAGCAAGCAACTTCATTAGAGCTGCAATGTTTGCTTTAAGGACAAATTAAAGCAAATTACAGAATTATTTTGTTGCACAGGTGGGTTTCTCTTTGAATCCCTGCCCTTTCTGTAATTGTGGCTCTGAAGTTCAGCGGGACTACTTTTGAATAGTTGCTCCCTGAAGAAAGTCTGCTGCTGCCAGTGATGTTGGTGAGCTAAAGTGTTCTATCACGTTGCACATTTTTATTAAGCAGTGGGTTGAAAGGCAGCATCATTGGGAAGCCCTGTCATATGTTTGATAAATGCTTTCTAACACTGCTGTGATGTGCCCAGCTGTGGCAGAACCCATTAGAATGACACACATGTCAGCTGTCGCCCCTTTGGATCTGTGCACTCCAGGAAAAAGGCTGCAGGATGGCAAAACCCTCCACTGTAGGGTTTGGGTGCTGGGCCACTCATGGCAGATCCTGGCAGGATTTTTCTGCCTTGTTTTCACTGTGGGCTTTTCTATTCTATAGCGCTGTGGCAGGAGTAGGAGGCCCTGACAATTGGTGTATTTATTCATTTATTTATTCATTTTTTTTAAATAGCACAGCGAGGTTCTGCTCTTGGGTTTGGAATGGGGGTGCTATTTAATGTAAATAATAATCAGATAGGTATGTAACAGGTTTCTCAGTGCTAACATTCAGCTTAATGCAGCATCTTTTATTAATAATTTCCACAGCTCCTCTGCCAAGGAGAATTTATGTAGCAGGTTTTCTTTTGGCTGACTGAATTTAAATGTAGGCATTATTTGAAAGTACAGTGCCAGCTGCAAGACCCTATTGTGTAAGAATTATAAATGTGTAGTTAAAAGAACATTATTTTCCTCTCAAAATTATTAATTTTATAACTCCTAATAGTATTTATTTGTCACTCTTGGGGGAAGTCAGACAGAAACCCCACAGTTTCTCCCCTGTGCAGTCAATTTCTTATGGTGAAGAGCTTTTCACATAAGAAGAAACAAATTTGAATACACTTACAAATAATGCCATGGTAAGTCTGAAGTCTAAAAATACATCAGAAACTGGATTTAGTAAGTGAAGAGGGATGGTTAAAAATCAAAATGGATTTTGTCCCTTAAATGATAAGCAAAAAGTACAGTGTGAAATGCCATTGTGACAGGAGCTGACACTAAATTCAGCTCTGGATTGGACTTCATATGGCTTGAAGTAAAACAGAGATATTACTCTGACTAATTTTGCATTGTAATAATTATTTAATGCTTACAATGAAGCCTTGTCCTTAGGGTTTTGTGCTTTAGTTGTTTTGTACCCACGCCTTGTAGTTATTAAGTACAGACAAAGATGCCATTTTTTCAAATGGCATAATGTATATCAGTGTGTGTCAATGAAAAACATCAGAAATAGACATTTTCTGGTGGAATACATTAACTCTATGAAATCTGGAACAGTTTATCCAGCTTTGGGAGTTTCTTCAAGCAGTGCATAAGCCATAAGTAGATTTCTATAAGTACCAATGGCTGTAATTTCCAGAATTTACAGATCTTAATGTTTTCAGAAGTAGAATTTGCTCCATTTGTGTTCCCTTGTATGCTTTCAGTTAATTCCAAGCTTCTTCTCATACTAAAAACCTGATTTCACCCTATTGGCCAGGAAGAAGTTTGTAATGATTGTCTTGGTTTTATTAAACTATCGAAAATGCATTTATTTTGCATTTCTGTCCAAAAGAGTTTTCTTGACTCTGTGTTTGGTTTTGGCCACTTTTCCCAAGTGTGTAGTGGATGGCTAAATGCAGCACTGAAATAGAATTTTGAGGTAGATTGGGGTAGGTTTTTTTTATGTCAGGGCTGCAGCATTAGGCCTAAATACCCTGTATATCCTGGTGTTTGTGTAACAGGACAAGGAGCAAATCTGGTCACAATAAATAAATGTGTGACAATTCAGAATCTTAATGCTCAAAGGCAGGAATTGATGGTGCAACTGTAGCTCTCTGGGCCCTGGCTGGGGGCCTGAACATTTCATGGACAAGCTCACTTTGATCTGAATAATTCCATTTGAAGCTGAGGTCAGAATCATTCCTTCCTGAGGGTGGGAGAAGGCACGTGGGAGCTGCACAGTAATAATGCAGGGGAAATCATCTGCCCATGTGGAATAACGTCATGTTATGGGCTGCTTCTTGCCCTTGGGCACCAAGTCCTTACCCTTGGAAAAGAGCCAGGTGCTCACCTCATGTAAATCAGTGTGATTTTCACTGGCATGCATGAGTGCATGGCCATTTACACCGCAGGAGGATGGAAGCTGTTGGTTTTATTTATTTATTTATTTTTTTCTGAAGCTCCCTCTGGTTGTGTTTCTTGACGTGTACTGAGATACCATCTAAGTGCTGGCCCTGCCAGATATTGTATTGCATGTCAAAAGGCTCCTCCATCTCAGGTGGCAGCTGGCAGAGTGCACCAGGCTGGTTGGGCTGTGGTGAGACCCATGTGTGGATGTGATTTGTACGTGCAGAGCAAATACTTGTGACCTTTCCTGTGCTAACTTCTTGCAATTAGGAAAGCTCTCTGACTCAGGAAGTTAAGCAGTGTGGATGGCCAATATTTAGTAATTATGAATGAATTATAGATGATCAAGCAAAAGTGGAATTAATTTGAGGAAAAACTTCTTTTCACAAATATATGTAAGGTGGTATTAATATGAAAAAATAAACCCAAACCGAGCTCACAGCCTGTCAGTGATTTAATCGTTTTTCTAGCATTAGTATTGAACCTAGCTCCGTGAACTGGGTTGAAAGAGGAACATCCCCAGATGTTATTTAAAAACACCCATTCTAAGATCATAGATGCTGCATTTTTTTATGAAGTCCACAAAAGAAATCTATGCATTGACCTCTTCCCTGGGGGTTACCCATCTGTGTGTTCTGTTTAAAATGTTCCCCCCGTGTACTCATCCCACACTCACAATTTTAATGTACTATTTCTGTGGAGGTGAGTCCTTAATTTTAACTGTTCAATGTTTGGATCAGTTTAGGTATCCTTAGCTAATTATAAGGGCCCTGTAATTCTTTTGTGCTCAAGAAACTGCTAATAGGAGCGGATGCCCTGACAGATTGCCATTAATCTGTCAATAATGAGATTTTTTCGGTGTTATGCTTAGTTGTAAGCTCTTTGGGGAGAGGATCATCTCTGTGCTTTGTGCTGGCACAGTGGGGCTCTGCTCCCTCCTCTCCATCCCATCTGAGAAACAATCACGGTGATGTGAGGCAAGGTGAGGGGAGTGCTTTGTGTGAGGTAGCTCATTCTCTGAAGGCCAGACAGGCAGCTCCAATCTGGGATTTTCCTCCTGGAGGGGCCTGGCTGTTTTCCCTGCTGGTGTCCTATCAAAACAGAATGACTCCCATGGCAGAGAGGAACGATGAGGAGGACTCCATCTTATCAGAAGGCTAATTAATTACTTTATTATACTATACTATACGATACTATACTATACTATACACTATTATACTATACTATATTACACTATATATAATATAATATATTATACTATATTACACTATATTACATTACACCTAAACTGAATCTGCCAAGCGCTCAACCCTGCTCACAACTGCACTGCACCACACTGAAGGCTAATTAGTCAATTTATCAGAAGGCTAATTAATTACTATATTATTCTATACTATATTACACTATGTTACACTACATCTAAACTGAATCTGCCAAGCACTCACTGTGCTCACACTGCCCAGAATCTTGTGGCAATCTGGCCACACCAGGTGCCAGTATTCAAATCTGAGCACCCATTGGTTTGACCACAGCATCCCAAAAAACTCACTTCCTCTCAAACCAGGACAGGTGGCAAAACTCTGGAACAGATTGCCTAGAGAAGCTGTAGATGCTCCATACCTTGAAGGCCAGGTTGGACAGAGCAATCTAATCCAGTTTGAGAATCCCTTATTGCAGAGGGGTCTGACTAGATGGGCTTTGAAGGTGCTCTCTAGTCTAAACCCCTCTCTGATTGTTGTGCAGAGCTGGGATTCAGGCCCAGCACAGGAGCACAGTGAGTTTGGGAGGCACGAGAGGCTCTGAGAGCTCTCACTGACTGGGAGAGCTGACAGCCAGGGTGAGGAAGCCATTCACAGCCAGCATTATGTCATGTCTGCCTTACTGCTGCCAGGCCAGGTTGCTGTTAGAAAATAACTTAAAAGTTCAGAAAAGTTTAAAAAAAAAAAACCCAAACCCCAAAACAAAAACAGAAGCCACAAAGAAAACCCCCAACAGTTGGGCTCATTTGCATTCACAAAGAAAGATGTATTTGCTTTAAATTGCAGAAAGATTGAAAGTGCTGATAGCGGGAAAAATATCTTACCTATGGCACTTTCAGTTAGCTCAGAAAGTTCAGCCAGCGATTAGGCTGCTGAGAGGGAGGAGAGCACAGATTGCATTTCAAAGGAAAATCCAAGCAGTGCATTAACGATTATTAATGTGTGTTATTGTTAAAGCAATCATATTTATTATGGTCTAGCCTAGGGAGAAGCAGCAAAAATGGAAGTGTTGTTCTGGAGGCTGCAGAAACATGCACGCAGTAGGTGGTCCCTGGCCCTGCAGTCTAAATAGTCAGAGATGGAGAGGATAAAGCCCCAGCCCAACCGAGGAGAGAGCAGCAAGAAATGCTGTGGCTTTGCCTCTGCCCTGCGAGGGCCTGGATAGTATCTCTTGCCCAGTTCTCCTTCCAGGGTTTGCTATAGATAATGGGAGGGCTTCTGTGTGATCCTGACTGGGAAACAAACAAACAAACACCCAGATGGGAGGGTACGGAGTTATTGATGTGTTGCTGGTCTTGGCTCTCACAGACGTAGCAGAGGCCAGGGATGGGAGACAGGATAACAAGAGTGAGCCACAGGCTTGGTTCCTCACTGCTTTGCCTTAATAACAGAAGAATTTTACTCCCACTTGCACAGATAGAAACATCACCCATGATTAAAAGCAGCAGTTGTTTATTTGCCGCTCCAATATTTTTAGTTGTGCCTATTTTGATCGGCCTGCTCTGCTTGGAGGCTGGTGTCCACCAATGCTGGGTGCAGGAAAGGGTTACAGATGCCATCAGGAAGCAATTCCAGTTTCCTTGGTGGAAACTGTTTGGAAAAGCAACCAGACAAAACCAATCCAAACTGGAATCAGGACTGTGTTCCCTGTGCATCCAGCCATGCCTGCCATTACAAGCAGCTGTTTTTGCCTCATCTTACAAACTGGTGTTTCTAAATGTGTGCTCTTTGTTGTGCAGTCAGGATCACTGACCCCTAACACAGAATAAAGGTGGTGGAAGAGGTGTTGAGCAGCCTGGCTGGAGGAGCATCCCCGTGGCTCTCTCAGTCCATGCACACCAGGAGAGCTCTGCTGGGACACCGCGCTGGTAAGCCCTCACAGGGAATGCAGCTTGTTCTGGCACAGCAGGGCGTTTCCTGGAACCTGGTGCTCCTGATGCTTCTACTTCAGGAAAGATAGATCTGCTGTAGAGCTTTTTTATTTTTTTAAGTCCCTTTTTGCCAGTATTTGTGGCTTCATGAGATCCCATTTTGAGTCTAGCTCAGTTATGCAAAGTTGAGGTTTCTCCCTCTCCCCCTGTGGTCCCTTCCCCAGTCGCCCTTGATCCTCTGCCAGGGCTTCCCAGTGGCTGGCCCAGCTACCCTGGAAGCTGGGAGGATGTGTCAGCATCCATCCAGATGTTTCATACTTTTCATACAAAAGGTATGAAATCTGCAAGCAGGGAGCTCCTTGCTCCGGGGTGTGCTCCTGTGGCAGCCCAGCTCCAGCAGCTCTGTGAGCACAGGGCCAAGAGCATGGCTGGTGACAGAGCACAGCAGGAACGTGCAGCAGGGAGCTCTGGTGGCCCCTGGGTGAGGACAAAATACCAGTGCCACACACCCTGAGAGAGCTGAGGCTCAGGAAATCCTGGTTTTCGTGGTGCTTTGGTGGTGAGGGGCTGCTGTACGTGCAGAGGGATGGAGCTGGGCTGCCTGGGGCATTGTGCAAAGGGCTTGGGAGGCTCTTCCAGCCTCCCCAGCTGGTGAGCAGGGCAGGAAAACCAGCCCTGTGCCTCCTGCCTCCTCTTTTGTGCAGCAATTGCACTACAGAGAGCAGAGGCCCCTTTTCCTGCCTGTCTTCTTTGACTTACAATTCAAGCAGCTCTAATTATTAAAAAATAAACAAGCCTGTAACTGCTTAAGAGCCTTAAATCCCCTAAATGACAGGGAAATAGCCCCTGAACACCACCGAATTCTGTGTCTGCCTACCCCGGCAGCAGATACAAATCATCATTAGTTGGGTCACTCTGACACAGATCCCTTAATGTAAGTGCTACATTACATTAACAAGCAAGTCAACAATAATATTAGCAATAAATGAGAAATTAAATTCCTAGTAATTCATCCCTTTGGGTTTTCCAGCGTGTCTCTTGTGTTTTTCTTGTTTTGATCCTGAGCATTTTGAAACAAGAAGTGTCTTTATTTTGTGTCTTGTGGCGTGATCCCAGCCCATTAAAATGGATGACAGTACTGCTGTTGACTTCAGTTAGCAATTACTGTAGGAAGGAGCACATGGTGTGATTCAGAAATTAATAATAACCATATACACTAATTTTAAAGAGGGGACATAAAATTGAGTTTTCCTGCTGAACTGATTTTAATTCCAACTGGTTTTTTTTCCCAACAGTTTTTCCAGGAAAACAGATAAAAAACTAATTTGTGTTAAATTGGAATACTTTTACTTTTCTGAACCAAGAGTGGTGGCGAGGGAGTCACCACTGCTAAGCAACAATAAAAGATAATGTTTGTACACACTAAAAACTCTAAATGAGGAAGACTCCCAAGCAGAACTGGAGTTTTTGTCTGCGAAATTTAATGGAAGATGTGGCTAGACGCTCAAATTGCTCCACAGCCGAAATATTTAAGTTGCTTTGTCTGTGTTTCCCGTTGCTAGATGTAGACTGGAGCATCGTTTTGTTTGTTTTGTTCAGATTGCAGCAGTAGCTGAGTTCCAGTATGTGATGGAAAATTGCTTATTGGACTCTCCTGATCAGAAAGCATTGATTATGGGATATTAACTGTAGTGCTTTTATCATGAAGACTATTAAAGACTGAACCAAAAACCACAACCTCATTACTTTCAGAATTAATGCTCAGAGTAAACCTGCCCTGTTCCTGAAAGGTTAGTCTCCAGTGCATTCATTCTTTGGTTCCTTCTTGGCAGCTGTGTTCACTGAATTGCTCTGGTGGGCTGAGCATTTCTGATTTCACTGCCTCTTCACCCAAAGTGGGCCTGCAGAACCTTGCAGCTACAGCTGGGACAAATTGCATCTAATCACTTACGGAGCATTAAATATTGCTAACTAAAACAAGGAAAGAAAGGGGAAAACTCAGTGCTTTCAAGGTACTGGTGAAAACAAATGCTAAAAGTCTTACCATGTTCCTCCATTGTAGAGTTTGGGGACTTTGTTTGGATTGTTTTCCTTCACCCAACTTTCTCTCAGTATAAATTTATTTTCTGCAGCTTCCTTAGATCAACAAACAGTCTAAATAATGTAAAATGAATATTTATAAACTCTAGATACATAGACTGTGTCTTATTTAGTCTCTGCAGCCTTTCTCCCAAGGAGCTGGTATCCTGTGTGTTTGTCCACAATGTGGAGACTCAATCTTAATTTTTTTAATATTTTCATAGCCTCAGCATTTACTTATGAGTATCATACTAGCTTTTCAACTAGTGGAATCCATCTAAAAGCCTTTGCTAAAATACTGATAACTCTGTGTCTTTTAGTTTTAGCGTTGCTGTTGCAGTGAGGTCAGCATGACATTTTCTCTGTGGGTCACAGTTTGCTGACCATTGTGGAAATTTATGAATTGCTGAGATTGTGATGTCAGTTAGTAATAAATTCAAGCAAATGCTCAATTGTCATTCTTTCAGTCATAAAGAAGATGCAACTGAAATGGTTGCAGTTTATGATACAGAAAGTTAGGCAGGACTAGTTAGAAGCAGTAAAATAGTTAAATCCATAGGAATATATTGGCTTTGTCTCTTGTCCAGTGGTTCTGTCTTCATGGGTGATCCTTTGCAGCAGCAGCCTCAAGCCCTCCATTATGGGCATGCCATGCCATTTATCACCCAGGTTTGCAGCTTTTTGTTTCAGTACAATTGCTGACCCACTCTAGTCTTGCTTAAATTTACTGACTGTTCCTTACAGCTGTTCCAAGTTTTCCATGAGTCATAAAATACTGCACATAGGTCAGCTACTGTGAGAAAATCATTGCTGTTTGTTGGAATTTGCCCTGGAAGCCCAGGCACGAGGTGTCTCAGGGGCTTGGCCGTGTCCCTCATGCTGTGTGTGGGGGTCAGAGCCAGTTCAGCCCAAACTCCATGGCCGTGGGCTTTGCCCCCCATCCCCTGCAAGGTCTGGGGCACTGAACCCCTCCTGGGCACACACGTGTGAGCTGCAGCATGGGCAGTGAGCATCGTCAGCTGCTGTGCAGGTGGGTTTGGATGTGCACAGGGAATTCCTGAGCAGTCACTCGCACTGAGGAGGGCACTTTGAGTCAAACTTGTTTTGTCCCCCCGGCTCCTGTTTGGCTGTTTGCTGCAACACTGAGCAGCAGTGTCACTCAGCATGTGGTCTGTGCATGTCTGGCAGTCCATAAAACTTCAAAAGATCTTGTGAGAGGACTTCACATTTCAAAACCTGAAACGCTCCAGTCTATGCTAATGCTCCCATACTTGCAAGTAAATAAAGAAAAAAAAAAGTGAAGAAATAAAAGTGGCAAGTGATGATTTGATTTGTAGCCTTAAGTTTTATTAGGTGATAGAAATTAGAATCTTTGTGGCAGGACTGCAGAATTTCTTTTTGAGAAGCCTGGCTTTTCCTTGGTGCTGCAGGAGTGAGGGTTGGTGCTGTGTGGGAGCCAGGGCAGCCCTGCATGCTCTGTGCACTTCAATTCCTTCCCTCAAGAAGGAGAGCAGCAGACCTGGATGAGATTCAAAGAGTGTAACAAGGAGGATCAAAGAATTTGCCTGAGAACAGCTTCAGCCCAAGCAGTGACTCAGTGGACTGCAGCTCTTTGTCCAGGATGGTGACTCAGGGCAGGCAGGGCTGAAATCTGTAGAGCTGAGTTGCGCAGAGAAGGTGAATGAGGAGCAGCTGCTCACTGCTTCTTCTGCAGCAAGTTTGAGGTTTAGGTGAGAGGCTCAAAGCAAACAAAAGGCACGAGCTCTGGGGACAAGCTCTGGTGCAGCTGTGAATCCCTTTGAAAAATACAGTGGAAGCTGTATATTTATGTAGAAAGCAAAAACTCCCTGTTACATCCAGAGGTTTCTGACTCAGGACACAGTTGAGCTGCAACTTATTTGAACTCAGGAGAACTTTCTCGAGCTGCCCCTGCATTTACCCTGCTTTGGTGTGGGCTGAGATGCTGCCCTTGCTGGGCTTTGCTCAGGCCTGGCACCTTCTCTCTCTGGGACCATTTTGCTCTTCTCTACATCAGGGGTCTCCTTGCTGTTCTGCTCCTGATCATCCACCTGTCTTCCCTCAGGATCCTCTCCTTTCCTAGTTCCTTTCTCCCATCCTCTTTGTCAGAGATGAGGGGAGGAGGTGGCAGGACACGTTCCCTGTCCTTGGAGGCTGTGGAGTGTTTCAGAGGAAATTCAGTTTTTTCACAGAGAAGCTGCACACTGTATAGATGTCAATAGGGCTCTGGCAGTGTTTGAATTGCTTTGATTTGCCTGCCCCTACGTGTGCCAAAATTTATTTGAAGAGAGGGAAATACCAGTTACTTTATGTGGCACAGCTGCTGGGTTGCTCTTTCCTCTCTGCTGTGCCTTTCACCAGCCCATTACACCTACCTGTAGTCTCTGATTTTCTGTGCTAAGCCAGCTCTTTGAGAAACTGTGTTTTAAACAGCCTGTACCGTGGAACTGACACTTCAAAGTAACTGCAAATGTTGCAAATAATAAATAATGTTATAGCTGTGCAATTATAACATGATACTTAATTCCTTATAAGGGTCAGCCGGAGAATGTGCTGTGCCTGTGACCCGAGCAGTTCATTTTACAGCTGCTGTGTCATCGGGAGCTTTTGTGATTATGTTTACAGCAAAGGGAAACCCAACCCTAGAACAAACTGGTGATTATTGTATATTCTAATTTATGCCTTCTATTTCCAGTGTACTGACTGCAGTATTGATCTGAGCCTTTCCAAACCTGTTGTTTTGGGCTGGAATTTGCCTTTTTTGCTCAGAGTACTCTCAAGACCATTCATGTGAATCACAGTATGTGCAACCAAAGGCCTCTGAAGGGAGGTGCTGTGTATCCCACGTTCTGCTGGCTCCTCAGGTAGCTGGAGCACAGAAAATGTGACTGTTTTGCTGTAGTCTAAGCCCTATTTTTCATTATACTGGTCACTGCACCTCACAGGGAGGAGATGGTGCTCATTGAAAGAACTCACTGCTGCAAAGAACAGAGAGGGTTTGTATGACAGAAAAACAAGGGAAGGCAGAAGGGTTGGATGATGTGGAGTCACAACACCTGAACCCAGCAGAGATCCCACAGGGCTGGGCTGGCAGCATGGGGAGAACAGGGGCAAAGTCAGGGTGCTGGAGCAAGTCCCTGACTTCAGTCTCTGCTGCAGGTCTGTCAGAGTAAGAGCAGCAATTGTGGCCTTTCAGGGGCTATTTTGGGATTGAACCTATATTTTTCCATGTAGAATTTTCGTTTCATCCCCATAAATTCATAAAGGAGCTTTTAAGGGCTGGCCTGTTGCATTTGTGTGGCAGGAAAGGATAATGGGACCTGTCAAAAAAGGCATTGTTGCCTCCTCAAAATGGTGGTTGCTGCTCAGCAGAGGCTCAGCAAGATAAAAGCAGCCTTAGCAAATCAAAGATCTGCAGGGAACATGTCTGCAAACACAGTCATAAAATTTGCTGTAATGGTTCTTGGAAAACATGCTTGTCTGTTTTCTCTTACTTTTCACCTGACATTGGCTCTCACAGCAGCTGAGAGGTGGCAAAATTTCATCTGTCTTGAAAATTAGAATGTGCTTTGCTGTGACTTGCAATTGATCCGATTAGCCAAGTACGTTTGGGGTTTATAATTAAATTTGAAAAGCTGTGTTGCTCAGCAAATGGTATTGCACCTATAATTATGGATTATGGAAGTCACCTCTTCTGCATAAGCATAAAATCTGCATGAGTCCAAAAGTGGCTGGACTCATATTTCCATGAATAACCCAGGCAGATGATTTCATTGCCTTAGATAGAATTACCATAGGTTTCACTGAGGTACTCCTATCTAACATAGGAATATAATATTTATTATGCTAAGCCTAAATCACTGGGGCTGTACACAACTGTTTTGCAGTACATCATAAACATGGTGCAGCAATTCAACATCCTCACCAAAATCATTTGCAACTCGTTTGTTTAAATCTGGCACTGCCTTGTGAATAAAATAAGGATTAACCAGCGTTTGTAGACTGAGTGCATGATCTAAAGTAGAGAGGGTTCAGGATCAGTCATGTAGGAGCAGGAGTAACTTCCCAACTGATTTCAAAGCTACAGCATTTTGGACACAGGAGGTTCCACTTTTACCTTGCATGCTAGGTTTTAATTGTAAATAATCAGATACATTTTTGTGACTCTTCTAATTAAATGTTAGAGATAAAATTGATCACAAGATGGTTATGTTTAGTTTTTTATTGCTGTATGGCTACAATGGTTTTCCTGGTTCTGGTGTCTTTTCTGAGTGATCAGGGCCACTGAGGTGCTTCATTTTAGATAACAGCAGCACCACATCCAAGCAAAATTAAGAGATCGTGGTGAAATGCCAGTTTCTGCTTTGCAGCACTATGGGAGGGAAATTCTAGTTGAAGGCAAGTGTACAGAGTTGAGATTCTGCTTTTCAAACAAGTAATGTTAGAAACAAAATATTTAAATCCTTTTACTTGAGTGTATTTCTTTACATGGCAGAAATATGTTTGTAACACAATGAAAACTATAGTAATAATAACAGTAGGTATGAGAAATAATGGATTATGTGCAGCAGCAAGCTTGAGAATGTTGCCTTTATTTTCTTTGCTGATGTTCCTTTGGGTGTGGATGTGGAGACCTATTTGTTGGTTGTTGTTATAAGGGGAGCCCTTTGCTGCTGTAGGGGCTTGAGCGAAGAGGGAAGGGAAAACACAGGTTCCCTCTTTTGTCATCAAACTGTCACCAAGTCCTTTGAATTCAGTGAGCTCAAAGCAGTGTGAGATCAGGTGCAACATGTAGGTATTTCTGCCTGTGGTGTGACCCTCAAGCCCTGCCTTTATTGCAGAATTTGTCTGATTTTAACTGTATGCCCGAACTCAGTAAATCAGATTGTTACATTGCTGCTGACTTGAGGAGAAGTCACTAATTTCTGGGACAGGGATAACTGAGAGCCAGAGCCAAAATCCTCTCATGAAGTCCATGGGGACTTCTGGCCAGATATTGCTTCTTGTTGGCTGTGACATTCATGGGCTACTGTTGTCTTTAGGATTTGCTCAGTTTATTCAGCCAAGACCTGAAAATTCAATTCTAGCTTGACCAAAACCTTAGCTCATATTTATCTGCTAGAGAACTGCTGATTCCCTACTAAATTGTATTCGTGGGGTTTATAAATTATGTGTCCAAAATCTGTGAAATCTATAAATACTGTGAGATCTGATAAATACTGATAGATAAATACAGACAGACTGGAGTTTTACATCAGTATGACTTTGTTACAGTGTTTGATGAAATTGCTCCATATTTAAATCAGAAATAATCATATGAGCAGCTCAATGACTGTGTGTGAAGTGGCTTGGAGTTATTTTCCTGCTGTATGGTTTTTCCTTAAGGTCTTCAGAATTTTAAATATGGATTTTTTGTACACAAAATAAATACACACCACATATCTTTTTTGTATTATTATTTCTGGAGAAAAAAAAACTTTTCAAAGGTATCATGAGCCTTGTGTTTTTAGGCTTATTTAGTACACAGCTTTATATAGTTTATTCTTAATTATCAGTGACTTCTGTTGTGTTTGAGATCCAAGAGCAGTGTTTGAATTCCATGTTTGCAGAATGGGCTCTGACATAAAACTTCTCCCTTTTATCATTAGTGGAATTGATTGATGTCTTTGCTTAGCAGAAAGATTGCCACGTGGATACAAAGACAGCACGTTTCTTGCTCTGCTTGAAGTGCATGTCATGCCATTTTGCCTTTAAGCACATGGCTCAGAAGAGATGAAATGGGAAAGCCCCTGCATCCATCACCACTGCAGAGGTGTTCTCCTGGTGTTCCTCTGGCACAGGACTCACCAGGAGCTTTCAGACAGACCCAGCACCAGAGTTTCCTCCAGGCTGGTGAGATTTACTGAGTCAGAACCAGAAAGACTCTGAGATAAATCACGCTGTAAAAGCGGCATATCGGCTTCAGTCTGCAAAGACTGCCTCTGTTTACTCTGGTTCTGTGGAAACCACAACTCAGGGGCTGTTACAGAGGAAGTTAATGAAGATAATTCCTAGATGGGGAATAAAAAAAAGCCACTTTGTGAAGAGGAAAATCTGTTTCAGTGTGCAGGGAGGGGAGACGTTCGGGCAGGAGTGCGAGCTGGTGGCAGAGGTGAACCAGCCCCGCTTCTGCACTGTCTCAGCAGCTCGGGCAGAGAAAAATGTTACCAGCACTGACATCCAGTTTGCTGTCCTGCTGCCAGCACATCCTGCACTTGGACATGCAGCCACTGCAATTATGCATCGTGGGTCCCGTGGCGTCTGGCAGGAACAATCGCGGCGCTTGTTCCGCGCCCAGCACGCTGTGAGACAGCAGAGCCTGTCTGTCTGTCTGTCAGCACTGTCAGCGGGGCTGTGTGTCCCTCTGTCCTCCCTGCCCGTCAGTGTGTCCTTGCAGTCACACAGCAGAGTCTGTCAGCGGGGCTGTGTGTCCCTCTGTCCTCCCTGCCCGTCAGTGTGTCCTTGCTGTCACACAGCAGAGTGTCAGCACTGTCAGCGGGGCTGTGTGTCCCTCTGTCCTCCCTGCCCGTCAGTGTGTCCTTGCAGTCGCACAGCAGAGTGTTGGCATGGTCAGCGGGGCTGTGTGTCCCTCTGTCCTCCCTGCCCGTCAGTGTGTCCTTGCAGTCGCACAGCAGAGTGTTGGCATGGTCAGCGGGGCTGTGTGTCCCTCTGTCCTCCCTGCCCGTCAGTGTGTCCTTGCAGTCGCACAGCAGTGTCTGTCAGTGGGGCTGTGTGTCCCTCTGTCCTCCCTGCCCGTCAGTGTGTCCTTGCTGTCACACAGCAGAGTGTTGGCATGGTCAGCAGAGCTGTGTGTCCCTCACACAGTGCATAGGCAGAGGGGCTGGGCAAGGGAAAATCTATTGGCTGTGTGTCTTGGATGAAAAGGTTTATTTTTCCTGGGTTACTCTTCAAAAAATTCACTGTAACATTACTCCAATGAGTTCTTTCTCTTATTTATTTTTGCAATTAATGTGTGCCAATTCTGTAGGATGCTTTGTGCTCCCTGTGTTGTGTTCTCTGGCCTGGCACTGATGCTGGGTCTGCCTGCTCTGGACCTGCTCTCCCGTGGTGTGGAGCATGTCCCCCATGTTGTGCTAAATGCATTTCAAGAGAAAGGTCTTCTTGACAAATGTATTGCACAAATCAGACAAAGCTGCAGTGAGTTAGACACTGACAATAGATTATCTGGGCCAACCCTGAAACTGGGAAATCCATTTTGATTTTATTATTTTCATTATTTCACTTGACTTGGCACCATTCTTTTCCTGTGAAAAGGCTGAGAAATGAGAAATATCTCCTACTTCATCTGCAGCACCTAATGTAAAGATTTAAGAGGGTTTGCAGTTTCTTGAAGTTCGAGTGCTCTTTATTTTGGCTTGTATCAGTGAAGACTGCTCCTGTTATTTAAAAACAGCAGCTAGAGAGTTGCTGGTAATAATTTGTGTCACAGTGAGTCCCCAGGCTGACCATATGCTGGGCAAGGGGGCATTTCCCTGCTTTGTGTTCAGAGTGCTTCGAGGTCCTTTGGATGAAGATGCTTCAGACAGTTGAACCATCTCTCCAGTGTTGTAAACATTGTTATCTCCACAATTAAAGAACAATGTATATTAAAAGGAATGTCTCTATGCCTAGCAATTGTGAAAGAGGAGCTTCACCTACCTCTTCACTTGTCTGTGCCCATGAGGGGAAGTCCAACACTGGAGACAGTTCAAAGAATTCCTATGCCAGCCCAACACAGAGAGAAATGTACTCATGTTTGAAGCATAGGTGCCTTCTTCAGGCATTTTTCAGAAGTGTTTTGTCAAGTTTCCTCTTTCTAATTAACCATCAGGGCTTTCTTTTTGTTTTCCTAATAAATAATGCTGTAGTTTTGTAGCATGAAAAATGGTTCATGTTTTTGATCTGTTTGAAATAATTGACTTACACTGGGTGAGCACCATGGAAATAGCTTTCCCTGAGATCACATGTGTTTTCCCCAGGTACAATAGCATTACTTGCCAGTTTTCTGCTTCCACATCCCAGAGATTTTACTCTGCCCTGTCCAAGGTGTCCTTTTAAGGGTGTGCCTCCCTCACTCAAAATAAGGTGTATTTTTCAAACCCTGATTGTCAGGGTGCCTGGAGGTGCCTTTTTGTAAACCAATGCTAAGATGTAGCAGTTCATTTTTACACCTTTGTGTTAAAAATAAAGAATATGATGCCAATGCTTTAGGTCCTGCTACAGGCATCCTTAAGCCCAGGAGTGATAAATGAAATCAATTTGTGTAAGGTGGCTTTTTCTTTTTCTTTAATTGGTAAAGGATGGCTTGATGATCCAAATGTTCTCCTGCATGAAACAGAATAAATGTGAAGTTGTACCAAGGGTGTCAAGCTGCATTCCTGGTGAGACTTTTCTAAAGCAATCAAGGTTTCTTCTGCTTCTTGCACTAATCGTTAATAGCTATGCTGTTGTCACAGCTCAAAAACTTTCCTATTGACACTTCAATCATTTTTAAAGATCCTGAATGTTCAGCATGTATTAAAGTAACCTTTTGCACTCTATTAAAATTTAAGAACTGCTAGATTTTTAGTGAATGCCCAAGCAACTGGATCATGAAAGCATTACCTTGTGCCAAGGGCATGATGCAGAGCACTGATTCCTTTTTAACAAATAATAAGAAGTTTGGCTTTTCATTTACACATTCTGCCAATTGCTAACAAGTTTCCATCTTGTTCAAACACTGAATTGATCCCAAGAAATTGAAAATATTGATTTAACCCTCTGCCTGGTTTGTGCTGTGGGCACCTGCTAGTACAGTCTTAGCACATTACAATTGCTTGGCCGTAATTCCTCAGGGGACCACTAATAACTACCACATTTGTCTTTTCATCTTCTGAAATTATGCTAGCAGTTGTCCAAGTCAATTGTGATTCATTTGATACTGCTCTCCTTCAAGACATATTGCAACCAAATAGACTTGCTCACCAGTAATATATCTGATGACATAGTTAGTTCTAGTTAATTGACAGAATGATTCAGGCTTTTATGGATGGCATTAATTGGTCCCTGGTGTCCATGCAATAATTGACCAGACAGTGTAGGCTACATTAGCTTCTCATCCAGTCAGAGCAATGGTAAGATGAGGTAAATGTGGTACAAATGATAAAATGGCTATATTTTAAATCAAACATTTATAAACTATAGAAGTGGGAGATTGTGGCATCAGTAGGGTCTGAATAATGAGAATACATAAATGTCCACATTCAAGGGTTGTGTTTTCTTTTCTTTCCTCCCCACCCAATTAACACATGTGGTAAGTCACATTTAGATGCCTTAATGGGCTCTGCTTGAATCGTGGTTTAAGGTGTAAAGCGAAGTAGGTGGAAGGGCTGCTCGTGGTATTTCAGCTTCTCTGTGCTCATATGGTACAATTTTAAGCCTGGTGTTAAGTGTTCGAAGGAAGGTTAAAGGTTGCATTTACAGAAAGCTCTTATTTTATTTTATTTTTCCCTCCCTGAAAAGGAGATAACTTGTGGGATTATTTTTACATATTCCAGGTGTTCAAGAAATGCAAAGCCTGTGCTCAAATAAAAAGTGTAGTTTGTTAGAGAAAGTGAGATAAACAAGAAAAGTGACTCAAAACAATACTAGCTAGCCACAGCTCCTCTTGAAGAGCAATCATTCAGTGATTTATCAGCTGCTTTTCTAACTCTCTGTTTTGTGTAAGAAAACCATAAAGATAAGCCGGGAGGGTCTGCGGGGCGTGGCTCAGGTTCAGAGGAATGTGACTGAAAAGAGACAGAGTCAGGGAATGTTCTGAGTTCAATGGACCCATAAGGATGGTGGAGCTGAACTCCCTGCTCATCACAGCATGATCCAAACTGAACCACCTGAGCTGAGGCAAAGAACAGTGCTGGTGTCCTGGGGGTTCTGTTTGGAGTGGTTCAGGGGTATTTGTCACACAGTTCATGGTGTGCCTATCACCTGGGGCTGTGCTTGCAGGTTTTTAGGTCATACAGAAAGAAAATACCAAACATACATCTAGTGGGGGAAAAAAAGAATTGGTCAAACATTCCTTCTATCAGTGTATTTTCTATTTCTATCAGTATATTGCCAATTTAGTTTTTAGTGCCTTAGCATGGGATGTTCTTTGGAGCTTGTTTTAAATCTGGAAGGAAGGTATTTTCTTGCTTAAAGTTTAAATTTCGTTTTGTTAAGATCATTCCTCTGTGTTTATTCTCACAAAAAAAAAAAAAAAAAAACCAAAAAAACAACAAAACAACACCAACCAAAAAACCAGTTAAAAATCAGTTCCTCTCCTGTCTTTATGCAGCTCAGATGTCTTTCCTGCCCCTGCAGGCTGCAGCACTTTTCCCTGTGCCCACGAGGCAGCCCTGGCCCCCTGTGCTGCTCTCCCAGCCCATTTATCAGCCCCTTCCATTCCACCTGTAGCGTGTGCATGAGTGCAGTGCCCTGCCAGAGCTGCCCCACAGGCCTCCCCACATCCCCCTGTGGGTTACAGCTCTCTGCAGCACGGGAGAGGCGTCTCTGGGGATTTGTAGGGATTGAGGATGCCCATAACAGGTGGGCTCAGCTGCCCTGGGAACAGTCTCTACCCAAAACGCAGAGATTGCTGGGTTAGTAAAGAATGCCAGCCACCATCAGCTTGGATCACTTCATTCCCTGCTACAACCCCTTTTCACTGCCCTATCCCTTTTGCTTAAATCTTTCCAAATTGCAAAGTTGTCACAACATCCATCATGCATTCCTCCGGCGTCGCGCTCGTGGTGGGGACTGCCAAGAACAAACAATAAAACCAGTCGTTGCCCTGCTTTAATTTTTATGAATTGTTGAATGTCCTGAGCTCCCACTGATTTCAGCCTTCTGGTGGGAATTGAGGGCATTCAGGGATTGCTGGGAAACTCAGCCTTTGCACCATGTACATGCTGATTGCAATGTCTGCACTTCCTTGTAACTTCTTCACAAATCAATCTTTCCAATCTGCTAGTAATTTACTGCTCTCCCAGATGCCTTCAGCGTGCTGGTGTGTTTTTTTTTTTATTTTTGGAATTGATACCTGCATTTGTGTTGCAGGTTGAGTGGGTTGATACAGGAAAAGTGGAAAAATCTTGACTGAAGAAAGTCTTCTGGGAATTGATCCTTTTTCTTGTGAAATGGGCCCATTTCTCTGTTTTTACAGACTAAGCTACATTCAGATGAGGCTGTTCCTAGATGAAGTGGTGTGGTTTCTTTGTTCCTGAAAAAAACCCTGGGTGTTTATGGTCCTGCATGGCTCAGAGGGTGTGTCTGCCCTGTTGGATGTGAGCATCCTTTGGAAGGGAGATCTTCTTGGGCAGACAGGAGGTGTTGTATATCCCACAGGTCACATTATGATTATGATCCTTCAGAGCACTGATTTTGTGCAAAGGGATGTCATTTCTGGGTAAAGAACCCTGCCCACAGGTTAGGTCAAATTTAATGTGATCTGCTATTGGATTTTATGTTGAAGAAAGCAATGCTGAACTTTCAGGCCAATGATTTCTGCTGAGCCCAGTATTGAATGCTAGCTGGTTTTATTTCCCACATTTTAGGAAAAAAACAGGACATTTATGTGAAAGAACACAGAACTTTTTAAAAAGCGTACTTTATTTCATACAGCAGTGAAAATTAACCTACATTTAAAATCAAGGTTTTTATTTTACATACACCTTAAGATGTCACTGATGACAACTTCAATTTAGCTTTTCAAATACTAAGGAATGCAATTGACTTTAAGGAAGCTTAAGAACAGGGATTAAGTTTGCCTAATTTATATAATTTGCACTGGTTTAAAGCTTCTCAAATTAGAATAAGTTGTAATAGTTAATGCAATTTACTAATTTAGCTTAATGCAATTTACTAATTCCTAAAGCCAGGTAAATATTTATTTAACCTCAAAAGTCAACAATTTTACCAACTCAAATCTTTTAACCCATAAAGATTTTGCCATGGTAAAATATTAATAATTTCTGCTTAATCCCAAACTATTTTAAACCTAAGTTTAGTAAAATGTATGGATTGAGTATGAGCCATCAGCTATATAAAAGAATAGAGGTAGGAAGTAGGACAGAATTTTTTATTTTTGCCCTCTAATGTCTCCAGCATAAAGAGCTTTATTGCAGGTTTCTGTTGCCTCCTCTGTTCAAGCACAACCATGAAACTACAAGCTTAGAAGAGGAAAACTTCTTGATCCACTTTGGTCCCTGTTGTTCTTTTCCTGTGATCTTTACTGCTTGCCACAGGGACAGAGGATCTAGAGGGCTGAGATTAATTTTCTGAGCCCGCTGTTTGCATTCACGTTCAAATGCCATGAGCAGCTGGGCTTCAGATTCAAATTTGAATGCAGCAGTGAAACAAGACTCCCTTGCTTGGATTTTCCTTTTGCTTACAGCTCCAAAGTGTCCACAAGTGTCTGCCTGCCTGTTCCCCCCAGTCACTTCTGCAAATCCCTTTCAAACATTGACTGGAGGGGTGATGTGCTTTAGGAAACACCTTTAGAGACTTCTTGAAAGCAGGCAGGCAGATGGGGGAGAAACCCAACAAGGAGTTGACCCAGAGGTCTTCTTCTGTGGGGGTCTTGCTTAAGAATATACAGAAAGAAAAATGACTGAGATCTGATTTCTGTGGAGATTCACTCGCTCAGGTGCACGAGTCAAAGTGTTTCCAGTGCTCGGAGAATCAGCAAGTAATTCAGGCATAAAAGTTTGTGGTCTAACTTTATAGCTGCTAAGAGTATTTAGCTCATGTTCACTCTTGAATGAGCTTACTTATGCACACAGAAATGTCTGTCATCTTCACTTATTTTTTTTTATTATTCTGGAGAATAAAAAAGAGCCTTTTGTCCAGGTAAGAATAGGACAAGATGCAAACAAAAGCCTGCTGGAATGGCAGATGTTACAATAGAAAATAAGTGCTAGATCTGAGTTACTGAATTTTAAAATCTTTTATAAATTGGCTTACATATTAATTGAAGTCTTTCATTAATCTAGTGGAAATGAAAAGATGAAGGAGAAGCCAGGGTGATTGTTTCAAAAGCACTGTAATACACTTTTGTTTTCAATCTATGAACTTGTTTTTTTAACACAGTCAGAGTATCAAGCACTGACAGGTGCAGAAGACACTGTGGATGAGTTTTTTCCTGTGTGAGTGAGTGCCATGAAGTCTCAGGCAGATCAGCAAGGCAGTGATTCACCCTGTGCAGGTTTGAAAAGGGATTTGTCCATATTGGATTGTCCTAAGTTTCCTGAAATAATTGTGTTGGCTGTTTCTGTTCCATCACACATGCACACCCTGCACTGGAGCCTTCAGCAGCAGTTGCTATTGCAGAAATTCAGTTTTTCTGCAGTATTAATGTGGAGAGTGTGAGTTCCTGAGGGAACTCTCTTTTTGTTGCTCCGATCTATATTTCTCTCAGAAAATGCTATGTTATAACTTCAAGCCAAGCATCTGATGTGATCAGTGTGGCTTCAGGGACTTGTTTAGTGTTTCTAAGAGTGCCCTTTTGATAGCTGAGGCTTATGTTGTAAATACCCTCTTTGGGAGGACCATAAGAAAAGATTGTGAAGGCATGGGAGATGGTTCTGGCAGTGATGGATGAAAGGCTGTGTCATAAAAGAGGCTTCCAATCAGTCTGGTTGGCACTGGCACGGGGCTGTTCTGTGTCAGAATCAGGTGCCACTTGGTGCCCATGGCCTGTGGGACAGGGGGAGTTCTCCAGCTGCAGTGAGGGATTCCAGCATGCCCTCTTTCCTTAACTTTGGTTCATGCTTTAGCACACACATTTCTTTTTAACTTTCTTGATTCATTGTTTTGAGCAAAACCGTTCCAAACCGTGCTCCCCTCTTGTTGCTGGTGTGTTCCCAGATGTGACAGAAGGGTCGGCTCTGCTTTGAATTCAATATCTCCTGTTTAGTTTTCATTTTCAGCAAAAGATTCCAGTTAGCATCATGTAACAAAGAAGAAATCAGTGGGAACTGTATGGCATCAGCCTTCTGATATTTCCCCCTCCATCCTCTTTTCAGCATCGTTGTGCTGGACCGTCGCATGAATTCTGTGGTTCCTTTTTTAAAAACAATTCCACTTGGCAGCCAAATGTCACTGACAAGATTTTCTGCCTTTAATTCTCTTACCATTCTGCTAAGAGCTGGGAAGGTGATTGATTGCCAGGCATTTGTTTGCATTTATTGCCCCTTGAAAGCCTCACGTTTGTGTGCTGCAGTCCCAGACAGCCCTGGGAGAGATCCTTCTGTCCAGGTTTGCAGAAGCATCTGAAAGTCCTCTTGGCAGGGGATTCCCTTCTCTGTAGGTGTGAGGGTGGTCTGCTGTGCAGGCACCTGTCCCAGCTGCTCACTGGTGTCCATACAATTGGATTGTCCTAAGTTTCCTGAAATAATTGCCTACAATGGGACAGGTCCCTCAGCTGCCTGCTGCTGTGGCAAGTTTGGTTTGTAGGCACAGGAGAAACTTGAACGTGTTTTTCCTTTTATCTTCTTGTGGTCGGTTGAACCTGGCTGGATTCCAGGCACCTACCAAAGTCTATCACCCACCTCTGCAGCTGGACAGGGGAGAGAAAATATAACAAAGGGTTAATGAGTTGACATAAGGACTGGGAGGGATTGCTCCCCAGTTTCTGTCCTGGGCAAAACAGGCTCTAACATTTCTGCCCCTCCTTTGCCTTTCAGCAAGTGAAATGTTGGTGTTTAGCAGAAGCAGCTTTCTCTGTGACAGAGTGCCTCTCACTCTGGGTGCAGCCCAAAGTGTTGCTGTCAGCATGTCCTGGTTTGAAAAGGAAGTGAGTTTTTTGGGAGTCAAACCATGACACAGCATCAGTGTGGTCAGAACTGGGCCCCTGGCACTGCTGCACTGCCCTCTCCCATCTGGCTTAAAAAGAAAGCAAAGGAGAAGAAAAAACCCAAAATCTCTGAAGTCCAGGAAAGGCCACACATGTTTTAGTGACAGACACTTTTTAAAGCTTGTTTGTGTTTGGGTGATAATGTACTTCAGTATGGTAGGGGAAATGAGAAACTTCACACATGGCATCTGGAAATCCTTGTGGCTCACTACCCTCCTTGACAGCAATAATGTGGCTGTAAATTTCCCCCAGCAGAAAACATGTAACTGCATCAGCTGTACCAGAAACAACCTTTCATTTTCTTTTAAATGGATGTGTTGTTTTAAATCTCAGCTTTTTAATAGCTTCATATAAACGTTTGTGAGCCTCTGAGGTAAGTAAGTGTATTTTTACTTCTTGTTCTTATGTCATAGACTCACTGAATCAATTAGGTTAGAAAAGATCTCTAAGGTCATGGAGTCCAGCTGTTAACCTAACACTGCCATGTCCACCAGTCCTTATGGAAAATCAGTCTATAGCTCAATTTAGTGTCTGGAGTGGTGAGTCCTGACGTATTCATATGCATCTCACAAAGATGAAAGGGTGTCACTCTGGCAAACACTCTTGATAAGTCTCTGCAGCACTAATTTATTCTCTTTGTGCACATGTGATAGCTCAGCCTGGTGTCAGATGGAGTTTCTTTGCCTGACCCAATGCCCATTTCTTTGTCTTTTAGTAGCAAGAACCTTGTGGGTGCTAAAATGTTGATACTGGTGTCATAGCCAGGTTTGGGATGGATTTGCCAGCTGTCTCAGGGAAAATGCCTTTACAACCAAAACATATCAAGTTTAAAATACAGTGCAGTGCTTCGGAGTTTGTAAAACTAAGAAATTTGGTGCCATGTGGAGTTGGCAGAAGTTTAGGTACAGTGTAGTGGTCTGTACAGTGCCTGTGTTTTGGCAATATTTGGCTGAATCCAAATGTGGAATATTTAACACTTTAAAACCCTTTTTCATTTGTTGCTCTCAGCTGTGGTGAAGCTCAGGCCCTTTTCCTCACTGGAAACTGTTCTCCATGTGTCAGGATGCATCCAGCCAGCCTTGGCCAAGGCAGAAGTCAGGTGCAGGAGTCTTGGTCAGGGCTTTGCCCAGCAGACAGTAACACCCCCAAACCTTGCTGTGGTGTGGAGACTGCACACCATGGGCCAGGCAGAAGGGAAGGGCTCTTCCATGGTGAACCCATATGGAATGGAGGGTTATCCTGGAAAGAGCCAGGAAAGGGGAAGGATTGGTATTACTTGTCCTTACCATTGAAGAAGGGCTGGGGGAGGAGAAGGAGGGAGGGACACAGTAGGAGAGACAGCAGCACATTGAAAGGGGGAGGGAAGAATGCATAAAGTGCCAACAATTAGAAGAGAAATGAAATAATTTTATGCACCGGAGATTGCTGATTACCATACCAGCAGGTTAGACTAAACAGATGATAAAGTCTTATGAGCAAACTGGGAGCTTGGTAGGGGCAGAAATCTCTAAGCTACATTAATAGATGCTGACTTCAGTTCCAGATGTGTATGTGTGTGTGTGTGTGTGTGTGTGTGTGTGTGTATTTAAACATTGCTCCTCTGCTGTGTGAAGCTGCCCCTGCTCATGGCTCCTGCCAGTGTGACTGGAGATGCCAGCAGTGAGGCTGGGCTGGGGTGTGTGCCCCAATCCAGCCCTGAGGTCCTGGAAGTGTTCTAAAGGCACGTGGATGTGGCATTTGGGGACAAGATTTGGTGGTGAGCACAGCAGCACTGGGCTCAGGGGTCTCAGAGATCTTTTCCAGCCTTAATGAATCTGTGACTTTGTGATGGAATTGAAAAGCAAAATCCTTCTGCTCTTTGTGAAACGTCCATTGCTGCTGTCAGGATTAGAAACCAGTGGGGCTGCTCCATAGGAGAGCCATGGCTGTGGGTGGAGGGCAGGCAGCTCTCAGGGACCTTTTCACCAGCATATGTGGAGAGCTAAAGTCTGTAATAGGCAAAAAAACTGTGATGGGAGCACACAGTTACATCTGCAACAGAAAAAAAAAACTGTGAGGGGAACACACAGTTACATCTGTAACACACAAAACTGTGAGGGGAACACACAGTTACACCTGTAACACACAAACCTGTGATGGGAGCACACAGTAACATCTGTAACACAAAACTGTGATGGGAGCACACAGTTACATCTGTAACACACAAAACTGAGAGGGGAGCACACAGTTACATCTATAACAGGTAAAACTGTGAGGGGAACACACAGTTACATCTGTAACACACAAAACTGTGATGGCAGCACACAGTTACATCTGTAACACACAAAACTGTGATGGGAGCACACAGTTACACCTGTGACACACAAACCTGTGATGGGAGCACACAGTTAGACCTGGAACACACAAAACTGTGATGGGAGCACACAGTTACATCTATAACAGGTAAAACTGTGAGGGGAACACACAGTTACATCTGTAACACACAAACCTGTGATGGCAGCACACAGTTACACCTGTAACACACAAAACTGTGATGGGAGCACACAGTTACACCTGTAACACACAAAACTGAGAGGGGAGCACACAGTTACAACTGTGACACACAAAACTGTGATGGGAGCACACAGTTACATCTGTAACACACAAAACTGTGATGGGAGCACACAGTTACACCTGTAACACACAAACCTGTGATGGGAGCACACAGTTACAACTGTGACACACAAACCTGTGATGGGAGCACACAGTTACACCTGGAACACACAAAACTGTGATGGGAGCACACAGTTACACCTGTAACACACAAAACTGTGATGGGAGCACACAGTTACACCTGGAACACACAAAACTGTGATGGGGGCACACAGTTACAACTGTGACACACAAAACTGGGATGGGAGCGCACAGTTCCATCTGTAACACCCAAAACTGTGATGGGAGCACACAGTTACACCTGTAACACACAAAACTGGGATGGGAGCACACAGTTACACCTGGAACACACAAAACTGTGATGGGAGCACACAGTTACACCTGTAACACACAAAACTGAGAGGGGAGCACACAGTTCCATCTGTAACACACAAAACTGAGGGGAGCACAGGCACTGGGCAGAGCTGCAGTCTCCTCTACCAGCCCCATGTCCATGGCACAAAACAACCTGTAAAGTTTCTCTCCCTCTGCATCAGGCCTAAAGAAAGTCGGATTAGGAATTGAGAATTACGTGTGGAACTGTGTTTGCGCTTCATTACTCATTTATCCAAAACAAACAAAGAAAAGGTTTCCAAATGTACATGTTTTGAATAAATGTTATGTAAAGTTAAGCCATGAGCTGAGAAGCAAAAGAAAGCAGTGATTTACCATAGAAACAAACAAATGGTAAAAAGATTATAAATAACTGTGATTTTCTTTCTGTTTTCTGGCATGTCCTACCTCTTAAATTATTTTTCTTTAAAGAGCCCTCCCAATCAACCAAAGCATCCACTTTGACTAAAAGCAAAATGGTCACAAAGATTACAAATTTTAGGGTTCTAAAACATTTGGTGGCTGCACAAAGCAAAATTTTCTTACGATCCTCCAAGATGACCCTGCAGATTTTGAAAGGCATGAATGGGGGTTTTCAGTGATAATGAAATCAGCATCATGGTATTTACCCTGCTTGGGATGTGCAGTGGGATGCTGGAGCCTGGGGCAGAGAGGCAGGGAAAGCCAGGCAGGCATTTTTATCTCTGACAAATGGGTAGGTTATGAGGAACACTTCCAAACAAAATGCATTATGGTGCAGGATTATTTGATTATTCAGCTTTTCATTATTGTATCTCTTAGCTGGGCTTCAAAATAAGCAGTGATGTCTTCTGTTCTCTGACAGCTTGTGGTGTTCTGATACCCAAGTTTATGATGACATTAAGGTTTCTTTTTCTCCCCTTGGACTGGTGTCTTGGGAATCCTTCAGAAGTGCAGCAATGTTGCTCTCCTCCACTTTAGCTGGAACATCAGTGACCCAGTTGGGTTCTGCAGGAAGGCAGGAATGGGCAGCTGATCCAATGGAAAGGAGCTGTGGACAGGTCTTTCTTTTGGCTGAAAAAAAAAGGAGTTAAAGGAGTCTCAGTTTTAAACATGTTTTGAGACTGAGTTTGTAAGAAATGGCTTACCCTGTAACTTAAGTATGTTGTAGGTCTCTCTTGTGGGTTTGTAATTGGTGCAAAATGTTTATTGTACAGTGTTAGCTGTAAAATCTCCACAAAATGCTACCTTGTGCCTGTGAAATAACTTGGAAACCAAGGTTGGTGTTGGATGTGTCCCAAGCTCTTTCATATGCCGTTTCTCCACTTGGCCCATCTGGTGTCAGAAGCTGTCATCTAGCAGAAACCAAGGCCAAATACCCTGGACATAATGAAAATTTAAATACCTCTTTGCACCTGCTGTGAAAATAAAGCATCTTAACTGCGTGAGACACAGACACCACATAAGTCGTGAGCTAAACAAACACAATTTTGCAAAGAGTTGCATGAAATCCCAGTGCAGGGCTGAAAATGAAGGCAGCTCTCCGGGTGTTCTCTTGCCTGTGGATGCATGGAGCTGTGTGGCTGCAGGCTCTGAGACTGCCCTGTTTTAGACAGCCTCTGGATGTGGCCAGAACCCCATCACTGAGCGGGAGGAGTGCCCTGCTCTCTTAAAATCTCCTTACAGCCAGTGCTGAGCTGAGAAATCGTGTCACAGCTTTTGCTGTTGGTTGCTGCCATCTCGGGAAGAAACGTGCTGAATAATCCATTCTTTTGTGACATAGATGTGCCTCCTTGGTGCTCAGCTTTGCTGTCTGTTGGTGCTGCTGTGGGGCAGGGTGCAGGATCTCATGGTCTGGCTGCAGCTCACGGTGCAGCAGGCAGAGCTCAGCAGCGTATCTGGCACTGCACAGATGTGTGTTTTAGAAAGTGCTGGATTTTCTGGGGGCTCCTGGCTCTGAGAGCCTTGCAAGGAGCAGGACCTCCACAGCTGTGGTCTGACAGACAGACAGACAGACAGACAGGGCTTGGTTGCTCCCAGATGGTCCATGGGTGTTTCTGCAGTTCCTGCACCCGCTTGCCTGCCTGTGTGTGCCCGTTTGTCCGTACGGATTTCTCTGGTGGGTCTGTTGTATAAACAATATCATGCTGTTCTGCCAGGCCAGCCTTTCATTAGGCCTCTTTGTGCAGCCATCTCTGAGTCTTTTAAGTACCATCACTGTGTGCAATATGAATCTGGTCAAAAGGAATTTTTGTGATGCAGTGATTCAAGCATCTGCCTTTTATGGTTCCTGAGTCACATCCTCGTACTCAGGACCTCACTGAAGCATCACTACACAATTTAATGTAATTTTTTGGTATTTTTGATTATCTCTCCCTGAACTCAAACCACTTTTTTTGGGGTATATGCAGCTTAGAAGTGTGTAAGCATTAAGGAATATATAGAATTTAAAGTGGTTAGAACACTGAGGTTGTGTAATGCTCTAATAATAAACACGGGGAGAAAAGGATACTTTTGTGATAGTTAAAGTGTCTTTCTTAAAGAATAAACAATAGGAAGCAAACCAGCACCCAGAATTTCTTCTCTGCAAACAAGCGTTACTTAAACAGCCGTAATTCCTTTTAAAAATGAACTTCATTTTGCCTATGAGAGCAAACAGAACTGAAGCCACCTACTGAGAAATTCTATTTCGCTAATTTTTATCTATTTGAATGCAAATAGTGGTTTTAATCCCCTTAACTCATCCATCATGCATGACAGGTCAGCCAGCCCATTGTCTGTGTGTTTGAAGGATTCCTGTCCAAATCAGACTTTCTGCTCCTTTCTCGGGCTGCTCCTGTCCCTGAGAAATCTGAATGTCCCTGCAGCCACCTCGGAAAACAGCCCGGGAACTGCGCGTGGAATTCGCACAGGGTTTTTGCAGAGGTTTTACTGACAATTCCTATCAGAGCAGGGGAAAAAAAAACCCACAATGTCAGATTAAGGGCATCTAGGTTTTTGTATAATCTGCTAAACATCTGTAGCTGATCCAGAGATATGGCAAAGGTCAAAGTTTGAGGATTTTTTTTTTCTCCTGTGGGGATTTCTTTGTATATTCTGAAGCTTAAAAATTGCTATTTGTTTTGAAATGCATTTTTGGTTGCAGTAAAATACAGTTTATTGTAAGTGGAAAATTATTACTAGGGGCAAAAAAAAAAAAAGAGCCATGTATTTTTGTAGCATTTAAATTTTAATTAAATGGGTCTTAGAGTAAATTGTAAAACCTTCTTTTGTTGAGACAACTGACACTGACAAAATATTAATTAATGAATATTCAGAGAGCTCTCTGGATCACTCCTCTCTTTTTGAAATATGTTCTGCCTCGTTTTTAAAAAATCAGAAGAAAATTAATAAACATTGCTTGTGTGGAATATTTCCCAGTATGAAGACCTGCCAAACAGAATCTAATGCATTGCATTAATGTCAATGAACACTTTTGAACCAGATGTGTCTGTGGGTCTTTTTCATTGTTTTCTCTAAAACTGAAGCTGGGAAAAAACCCAAAGATTAAGACTTGACATGAGGAGAATATCTTTCTGTGCTACTATTAGGTCATTTCCCTTTTGCTGTGTAAATTAAATTGTGGTCTTGATTCAATCTGGGATCATTTTATTGTTGTTGGTTCTAATACAATGCACAAAAAGTTCTTTTCTTTGGAAGTATGATTATGATATAACTTAAATGAGTCATTGTAATTGTTCGCTCATTAGCATCTGAAGGGATTATTTCGGTTATTTTGTGTCTGGGATCTTTTCTTTCCCCTCTCCTCCTGGGCAGCCCAGTTAGGGTGTGCCTGGCAAGCAGTTAATTTGTGTATAATAATATTTAAGTGGGTTGTTGTAGTTTTGTGTGTGTGTGTGTGCATGCACACAGCCCTTACACTGAGGCAGCCTTTAAAACCTGTTTTAGGAACCCTTTGTCCCCTCCTGGTCCTGTCCTTGTGCAGCCACTTCTGTACATGATCCTTACCCAAATTCTGAGCCAGACCCTGGGCTCCCAAATGATCCAGAGCACCAGCAAGCTCCAGCAAGTCAAAGACACACAGTTAATTGTTTTTTGCTCCTATCCCATTCCCTGGGGACTGTGAGAGCTGCCTGTGTCCTGGGCCCCAGCCCTCTGACACTGCTGCTAAAAGAGGAGAAAAAAAATGAGGAAAAAAACAACAACAACAGAAAACAAACAAACAAAAAAAACCCCCCAGAAAAATAGAGGGAAAAATAAAAGAAAAAGCAAAGGTGTAGGGGGGGAGATCAAGGAAGTGTTTGCCTCGGCTCATTTGGCAATTAAAAATACATAAGTGAGAGAATTGCCATGAACTTGCCCGAAGGGCTATAATAAATAACATCCTGCCTAACTGGTACATAAAGGGTGCTCAATGGTTTTGAGTGAAATGACTGTGTTTGTTTTTAGGGTTGTTGGCTGGGGATTTTTCAGAATTATAACAGTTGGAATTCAAATAGGCTTATGTTTCTGTATTGGTGGTAAACACATTTTAAAAATCGCTGTTTGATCAGCTATAAATATTACCAGTTCAGAGGTTAAATGCTGTTGTTAAAGTCACTCAGGGAAATCCAGCAGAAGTGTAAATATGGCAGAAAAAGCTAAACAATATGGCAAAGGAATATTTGCTGACTTAAGAGTGCAGGATCAACACCAATATTTTTCCAGTGATGCTAAACCTCTTGTAACTGCTAAATTGGATTTGTAGTTGAATGAAGTATCAGCTGCTGTTGGACAAGCCCATAAAGGTCGGACGGCTGGCCTTTTGTAGGCAGGGCTTAGAGGACGATTGATATGTTTTAGCACTTTTGGGATTATTGTGATTAGGAGGAAGCCATTCTGAATGATAGAGAAAAGGATGTAAAAAACACAGCCCACAGCTGGTAAGCAGCATGTGTTTGCTATAAGGAGAGGTCATGACTAGTTGATCCTGCTGGTTCAGGCACTGATTGACAGTCAAGAAAACTTGATATTATGAAGCAGACCCTTCTGTTTTCTCCCCTTTTTCTTTAATCTCCTAAAGAAAAGATGTTTCTGTTGTGTTAAGTCAAAGTATTACAAAATCTGGAACACTCTCACTTGTTGCAAGCTAAATGTTCAGAGACTCAGCTGCAAGTTTGAAGTTGTTAAAATATCGTGTAGGAATTAGTATTCAACCCATATCGGTGAGAACAGTAAATAGAAGTTACAGAATTAGCTCTGGTGTTTCTGTGTTTGCCTTTTTCACATGTGTCAGTCTTAACAAAACTGCTCTTTGCCATCTACTAGAAAATTTATGCTAAGTATGAGGAAATTTCAAGTCTGCTGAACTTGTTGACTATTATGTGCCTGGTATATCCAAGATTTTTAGCCAGGAATAATAGGTGTAAAAATACTTTACCAGCCAGAAAACAGCTTTATAATTTTATTTCTATTAACCACCTGCCTCAGAGGAGGTGTAGGTTATTTTCTCTTATCTCTGCTATCCACTTAGAAATGTAGAGCTGGTTTTTTTTCTCCCTTTTTTTTCTGTGAGCAGCCATCCGAAAGCTCGCATATGCACATTTAAATAGTTGTATCTCTGACTCTTTTTAGTGGGGCTGTACCTCTTTCAAAATTTGAGTTTAGCATACCACACAGGAAAGAACACAAGCTTGCCAACTCCCGCTGAGCGTTTTTTCAAGCCTGTGAAAAGAATGAATTATTCAGCAGTAAGCATGCTTACAGCTGGCCATTTGGGAGCTTTGATGTGCGAATCAGGCGGTTGCATGAATGCCCTTATTGTCATGTTATGTGTACACAGTGTGTGAATTATTGAAAATAGTGAGGCCTGAGCCTCATCTGGTAGAGATTACAGTGCAGGCATGCTGGGTGAAGGTCTGTAATTGAAAATCCCCAGATGCTGTTTATTTGGCCTCTGTCACGTGGCCCTCCTGCAGAAAGCCTGGCTGAACAAAATGCTGCCCGCCTGGGAAGCGGCGCCCGGCCCAGCCCTGTGCCCACCACTTAAACACCTGCCCATAATATTTTTAAAAGCTTAAATTAGATTTGCCTATAACGTTTAAATAGAGGATGCCTTACTTAGAGGTTTAAACTGCTTAGCCAGTTGTTGACTCGCAGAACTCTTTTATCTACAAGAGGCTTTTTGTTAGCCCGTTTAGCCGTGAGGCGCCTTCGGGAAGCGGCGCTGCCGAATTTGAGGCGAGGTCTCCCAAACCTGGATATTTCTCTGGCAAAACACAGTGGAAAACTGCTGGGGCTGAGCACCATGAAGAGCAGCTTTCCCCACACAGGCTGTGAGCTCTGCTGCCCAAGGGCTCTGTGCCCACTTTCTGATGCAGAGAGGGTTCAAAGCAGCACATCCCCATTGACGGTGTCCATGCCCAGGCTGGGATCTGCATCCAGCTCCTGCTTGGTACCTAGACAAAGATCTGGGTGCTGCTCCCAGGAGAGCACTCACAGCTGCTTCCTCATGGAGCAAAAGTCCCACCAGCTCTCCAAATTTGGCCCCCAGGCACATGGGCAGCACTGTGCATTCAGCAGGCCAAGCAGAAGTGGAGCTGACCAAAACTGGCTGAACAAACCTGTGTTATGGTGTAAACATGGCTGTGAGAATGACTGGGAGATGAAATTGTGCAGGTCTGTCCTCAGAATTCTCAGTCAGCATGGGAGATACCTGTTCTGAGCCACGGTCTTGTCAAATTTGAAGAGATTAATACTGTTTCATTATCTGAAAAAAGTAATCTTTTCTACTTGGTCATAACTTGAATTATGTGGCTGAGTATGAAAACTTTTTAAAATTAGCCGTTCATTTTCAAGTTGCTAGCTGGCTTTATTTCCCGCACTTGCCTATTTTTATCCCATTTGGATAGTGCCTATTACTGGGAGCTGGGAGGGCAGAGGTTTAATTTGTGCCATTAATGTTCTAAATAAAGATGTCCACTGGCCTCACGGCTGCTCAGGGACGTGATGCACCAGCTCCCTGCCCTGTTGCCTGGCTTTGAGCACTGATGCTCAGACAGGAGGGACACAGTGTGGCCAGGAGCATGTCACAGCTGTGCAGGTGCTGGTAGAGCTGCCTGTGGTGCTCTGGTGCTGGTGCTGTTTCTGGCCCATGAAGCAGCCAGCTATGCCTTCCTCAGGCAGGGGTGGATTTTCACCTTCAGGGCCTTGCTGGTGCTGGGTGAGGGGGACAAACACACCATTGGCATCAAGGGCGAGGCCAGGAGCCTGACGCAGACCTCTGTGGGGGCTGATGCTTGGCTGCTTTGGGCTGTTCTTGGAGACAGCCTTGCTGGGGGAGGCTCCCTGCACAAGGGCCCTCTGTTAGAGCAACAACTGCCTCCCCCGGGCAGAGACAGCGGGAGGGGAGCTGCCCCACTCTGCAGCTGCTCCCACTTGTTCAGAGCAAGAGGAGCAGAATGTCAGCTCCCTGCTGCCTGGGAGGTGTCCAGGATCTCCACATGCTGCCCTGCTGAGGGTGCTCAGGGATGGGGCAGGGGATTGGGAAGGTGGAGGGAGCCTGTGTGCCAAGGCTTGGCTGGAGCAGGGCTGCGCCCTTGGAGGGGCCACAGTGGAGCTCTGAGAGCTTTGGCTGTCCACAAAGCCTCGCAAGTTTTTAGCATCTGCATTGTTTTCTAGCTGAACTCGCATTTTACTCAATGCCATGATTAAAAAAGATGTTCCTTTGGACAAAATGCCTCTTCCACTGCATCAGTCCAGGGAGAATTATTGTTTGCAATGCACTGATGACACAGAAAGACATGACAGATAAAGCCTGAATTAACAGGGAAAAAAGAAAACTCTAAGCAGCAGCCTGTGTAAAATATTTGTTGTGGTCCTCTCTCAATCTTTTCAAGATCCTTGGAAAAGATTCCTCTGCTGTGAAGATGTTTTATCTAACCAGGCACCTCCCCATGCCTCTCTTTGATACCCGAACCAAAACATTCAAAGCAGGAGACTGTCACAGCAAAGGACAGGAAAAAAGAGCTGAAAATTTACAGTTCATAAATCTGACCTCTTCTCTTCTGCCAGGCAATTTCCCAGGTCTATATGACAAGGAGACAGAGGGAGGGTGTGTATGGAAAGTATTTCCACAGCTGAGCTCTTCTAGAGGAAACAGATCTATTTATTAATGAGCATTTTTCACCCTAAGTTTTCTAATGGCCAGTTAAAGAAGTTCCATGAGCCTCCTTTTGTTTCAGACTCTTCTCATTCCCAAGAACAGGAAAGGATGTTTTTAGGATTATTAATCTTTCCTTTCTTTAAAATCCTCTTTGGACTTCAGTTGATCTGGAGATAAGATCATTTCTGTCCCTATCTGTCAGAGCTGCTAAAGAAGAGCACCAGTGTTTGGTAGATAACATTAAGGCTATAAACTTTTAGTTGAGGGCATCTATCTTGTTTATATCAGGCAGTGCTTCTGTTTGTGTTTATGGCTTTTGGTAGCCCAAGAAGGAATTTGTGTCTTTTCAGATTGCTGTGGCCAGGGAGAAGGTATTTAGTGAGCCTTCAGTAGCTCCTGCTCTGGCTAAACCTGATGCTTGTGTCTTTGCTGTGTTGAAAACATGATGGTAAGGAAAACATGGCTTGGGCTTTACCTCTGCCACTTCTTATGGCTCCTGGTGGAGTTCCCCCCTCCTGCAAGTTAAGGCAAATTATTCCACCCTGTTGACTCTCGTGGAGTTAGGCTCTGGGTAGCCTTCAGCTCAAGGGAAGCAGGCACTTGCCAAAGCTGCAGGCCTGTTAGTCACAGCCCTGGCCAGCCAGACAATGGCTACAGAAACCCCCTGTGAATATTTCATAGGTGGACTGGGGCTCAACCAGAGACAGCACTCAAATAATACAGTCTGGATTTTCAGCGCTTGGTGTTTTTAATAAAGATGCTTTTCCTGTCAAATGGCTGCCTGGGAACCTGAGCTTTCCTTTAAAAGCAGCTTTTTAGCTCTCTTGTCTGGGAGAAGGGCTGTGAAACACCTCAGCTGTGGCCAGGGATTGCATAGGGCTGCCTTAATGGGCACGGGGTGGCTGGAGTGACCTGTGCTGTGCCCAGGTATCTGAAACATCTGCAGCACAGGCAGAGGGACAAGAGATGGCATTGCATCCTTTACATCACCTTACAGCATCACTGACCTGGCACAGTCACCTGCTGCTGATCAGAACAGCCTGACAATATTGTTGCAGCAAAAAAAGCCCATTCTGGGTATTAATGTGTGCACATACTTAAACATGTGCAAAGCAGGTACTTTCTGGATGGGAGGCATTCCCCAATTAAATCAAAATGTACATTTAGAAATAGGAAAATGCCCATATCACCTATCACACTGGTGATTGCAGGAATGTGGTGATCTCTGCGTCTCAGCAGGCCACAGAGGGCTGCCCTTGCAAGCAGGCTTCTGTTTGGGTTATGGGAAAGAGCACGAGACCAGGGAGATACAGAGGTGGAGCTTGCCCTGGTTTCACCCCATGAACACAAAGGCATGTGCTCACTACAAATGGCAAGGATTCTGTGAGCACAACAGGCTGCAGAACTCGTGTTCAGCCTAAAGACAAGGCCTTTGCATGAAATTAGGTAACTACCTGCTCGTCTGTTTGCATACGGAAATCCCTCATTTGTGTGCAGAAATGTGGCTGGTTTGTGTAACTGTTTGCTCACGCAAAATTTACCTCCTGAAGTTTGTCCTGAAGAGACCTGCTGGAGAGCTCCAAACCAGTGGCATGTTGTGGGAAACGTGGCACACAGTCCAGACCAAAACAAAAACGCAGCTCTGCTCTGAGCTGCTATTTCATGTTCTGGTACCCATTTGGCAAACATGGAAGAGACAGGAGCCATGAGGCATTTGATACAAAATAAGGCTTACAGGGGGAGACAGAAGAAAAAGTCTAGTTTGATTAAATGTGTTCAGTCTTTCAGTCGACAAAATACACTTCAAACATATTCAGGCTACTTCAAAACGTCCCCGTCTCTCCCCCACAACATTAAAGCTCTAAGGGTTTGAAGCCCTGGCTGATAAAATAATTTTCTGCATTCCCCAGCTGTGTACTCATCCACTTCAAAATAGCTTGGTGGGTGACAAGTTATTTTCTTAACCTCCCCATTTTCAGCTCACTGCTAAATCAGTTTTCTCATTTTCTACACACGGGCTGCTTTTCCCCTGTGCTGAATGCAAATAGCTCTGTAACTTAGAACTTGTTGAACAAGTATATTTAAGTTATTACAACCCATAGAGAAGAAACATAATATGCAGTGAAAATAAACAGGACACCACATAAAACTCATGTTATCTTCCATGTCAGCAATACTTGGGAAGGAAATTATTTGGATAGAAAATGTTAGTTTGCATTAGGTAGCATAATGTGTGACTGAAGAAGAGTCAAATAGCCATTTTAGAGACTTGGAAGTATTTCACATTTCCAAGAGAAACAGAGCTCTGAATAACAAACCACCGTGTTCATGGGCCCTGCTCCCACAGGAGCATCAGCACTGCAGGGCAGCCGCTCTGTGAGTTATTGATTGATAACTGCTGGACTGGGACAGTGATTTCCATCTCTGGAGGAGCCCTTCTGGCAGGAAGGACAGGTTTTGCTGTCCTCCTTGCAGAATTAGAACTTGGAGAAGAGCTGGCACATCTGGGTGATTTGCACAGGCTCAGGTAGCACACGACCTTCTCAGGAGCAGCCTCTCCTCCTCACAGGGACAAAAAACACCTGGAGGAGCCCAGACCTTGTGTCAGCCCCAGGATGGGAGTTCTCCAGTGAGAGATCATGCTGGGCACTGCTGCTGGCCAAGGAGGTGCCTCTGCCTGTAAAGGGCTGCAGGGCTTGGGTGGGCAGGCACTGAACTCGTGGTGCTCTGCACAGTTCCTGTGGCACGGGGAGAGATGGAAGGGAAATACTGGTGAACAATGAGAAATACTGCAAATGTAAGGGAGAGAAAGGAGATGGAAGGAGAAGGAGATGGGAGAGAAATACTGGTGAATAATGAGAAATACTGGCAAATTGTTTGCACAGAAAAGTGGAGTACATGTAAGACAACAAACCCGATGTGCATGGAGCTCGTGTGTTCAGATGAGGTTTTTGGTGACTGTGATGCTGCTTGTCCCTTACCATGAATTTCTCTTTGTTTCAGGTAGGAATGAATTGATAGCCAGATACATCAAACTTAGGACAGGGAAGACACGGACCAGGAAGCAGGTAAAATAACCCAGTGGGGAAGTATGCATGTCAATGAATGACAAAACCTGGCATTTTTGGCTGCAGTGGCTGTCTGTGCTTCAGCTCTGATGGGATGATGTATTGACTTCACTATTCAGATTAAACACATGCTGCTTAAAGAATATTTAACACTCTGGGGTTTATGTTGTGATGGTGTGAGGATTCATTTTTTATTAATCTGTCTGTAAATGAAGCTATTATCCCCCCATATTTCATAAAGAAAATTTAAAAAGTTGAAGCAAAACCATAAAGCATTGTGCCTTATTTCTTCTATATAATATTATAATGTAATGATTATTTTGAGATGGTAAATAATGGAACTTCTTAAAAGTTAAGAGAATTTGGTTGTACAATAGAGATTATGATTCTTGGATATGAGAGGTAAATATATAAAAATGAATGAATCATAATCATGCTCTCCAGTTATGGCCTGTAGTTGCCATAAAATAAATAAATGAAATAATAATTAAAATTATTTAAGATATAAAATAATAAAAATAAATAATTTAAAATAAATAAAAATATAAAATAATAATCAAATAAATAATTTAAAAATTTCCCTAAGAGCCCTCAGGCTCCTGGTCTTTGACCATGGTAAGATTTCATTCATGTAAGAGTCTGAATAAACCTTAAAACTACCTTAAGTTTGTTTTACATGACTACCACATAACCATTAATTTATCTCCTATTACTAAATCCTTTAATTAATAATACAGCAATCAGCAGCCTTGCAGAGAGCACAGTTTGTGTGCAGTTTGTGCAGTGGTTACTCCACAAATGGCAGAGGTCCCTGGCTTTAGGGTCAGGTGTGGGATTCCCCTTGTGGTGTGTGACAAAGGGCAGGCAGAGGCTGGCCCATGGCACGCTGTGCATGTCCTGCAGGGCAGAGGAAGGTGGCACTGGGTCACACAGAGCTGCCAGCACTTGGGTTTGAAGCACTTTGGGTGCTGCTTTGCCCTGGGGGGTGTCCCTTGTCAGCCAGGAGGAAAGCATGTATGCAAGGGATGGGGAAAAGCATCAGAAAGGAGGAGAACTGCAGCACGTGGAAAAGGAGCAAACCAAAGGCTGGCACAGAAACCACAGACTAAAGGCAGAGTCCCCACTTCTGCCCTGCTTTGCCCATGCAAGCTCCAGGAGCTGGAAGTTATGCTGGGATCACAAAGTTGTCTCAGGAGTCAAAATGCAGAGCTTGGGGTTAGATCCTTGGCCAGCATGTACCAAGAAAGCAGGAGGGCTGTGATGTGTGCAGTGTCTGCCTCCATGCTTGTACATCCCTCTGTAGTGAGGCATAAATCACTTTAAACTGACTGCTTACAAAAGTTGGTTTGTGGCTGCTCTGGAGTTTTAACAGAGTGATTAAATGTTAATGATTGTTCTTCTTGTATAATCTTTAACACCACTAATATTCCACTGAAAGCAAAACAAATGAACCTGTGTGAATACTCAGTCAAGGTGTTTGGCTGCAAAATTGCTCAGTAAGCAGCAGTATAATTCTGAATTGCTGCAAGCTGGTTCCTGAGCTGCTTCTCGAAGGTGGCCTTCAGGGACTGTGCTCATTGATGCATTGTGGTTTGCTTCCCTACTAAAATATAGGCTTTTTGATACTATTGTCACACAATAGTCTTACAGAGGAGGAAATCATTGTTTCTCCTTTTCTTTTGCTTTGTTCTTTCCCAGACAGGAATTGTAACTAATGTAGGAAAAATGTGCACCACCTGATATGGTATGTCCGGGGTCAGAGGAGAATCAGAGATTTCCCTTTAGTGGTTTTTGCCATCACTACAGGTTTTAAACCTTCACACAGAAGGATGAAGGATGCTGAGTGCTCCCAAGTGTTGCTGGGCAGCATCATTAAACCCTCAGCAACAGCAGAATGGATTTGAGTATGTCCCTGGGTAAACAGGAATGCAGATTTGGGCCCAGGCCCTTCACAGCACAGGCAGCAACATCTGACCAGTAACTGGTGTAGGGTAGGACTGGGTTTGCACAAATTTCTGAGCAACACAGCCATGGGCCAAGCCTGGGCATCACTCAAGCTGATGTCAAGTTGCTGGTCCCCAGTTACACAAATGTTTTGTGGGCAGACTTGATGCTGAGATTACCAAGGAAACCAGCAGGGGTTCAGGGACCTGTGTTGTGCCAGTATTTTGTCATTTGTGCCAGAATTTAAAATGTTTCAGTGGGCTCAAAATGCAGCCTGAATCTCCTCACTGGAGCTGCAGAGCACAATAAATAATGGATAAAATTTCTTAGTGCCAAGTTACATCTCAAGCCTAGTGGTCAGAGTGGGCTTCTGCATCCCCAGCAATGGGGTGGAAATCCTATGGGCTCCCCACATGAGAGCTCAGGGCCTGGGCATGGATGGGATCAGTACCAAAGCACATGGGCTGCTGCGTCCAGCTGTGAGCTATGTCTTCTGTCTTGTAGCTGAATGCACAACCTGGTGGGTTACATTTCTTTTTTTTCCTTTCTCTTTTTTTTTTTTTAATTTCCTTAATCAAGTCACTGCACTGACTTGACCTGTATTGTTAAGCCTTGGTGCTAAGAGCTTGGTATCTGGCTGGGAATGTGGTATCTTTAACAGCAGAGCTTACTGAAGGTGCAAATAACTTCCTCCCCTCAGAAAAGTTTCTTTTTTTTTTTTCTTTTTTTTTTTTAAAGAAAAAAATAGACATTTAAAATTTGATTTGCTTTTTTGTTTTTCTTTTGTTTGTTGTTTTTTTTTTCCCCCCCTATAAACCTGAACAATGTAGGTGTCTAGTCACATACAGGTCTTAGCAAGAAAGAAAGTTCGAGAAATTCAAGCCGCCATTAAGGTACGTTTGGCTTGCCCAGTTGTAGGGGGCTTTTCATCTCCATGGTTACAGGCTTTTCCTTTGTTTCCTCCCTTCCCCTACCCTGCAGGTGTCTAGTCACATTCAGGTTCTTGCCAGAAGGAAATCTCGTGATTTTCATTCCAAGCTGAAGGTATGCGCTTTTCTGCTTTTGGGCTTGTGGTTGCTATGCCTGTCCCTCCTCCTCCTCCCGCGGTGATGGGCGAGCTGGGGCTGCTGTGCGTAACCTCCTTCTCCTGCTTGTGGGAGCTCTCTGTGTCTCTTTGTGTTTAACCCCCGGGTTCTGCACTAGCATCCACATTAAAAACGTTGTTTTAACACTGTCCAAATGCCGAGTGAACTCCTCTTTGTAACAGCTCAGCACCTAAACCTCATTTTTAACCCCTTAGTCCCTTTTTTTGTTTTGCTTTTTAACGGTCCTAGCAGTGTATTTAAGTACACAGGAGTTTTGCATAGCTGTGTAGATGCTTTTTAGCTTTTTTTTTTTTTTTTTTTTTTGCTTTTTCCAGAGGAGTAATTGGGGTAATTGTTTTCCATTCCCAAATGTTTTTTGTCTGTGCTTCTGAACTGATATCAGGAATACTTAAACCAGATCATTTATTCCAAGTGCCAGAGAGCACAGCTTATCCAGATTGCTCTATGGTGTTTCTAGACTACAAACTAGTATCACCTCAAGTTACACACTATTTACAAGATTCCCTGAAATTTAATTTTTTTTTAAAGTAAATTATTGACATTTAATCTTTGGAAAGCCTCAGTCAGTCCTGTTCAGGGAATATTAAGTATGTTTGCTTAATCTGACATGATGAATTGTACATGTCCCCGTTTTCTCTGCCTTCCATAAAATATATTCTAAGGCTGAAAAGAACCTCTTGGAAATGCTTAATAGGGGTTTCTTGGATTGCTTGTTTTTTCAAGTTTTTCAGCAGAGATCTTGAGATTTTTTTGGGTTTTCTTCCCACACCATTTAAAACTGGAAGAGGGAGTTTTGCAGTTTTTTTGCTGTCAATTTTTTTAAATAAAAAGTGAAAGAGCTTATAAATCTCTTACTTCCCTCCCTTTTTTTTTTTTTTTTTCTCCTTTTAATGTGAGTGGATTTTTTTTTTTTCTTCACCCAGATATGAGAACAAATCACATTTTTGTTCTGGCTGGAAAGCAGAACGTTTCGGGCTGAGCTTTCCAGGCCCTGAGCGGTGAGCGCTGCGGATGCTCACCCCCATCCTGGAAGTGCAGAGTAGGAATAACAGCCTGCCTTTGTAACAGGCCTCCCTGACAGAAGCACTGGGTTTTTCATGGGCAGCATGCTGGCAAGCTTGTCTGGCTGTTGGTGGCTGGCTTTTTAGCTGCACTGGCTGAGCAGTTGGGTTTCGTAAAGAACGACTAAGACAACTTAAACGTACTGCTTCTTAACCCAGGGTGCAATAATACAGAGATATGTAGCATTTTAAGCTCAAATTGTCAAGCCTTGATGCCTAAAATTAAGTATGTAAGTAGGTGGCCCTACTTTCAGAGGTGCTCAGCACCAGCAGCTCCTGGAGTTTTAGAGGACTGGCGAGAGCTCAGGGCTGCAAAAATCAGGAAGCCCACGTAGGTACCAAATACAGGCCTAGGAGTCAAACACAATTATTGGATTTACTGCTCTAAAATGTTTCCCTTTCTGAATGCCCAAAATACCTTAAAATGTGAAGACACTTACAAAGCATTAAAAAACATTTTAAATACTGCACCTGCTGTAGTTTTATTGAAGCTTTCCAAAGAACAGAGAGGTAGCCAACTCTTAAGAACATTTCATCTAGTCTAGGTGGCATTTTCAGTAAATAGAGATCTGGGAGGAATTTTCATTTTAAGGAGTCGCCTGAAGAAGGGAAGATCTGTTTGGACAACAAGATATTTTGTAAGGGCTTCATACCTGGTTGCCCTTTTCCCACCTGCCCATGGGCTGCTGAGTGGAAAGCGGAGCAGCTGCCCTGTCACTGCTGGGACTGATGGCCTCAGGAAGATCCCCAGCTCCAGGCCCCGGCGCTCTGCAGGGCCATTTGCTTCACCTCTCTGCCACACCACAGTGGGGACAGACTGCACACAGGTGACAGAGCTTTGCTGGCCCCTGTCCTTGCTGACAAAAGCCACTCCAGGCCTCCCTGGCGGGGCTGGTGGGCCCGTGGGTGCTGAGCTGCCTGTCCTAGCTGAGTGTCCATGAGCTCCCTCAGAGCCCTGACACCTCCCCAGATACTCCTGCACAGCCCCAGCCCAGCTGAGGAGTGCCCAGCAAGCGTGAAGGAGCCAGGCCCTCCCCACCTGCCTCTTCTCAGCCTTGCCAGTGCTGGTCCCAGTGAACAGGAGCCATGGCATGGCCACTGTCCCCTGCTCTGGGCCCTCTTGGAGAAGGGACAGCCTCCAACAGGCCTTGTCCTCCCACACGGAAGAGGTGAAACTTTGATGAAGGAAGGTGCCATAAGGGAGCTGCCTTAGGAAGAAGAGAGCTCTCCTTCCCCTTGCCGCCTGCAATTGCTCCCTGGAGGTGGCAGAAGCCGCTGGTTTTGAACCTGAGATGGAACCTCGCTTCTTCAGACATTTTGTTTGTGCTACTGCCCCTTTTGCTTACTATTTCTGTGTTGAACCACCTGCATGGCCCACTGTCACTCAGAATCACCTGGAATCACGGACTATTTAGGATTGAAAGCACCTCTGGAGATCATTTAGCCCAACTCCCCTCTGCCAAAGCAGTTTGCAGAGGACTTCAAAAGCTGCCTGAGAAGGACATCACTGGTGCAAAAGGAAGGCAAGGTGGACACATTCCAGCGCCTCTGAGTGCTCATTGTTTCAACAGGGACCAATTTTGGCAGCAGCCTGAAGAGCCCCATCAATGTCCTTGGAAAGATGATGGGCTCTTGCTGTCCTGGAGTGGGTGCTGTCTGCATTCCCTGGTGAAGGGGTGACCAAGGAGAAGATTAAATGCACAGTTTTTTACAGTTGTGATTTTTTTATGCAAGCATGTACTGACAGGACAAGGAGGAATGGCTTCAAACTGAAAGAGAATAGGTTTACATTAGATGTTAGGAGAAAAAAATTACTGTGAGGGTGGTGAGGCTCTGGAAGAGGTTGCTCAGAGAAGCTGTGGTTGCCTCAGCCCTGGCAGTCTTCAAGGCCGGGCTGGCTGGTGCTTGAAGCCACTGGTCTAGTGGGAGGTGACCTTTTAAAAAAGTCCCACTAGCAGTGGGCTTGGAACTAGATGATTTTTCAGGTCCCTTCCAACCCAAACCACTCTATGATCCTATGCTTCCCACCCAGGCCAACTCACCCTTTTAACAGTGAGCTGCCACTTTTAAATTCTGTGATTGGTGGCATCCAGGGAAGCAGTTACTACTTTAAAAAAAAATCCCCTATGGATCTGGTGTCAGCTTTCTTTTGGGATGTGTCTGATCCAATCTGTCCCATTTGCCCCTGCTCCTGTCCTCTCAGTTTGATAGTGTTTATACAAATAACCCTTTTCCACAAGTAGCTGCTGAGTTTATTTTGTACCAAGAGACCTTACTGTCCTGCCTGGGTCTGAAACCTGCTCTTGGAGAGGAGAGGATTCAGGCAAATCTTCTTGTGTTAATCTTCTGCAAAAATCCAGAAGGATGGAAGGATCTCAGAGCTATCTGCACACATGGCATTGGAAGCTGTCCTGAGAGGCAGCAATCTCACCTGCATGCCATCAACTCTGCTTGGTCCAGCAAAAAGTCCCTTTTCTTCAATGAGAAGTGCCTGCAATCACTGAGGAAGGATGGAAGGATGGATCCTTAGCCTGCAAGGAAGTGAAGTTTCACCCATAAATGCTATTGCTGCTTTTCAAGACCACCAGTAAAGAATGTCCCCCAGCCCTTCCAGGGATGTCACACATTTTAATTCTCTTTGCGGCTTGAAAACACACCTATTTTAGAGATTTTAATCCTAATATACTGAGGTCATTAGAATCTTCCTGAAGTTACAGAAATTCAATCTCATGAAAACGGGAAGAGAGGCGGAGATAAAGTTGTCCTTGGAGACAGATCTGAAAGGCAGCTCCTCTTCATGGAATTTCCTCTCAGGCAGAGGCTGCAGCAGGCAAAGCAGAGGTTTCACACTCCAGTGCTGTGTTTCTGTGTCAAATACACCAGTCCACAGCGTCAGCTCACAGCATTCCCACCTTTGCACTGACAGGGAGCCAAAGTCACCTCTGTCCACTCAGGACAAAAGATGGATTGGAAGTTGTACATAAACAGAGAGTAAAGGTGTTCACAGCAGGATGTGCATCTATCTTAGGCTTTCATATCAGATTTTCTTCATAGTGCAAGATTAATTAGACAGAGACAAAAAATTGACACATTAACATGCCTACAGTTCACATCTATTACATGTTTTTAAATCTATTATTCTACATTCCACATTTAGGGATAAAAAGAAAATATTGTCAATTATAAAATGCTAAAGATAGCTCTATACTTTTTTAAATGAACAATGATAAAAGCCTTGAAAAATTCCCTTTGATGTGAATGGAGTCTTCAGCATTTTGAAATACAATAAGATGGATTAATTGCTACTCATTAGGCAGCAAGTTGGGACAGCTTTGAATGCGCATTCTCTTCTTGGCATTAGCTATTGCCTGGCTGAAATAGCCAGCTTTTGTATTTACTCCTGTCTTCTCTAATAATAAGCAAATTGGAGATCAGGGCTAGAAACACTGAAGTGCTCTCTATCTTTTGTCGGGAACAATTGTATATTGTCATGATTTGTTTATCTTTTTTGAGCTACAGCTAATTATTGTAAAGGTTATTTGAATCAATACGAGATCTGAGCAGAAATAACATCTGCAAAATTGCTTATTAGGAAGCTATTTTATGCTAGTGTTACTGTAACATCCATTTTGTGAACAAATTGTTGTTTCTTATGTCTTTTTTTCTTTCTTACATGAAAAGTTTTGCATTTTAAATACTGGTACAGGTTTTAGGGCTTCTTGAATTAATACTGCTCTGTTGTGCTTACTTTTCCTCATACTGTCTTAGATTTTTTTTTTTTACTGCCAAAGTCATAGATAACATGGTATTCAAAGCCCCATGTATCATTCTAGGATAATAGTTTTTATTTTTTTGTTTAAGAACTTGTTTGAACTGATTGATTGAATTATTCTTCTGTTTATGTTGGATTAAAAGAAAGTCAAGCGCAAATCCTTTTGTGCTTGTTATGTAAAACTCTTGTTTCATGCAGGGCTTTTGTAGATATTAAGATTTATAAATTAATTATACTGGGGAATTATTATTATCTAATTTAACTAGGTATTTTGCATTCCAAAATGAATTGTGAAAAGCAAACCTCAAGGGCCTGATTCATTAAAAGTTGTAGTCTTCTTGCATTATATGCTTAGAGCTTGCATCTTCCAAAAGCAAAGTGTGTGCAACTGCAGCCAGAAGCAGTCAGCTAAACCACGAGGCACATCCTGGTCTCCCCTGCAGAGAAGATATTTTAGGGATTTAGTGGAACTAGACCAGTTTTCCACTGACTGGACTCTAAACCCACCCTGGTAACATTCATTACTCATTATGCACCACAGTGCAGAAGACTTTTACAAGAGGAGGGCAAGGCAGGGTGTGAGTGCAGCCTGTTGCTCACTCCAGTGTCATTCCTGGGCAGCAGCAATCCCATCAATTAGGTAGGGTCAAACCAGGTCAGGGCCAGATGGGACCTATCCAAGGAATACCTTAAGCTCCAGCAGGATTTAATGATCCAGTAGGAGATGCTGTCCCCCCAAGCCTCTGCTGAATCTCAGCACGGGACTGCAGCTTGCTGGGCCAAACTTTTATTTTACTACATCAGTGTAAACCACATTGGGCTGAAAGAAATTATTCCAGCTTTACAAACCAGCACAAGTGACAGCAAAACAAACTCCTTTCTGGACAAGATAGGAAATCAAAATCCTAACTATTTGCAGTCATTAAAAATCCCACAACGTTCCTGTTTTAGAGTAGGGGTGTTAACCCAGTTGTCCTGGCCAAATTCCAACCTGGGTAATTACTGTAATCTGCCTGTGTAAATTACCCCTGCCGTTTTAATTGGATATATTCCTTCTCTTGCTGCCTGAAGTGTGATGTAATACCATTGTGTGTTATTAATCAGTTACCAGCTTTCATCCCAGAAGTGACGGGTAGAGAGCCTCATTCCCTCCTGGTTACGAGTGCTCTCTATTACAGCATGAAAATCCCCAACATACACTTGTTTTTTAAGTGGCAGACAAGCTGATGTTGCAATCTAAATAATCAGTTTTAAAATGTGGCTATCCCATTTATTTTTGAAGACCATGAAGTCTGCTTGATTATGCAAGCACAGGCAGCTTGCAGCTCTCCAAGTGAACCTGGAGCTGAAGGTGCTTTTTTGCCAGTGCAACTCAGGACCTCAAAAGTGTCTGTGTTTGACTTTGAATTTGATTTCTGTAATGTTTTAATGTAAAGTTTCTTTGGGAAAAGCTGATCTTTCCACTGTGCAAAGATTCCTAAGCCTACAAAAGGTGAAACTTCCCGTTGGAGTGTACTGGCCTGATGTACCAGATCAGATTTGTCACCAGTGGGAAACTCTGTGGGAGTTGTTGAAACACCTCAAAACCAGCCCGGTTGCAAGGATTGCCTTTCTGAGCTGTCATTCTAAAGGTTTTTCCCTATCTCTCCACCCTCCTGAAAATGTAATCAGCCAAAGAGGATGAGAGGAATGGCCCCACAAAACACAGATCATTCTAGGGTGAAAAGCAGCAATTGGTAAGAAGGAAGGCGCGTACCATTTTGTGTCACAAAAGAAAAGAATGTTTTCTCCCTCCAAAAATCGCTGTCACTGTCCCTAAAATTCAGGATCAGCAGGTTCACTGTAATGGTGACTAAGAGCTCCCCAGAAGATTTTGAAGGAAGTGTAAATCTTCAGTAATTTTTCTTAGTTCACCTGTTAGGGTGGGATTTGCCTGCTGTAACTGTTGCTGAGTGGCCAGGCTCCCGTTCTAGTCCTTGGATGGCAATAACATTGCAGAAGGTAATGCACTTTAGTTGGTTTCAGTGCCTCACAAGGCAGAAACAAATGCAGCTCCTTCTGGACTGCACTAACACCAGCAGAGAAATAGCCAGAGACTTTGGAGGGATAAAGCAAGGCAAGAAGAACAATTTCATAGACATAACCTACCTCAAGCTTTTACTTTTAAATTCTCCTTTAGTTTAGCTCCATCTGCTAGTGGATCCAGAAGAGTCTGTCCCCTTGGCAAAGCACAGGCACATCCTGATGTGGTGGCACAGGCATGGCTGAGGCAGGCAGGAGGCAGAGCAGGAGGGGAGCCTGCAGTGCCCCAGCAGGTCTGGAGAACAACAAGGTAGGGACAAAAGCAGCTTCACATGGTGTTGGAGATTGCTAGGAGCCAGAAGCACAGTTCTCCTGTGTCATTTATTTTACACACAGGACACAGATCCCCTGAATGTTGTTTTTTGGTAGGATTCAGCAGGCTGTGTGAGACTCTCATGGTTTGGCATTTCCAAGCCAGCTCTGCTTACACAAAAAGGGTGGAACAGAGAAATCTGGTAGGGCTAGATCTCCATATTGCTTCAGGAAATCTCCCTTCCATCTTTTCATGATGGAGGGTCCTTCTTGCTGTGCAAGAGTGTAGAGGGGTCTGGGGAGCTGCATGAACCTCAGGATTCTGCCACTTCTTAGCACCCAGCTAACATCTCTTTAGCCTGCAGACATCCAAAGGCAGCCAGTAAAACATGCCATGCATAAACCTCCTGTGCACACCTTCCCACCTGGGGCAGGCAGGGCTGAGAGCCAGGGCTGAGCTCCAGCTCTTAGCCAGAGAGCTGCTTCCTGTGCTTCTGTTGGAAAGCTGCAAGCTTTGTGAAAGGACTGAGTTGGTCCCTGCACTGAGAGATGGGTCCCTGAGCACAGGTGAGCCCAGGGGTCAGAGCTGCTCAGGCAGCTGAGCACAGGGCTGTCCTGCAGGCTCACACCCTGCAGGGTGCACTGGGAATGATACTGAGCACAGGGAATGGTGCTGGGCACAGGGAATGATGCTGAGCACAGAGAATGTGCTGGGCACAGGGATCACACCCTGCAGGATGCACAGGGAATGGTGCTGGGCACAGGGCTGTCCTGCAGGGAGCACAGGGAATGGTGCTGGGCACAGGGCTGTCCTGCAGGATGCACAGGGAATGTGCTGGGCACAGGGAATGTGCTGGGCACAGGGCTCACACCCTGCAGGATGCACAGGGAATGGTGCTGAGCACAGGGCTGTCCTGCAGGGAGCACAGGGAATGGTGCTGGGCACAGGGAATGATGCTGAGCACAGGGAATGATGCTGAGCACAGGGAATGGTGCTGGGCACAGGGCTCACACCCTGCAGGATGCACAGGGAATGGTGCTGAGCACAGGGCTGTCCTGCAGGGAGCACAGGGAATGGTGCTGGGCACAGGGAATGGTGCTGAGCACAGGGAATGATGCTGAGCACAGGGAATGGTGCTGGGCACAGGGCTGTCCTGCAGGGAGCACAGGGAATGATGCTGGGCACAGGGAATGTGCTGGGCACAGGGCTCACACCCTGCAGGGTGCACAGGGAATGATGCTGAGCACAGGGAATGGTGCTGGGCACAGGGCTCACACCCTGCAGGGAGCACAGGGAATGATGCTGGGCATAGGGAATGTGCTGGGCACAGGGCTCACACCCTGCAGGGTGCACAGGGAATGATGCTGGGCACAGGGAATGTGCTGGGCACAGGGCTCACACCCTGCAGGGAGCACAGGGAATGATGCTGGGCACAGGGAATGATGCTGGGCACAGGGAATGGTGCTGGGCACAGGGCTGTCCTGCAGGGAGCACAGGGAATGGTGCTGGGCACAGGGAATGTGCTGGGCACAGGGCTCACACCCTGCAGGGTGCACAGGGAATGATGCTGGGCACAGGGAATGGTGCTGGGCACAGGGCTGTCCTGCAGGGAGCACAGGGAATGGTGCTGAGCACAGGGGATGGTGCTGAGCACAGGGAATGTGCTGGGCACAGGGCTCACACCCTGCAGGATGCACAGGAAATGATGCTGGAGCAGCTCCTGCCCTGCTCCACCTGCTGCTCTCCAGACTGTGTCCCACAGGGGCTCCTTGCACAGCTCAGGGAAACACACTCAGCAACAATCCCTCTCCTCCAGTATCCACAGCTTTCACACAGGCAGCTGGGAGTTGTTTCTCCCCAGGGCTTTGCTGTTTTTTTTTTTTCTTTTTAAACCATTTTTCCCCCCTTTTAATGAATCAGACCCTGGGTGAAAATAATGCATTTGTTTAAAGCTGATATTTAATGTTGAGCAAACTGCTCTTCCTTTGTCTCTTACTATTTTGTTCATATTTTGCTAAGAGTCTGCTATTCTACACAAGCATTTTAATAAACTGTTTGTTGTTGTATCCAGGTAACAAGCATGGTAAGTATTTTGACTAAACCAAGTATTATGTACCTTAGCTGTGCTTGGCAGAATTTTTTGGCTAGCTTTTCCTGTACTTTCAGCCTGTGCTGTTTCTAAAGGAGCTATTCAAAGGAAGAAACTGCTCACCTATAGTACTACTACATACAAGCTTTGGAGGGAGCATATGTGCAAAGTCATATATCGTACATAAGAGCATGCATCTCTTGCCAGCATGCTTGCTACTTTGCTTGTAAAATAAAAGCAGAAAAAAAAAAAAACCAACCCAAAACATCCTTGCCTAATACTGCTTGTGTTCCTTCATTCCAAGTGACACACCTAAATATTGGTGGTTATTAATCCAGTACTTCTGGATGAGGAACCCTGCTGTACCAGGCGTAGCGGTCTGTTGTTTGCTCATCTCCCCTGAGCTAAGGCATCCCCCTGGTTAACTCTGTTGCATTAAGAGGCCGTCCCTTTCTGTCCTGTGACGATCCCTGACTGGCAGTGGCTGGACTCCAAGTGCTGCTCTAACACAAGTAGCTGATAACAGCCCACCTTTTCCTAAACTCCTTCCTGTGTGCTGCAAAAGAGCAGGAATTTTATGGCTGGTAGCTCTCTGTGGCAACACTGTAAATCAGTAAAACACCACAACTCAACATTTAAGATGTCATTTACATGTTTGTGACCTAACTTTGGAAATGCTTGTTGTAAAGCTGAATCCAAAATGTCCCTAAGCATGAAGAAAGCTGTCCCTGTTTGCGAGTCAGCCGCAGTTCTGTGTTCTCCTTTTACAGGACAATACAAAAGGCAGACTTCTCTTAGATGGAAATGACAGAGCTCAAATCTCAGTGCTCCCTGTCCTGCAGGCAGAGCTGAGCCTCAGGAGCACGCCCTGCTTAGCCCAGCCTGATTTAAAATCAGAATTTGCCCAGATAAACAACTGGGCAGTAGTTTGCTGTGCCAGAGCTTCCTGTGTGTTGGCAGAGCAGACTGTGAGAATTCAGGTCTACCCTGCATGTCTGAGAGGAGGTTTTGCCTTGAGGTAGTTTGAGTGTTAGCCTCCGTGCTGTATTTTTTTTTTTTTTCCTGCATGGTTTGCTATTTTTGCATTTTCTGTGTGGCTTTTTAAGTTTTTAGTTTCGTGCTTGTAGCTGCAGTTATTTAATGCCATTTGTTGTGCCAAACGTTTTAAGACTCCGTGTAATTGTCATATTAAAGGATCAGACAGCAAAGGACAAAGCACTCCAGCACATGGCAGCAATGTCATCAGCTCAGATAGTCTCAGCTACTGCTATTCACAACAAGCTGGGCCTGCCAGGAATTCCCCGTCCTACATTTCCTGGGGCACCTGGGGTAAGTCCCAAAAAAATCCCTGTATTCCCTAACAATGTTCAGTAGAACACTAAGATGGAATGAGTGGATTAATGCTTTGACTTGAGTTTGCAAAAGAAATCGTGCTTGTTCAAAAATACCCCAAGTCCTTCCAACAAAGAGAACAACTGTGGCCCTGTTTGTTTGTTTTTCCTCTTTCAGTTTTGGCCCGGCATGATCCAAACGGGGCAGCCTGGATCCTCGCAAGAGTAAGTCTGAAAATTCCAAAGTGCTTTTTCTCTGTGCAGTGTGAAGGGTGGCTTGTGCACTCTGGGAGATCAGCAAAGCAAGAACTTGCAAATTTTTCCAAAAAGGAGGTGAAGACAGTTTCAGGGAAAGAAAGAGCCTTTATAGGGATGTGGACTCACTTTCAAAAAGTTATAAGGGATCCCAAACCTCAAAACTGAGGCTGAATGCCAGATGGGCACCCTCCTTTGTGTCCTCTGGGAGTCCCAGCAGTGCCCACCCCTGGCTGTAATTCTCACCCCCTCTATTCCCTCTGTGCTGTCTGTCTGTTAAATGTGCTCTGCAAGGAAGAGATATGTTTGTGGGTAAGGTCATCAGGCACCTATTCTCCTATACTGTGTGTCTCTGATGGAATTTCCTGTGGGTGGCACAGTGTGTGATTTTTGTGCATCTCTTTTTTGCAGTGTCAAGCCATTCGTTCAGCAGGCCTATCCTATACAGCCATCAGTCACAGCTCCCATCTCAGGTAATCCTCCCTTTTATCCTCTGCCTTAAAAATACTTGAATTTTGTACTGAATGTGATTTATTAACTTCTGCCCTGGGCAGAGCCACTGCTCAGGATCTCATGTGTCCTCCAGCCAAAGGAAGCATCAATCCCAGTGTCCTATTATTATATATATATATATATATATATATATATATATATATATAGTGTCCTATATTATATCTTAGGGGAAATCATTGTGTTTGGGCTTTTTTTTAGGTAGGAAGCACTAATGCATATGCAAGGAGTTGTGATGTGTGATTTCCAGTCAGCGCTCTGTATTGTAGGAATTATTGTAAAAAATGGGTAATAGGATGAATGTTTCCTTTAGAATAGCTCTGTAACAAGAATACACCTTAATTTATTTTAAACTGAGCCTAAAACCCCTCCCAATATCATATACACTTAGCCATAAGTGTAAAACTTCTCTATGTATCAGGTTGTTTATAACTCATCCCCTCCTGGAGGTCCTGCTTTGCCTGGTACCACTTTGATAAGTACCTAATTTTATTCTGAATTTCATTGCTCAAATTGATCAAGCCTTTCCCATGGCTACTTCCCTGCTACTTTTCCCAGGTTCTTTCCATGCCTGACTTCATGAAAGCTCATTATTTCTTTGCAGATGATTTCTCATGTTATGTCTCCCTTGCCGAATGACCCCAATGCTTCTGACTCTGTGTAGCAAGTTTTTGACTCTTACCCAATTCTTTATGATTTTCTAACTTGCTGCTATTTAATGCTTTGAACTAAAGCTATTTTTCTGCATTCATGAGAATGCTCTTTTCTTGACATCCCTAATTTATAACATTATTTTCTAAGACAGGTATTTTCTATTGTCTTCATTTAGCCATCCATGTTTTCTCTCAGAATTAGGAGCATCAGTATTTCTAAATCAAACAAAATTTGTGCATGAGTTTTTGCTCCATTAGAATTCCTGTTCATGTCTAGCCAGTGACTTTTGTAATTCCCTGTTTTGCACAAGCCTCACACCTTCATTGCCTGAATTTGAGGGTTGGGGTCAGGTACCACATTCCCTTTATGGGATATGTTCACACACTGCCTCTGACCTCTCCCCGCTTCTCAGCCTAGTCCAGGATAATCTTTATTCTCATACTTTTGGTGCCTCTCCCCTGCCTTTCTTGTGCCTGTGTGTCTCCAAGATGAGTTTTGCCTGTGAGCTGCTGCCTTTTCCTCTTCCTTTACAGTTTTCTGTCCTTCTTGTCCAATTTTCTACAATGAGGACCAAGAGAGAGCAATTATTCCTTCTCTTGAGGTGAATTAGAGAGGGTGGTTAACATCCCTTCTCTATCTAGATCATGTCATTCTCTCTTTATTATCAATTTGAAACAGTTTTTTTCTTTTTAGGGTATGATTCAGCTCTCTACAGTAATTATTTATTATTAGCTGTATCATAATGATGCCTAAAAGCTCCAAAAGAAGTCAAGACCCAATGTGCAAATACGTAGTAAGAGACAGTCCCTGCCTTGGAGAGCTTGTGCTCTAAATAGGAGAGGGGAATTGAGAGTGGCAGCAGAAACAGGCAAAAAGAGGGGTGATTTACCTGTACCATGTGGCACATTAGGAGCCAGAAATGGAGTTGGTTCTCTTGCCTCCCAAGGCAGGAATGTCTCCTGTGAGCCTTCCAAGGAAGGATGCAGCTGTAGGTCCAGGTGAAGTCTCTATAAATCTCTGTAATCTAATATATAATTTAAACAAAAATTCTACAGTGAGTTACAGCCCCAAGGAAGCAAAGTAGTAGTAGTAGTTTTCTTTCTGCCACTATTAGATTGCTGGGCTGCCACCTCTTTTTCTACACATTACCCTGAGTTTTTCCAATTTTAACTCATCCTGAATTAATTACTTGCTAAAATTAATATAAATATCCAAGGGCCCCATGCATAATTCCCAATTATTTTTAATTGAGCAGATATGAGCTGAGGAAGTGTCAGCTTCCTGATGCAGATGTTTCCTGTGTTGCAGGCTTTGAGCCCACATCAGCTCCAGCGCCCTCCGTGCCTGCGTGGCAGGGCCGGTCCATCGGTACGACCAAGCTCAGGCTGGTGGAGTTTTCAGCTTTCCTTGAGCAGCAGAGGGACCCTGAATCAGTGAGTATTTATTGCCCTTGTGTCCACTGATCCTCAGCTTTGCTCCTCTACTCCTGATCTCCAGCTTTTCTCCTTTGCTCCCCACCCTCTGGGCACGCCTTCCATCATGTCTGGTGGAATACTCCTGTATCTCTGTGCTCACTGCTGCTCTGTGCAGTATTCCTCTCACCCCAGGACTGTGTTTTCCTCTCTTGCCCTCCTTTTCCCCATTTGCAGCAGCCAGGGCCCTCTGTGAAAGCAGGCAGGGTTTGCTCTGGCGCCTGTCTCGCTGCTGACCTAGTTTAGCAGGTGTACCAAATTGCATTGTGTTCTTGGCAAGAATTCAGTGCTTGAACTCTAAGTTAAAGCCTAATCTGTTTCCTAACCAAAACAAAATTAAGGACTTGCCCAGAAAGCATGCATATTGCATTTTTTTTTTTTTAATGAAGTTTTAAATTTTCTTTTAATTTTTAGTCTGTATACTGTAGGGTATATTAAGGGTAGTTTCTGAAGTTGGCTGTAATGTGTCATTACTCCAGTAAGCCTTGAACCTTGACATTAATCCACATATATTTACCAAGAGCTAGGTAGCCTAGCACTGATTCTACTGCATTGCAAATAAATGGAAAGAACTTCTTTCAGCTGGAACCTGAGAAGTTTTTCAAGATAATTTCTGAAAAACAAATACTGTCCTGAATGGGTGATATGGACAGGCCATTTTTGTTCAGATTCCTGGCAAAATACAGTAGCCTGGAGAAGAGAGAAGCTAACATTTTGCTTTTATAATCCAGCACTGGAAACCATAGCATTAATGGGCTCTGGTGTTATCCAAGGAGTGTTTACCCTGCGCTGTGGGGATTGGAGACATAGCCCAGAAACCTTACAACAGAGGAATGCTGCTGGCAGGGCCAGATCCCTGTGAAAACACACCCTGTCTCAGCTGTCCATGCACCCACCACGTGGCAGGGTGCTGCTTTGCTGAGTGGCAGCTTTGCCAGCCTGCGTGGGCTTTGAGGGCAGCAAATGTTTGGCAGCAGGTACAGTTCTCTCAGTGCTCACCTGAATTTCCAGGGTTTCCCTGGAATCCCTTTGCCTTCCCATGGTCTCATGGCAGCCCTGCCTCTGGTGGGCTTCACCTCAGAGTGCTCCAGGCCCCTCTGGAGCACCCCCTCCACCCCAGCCCTGAGTCCCTCTGGGCAGAGGTTTGGATTTCTGGGTACCACATCCAGGTCTCCCCAGCAGTCACCCTTATCCATGCACGGATTCCCCAGCTCTTGCTGACCCCATGGAACGTGTCCTGCTGATTTCTGGGCTCTGCCATCCCCAGCCTGCCCCACACCAGCGTGTGTGTGTGTGTGTGTGTGTGTGTGTGTGTGTGTGTGTGTGTGTGTGCGCTCCAGGTTACTGGGAAAACACGATGTGGCCACGTGATGCTCAGCCTTGCTGTCTGTGTGTGAATGAAATCTTCCTTCTGTGCAGTCTCATTGGCTGTTTTGCCACAGTTATCCCTTTTCTGGAGGTTTCTATAACATAAATCCATATACAAAGCTCCTGTGCTGATGTGGTGGGGTGCCTCTGTATCTGGGTGTTTGTGTCAGAGGGAGCAAACAGGGCTGGGCAGCTGAGACAGTGGAGGTGTGAACAGAAGCATGGTTACCCAGGATGGCCCCACAAGCACTGTGAAGCCTTCTTTGGAGCAAACTGATATTATTTGAAATTCCTGAGGGTGCAGAGGCCCACTGGGTCTTGTCCCAGCTTGCAAGAAGCCTGCTGAGAAACGCATCCTTCAAATGCATTTATGCAGGAGGGTTTACAGGACAAGCAGGAGCATCAAACTACCCAGACTTGTTTTAAAAAAAGCAGTTACTTGTGTGCTGTAACACTGTAAAAATGAGACTCTAGGCAAAGTCAATTCCCAGTTTAGCTCATCAAGGTGGGGCAGGGCTCTGCATGGGGACAGCCTGCAGCATCCATGGGCACCCAAAGGATGAGCCCCTGTGGCACTGAGTGAGCATCACTGCCTGGGAAAGGGCAGTCAGCAGCAGGAGAAGGGTTCCTTACACTGAATTCAGTAAATGTGGTTATTTGGCATTGAAAGGGCATTGGGAAGAGCCCCCAGAGCAGTGTGGGCAGCTCCCAGGGTGCTTGCTGGAGAGGCTCTGGTGTGCAGGGGCAGCTCTGTGCTGCTGCCAGCCTGCCCTGTCTCCAGTGCTCAGAGCTCTCCAACAAGCACCAAGAGCTCTCCTTGGAGGTGAGAGCAACCCCAGCCTCCTGTGGTGCCACTGCAGAAATGTGAATTCCTCCTGCAGCTTTACACACCTTTCTTTGTGGGGCTGTTTTACTGCAGGTACAGTTTGCACAGCAGAGGAAAAATGGGGGTTTATTACTTTTCACGTGGAATCAGCGAGGCAGGTGACCTGAGTGTGTTTCCACATTGTGCTCATGAAGTCCTGCAGGCATGTGCTGTGATTGCAGCATCTCCTTTGTGCCTCTGCTGGCCTCAGAAATGAATGTGTTTGTGTGCTGCTACAGGAGACATGTGAGGGAGTTCTCCTCTATCTTCTGAAAAAGGACACTTAGAGATTCATTGCATTGCTGACTTCTCACAGAAAATTACATAAATTAGCATCTTCATCAAATGTGCTTCCAACATTTCATTAAACAAAGGTGACCCTTCCTCCCTCTCTCCCCCAACCCAAAATCAGGCCAGAAAGCCTCATAGCGCTAGAGGCAAATAGACCAATTCCACCTCAAACTGTAGCCTGGAAGTTTATTGAACTTCTATTGTTCATTTTATTTGGTTTATTGGGATCAGGACTTGATCCTGGCAGACCCCTTGCAGTCCCTATTCCTGGCCAGAAATGAGAAATTTGGGTTTGTCAGCTGTGGTGCCTCCCACAGCCTGCACTGGGGCTGTGCATGGGCACGAAGGTCCAACCACAGGGAATAATTCCTGGTGGGAGTGGGGCCTGCAGCATTTCTGTGGCTCTTCCAATGGCAAATGCTGTTTAAAAGCTTTCTAATAAGCTCAATGCCAGGCACTTTCAGAGGTTAGTTTAGATTGGGCATTCTGAAGGGTTGGAAATGAGCTCCATAGAGTCCTCTCACTTGTGGACAGCTGTTGATCTGTTCATCTTTTTCCTTGTTTAGACACAAAATTATTCCATTTGCAAAAGAGAAAAATATAGAAAGGAAACAATAAGGAACCCTCACTGTAACTCTGCATGGCAGAAGATAGTCTGGGAAACACAAGATGGCAAAATATTGGAACACTGACTCTGCAGTGAGGATGGGTAAAATTGCTCCACCTTTTCCATGAAAATCAATGCTGTTTACAAATGTCAAGCTGTATTTTGTTTTTGTGGCATTTTGTGCTTAAGTACAATTCCTAAATGGTGCATAGGAGTTTCCCTTGCAGGCCCAAGCAGCAGCATTTCAGCCACCTTTGATTATTCCCTGTCCTGTATAACTCTGTTCTCAGCAGATGGAGCAGTTTTTGTGCCCATCTGTTGCTTCCAAGACAGGTTTTCCTTAATGGGGGCTTTCCATTTTTATTCCAGTGGTTCTGTGAAAGTTCAGGACAAATGCTTAAACCTAGCAATCCCATGTTTCCTAACAAATATAAACTGAGCATGCAGGCAAGTTAGAAAGGATCTAAGCAACTGACTGCTACACAAGTAGATATAAAATTCAAAGACTATAACTGAAATAAAAAAAATTCAAAATCTTTATATCTATATATATATACATATGCACACATAGTCAAGCTTGATTTTCAATCAGAGAAAAAAGCCCTATCACTACCCAACAAAAAAAGCCCTTTCTTTATTTTTGAGGCTTCTTGCTCTTGCTGTCACATTTATTTAAATTGTGAGCACTTCAGACAACTTTATATTTAAAATATCTATATAGGGCTATACAGAACATGGCTGATGGACATTTTCAGTATAAGTCCACCCATCCAAACTGTCAGATTGTGTTAGGTCCAAATTTCAAAATGTATTTTAAAAAGTGGTGAAGAAATAAAACATTCTTTATGTTTTAATTCAGATTTTATTGTTGTTGTAAAAAGACTTTGTGAGCCCGGGGAGAATTGTGCCTGAGAACCAGAAAGGGAAAGCAATTGCTCAAGGGCCATAAAAACAGCCTGCCATCATTAGCCAAATGCAGTAAAACTCACCAAAGTTAATCAAACCACCTAAGTGATGAAAAATAAATGAGATCTTTTCAAAAGAAGCCCTCCATCCTTGAACAATATCCATTGTTGCAAGGATTGTTTATCCTTTCTGTACTCCCTATGAACAGTAGAAAAAGCAGTCCAGCATTTCAGTCACAAGGAAGTCCTTGGTTTAGTGTCTTTGTGATGTGAAAGGACAAGAAAGCAAACTCACATTAGGATGAATGTCTCAGAGCTGCAGACTCTGCATTGGAGGTCATTTTAATCTGGAATCAGAAAGTTTTGCTGAGCACAAGGCTCATTTATTTTGCCATGCTGGAGAGCTGCTGGTTGGCCGTAGGATGCAAGTGTTCATCTCTGTGAAATGCTCATTTTTGGGTCTCCATAGCTAGAAGTCCCAAGAAAGCACTTTGAAGAGGTCCAGTGTTGACACATGGCGCAGTTGTGAAGCTGTGGCATGGCAGGAGATTTCCCATCCAGCAGGATTCCTGGGGCACCCCATGGATGCCTGTTGGAATGCCAGGGCAGCCTCCCCAGCCCGGCTGTGGCAGGACATGGGCTCTCCAGGGAGGGTCCTGGGGCCAGGGCGGGGTCAGGGGTGCTGGGAGCCCAGCACCATTCATCCCCAAAGCCCTCAGCTGGAAAGGCTGCTGGCACCTGGCTCTGCTCTCCCTGCTGCCTCCAAGGGCCTCTCCTCCTTTCCAGGGAGATCTCCCAGCAAAACTGGAACTGCAGGGGACACGTGGGGTGGGCTGTGGCTGTGAATTCCCCACTCTGCCTGCCCCCAGCAGCTGTCCTGGCTCGCCCCAAGGGCTTTGCAGCTGCCTGTGCCTCTGCCCTGCATGTCCCCAACTCGTCCTACAGCTTCCCCTGCACCCACCCCTAAACTGGCTCCCACCAGTTGGGCAATATCCCCTGCTCTGCTCGGCTCTGCTCTGCTCTGCAGAGAGCAGATAATGACATGCTCACGTGCTCATTTGTTCCTCTGCTGCATTCAGGGGAGATGTAGATGGCCCTTCTCTGATAAGCAACTATTCAGTAGTTTGTTTTCTTCTGCTGTTGAAATGCGTGGCCCCGTGCCCTGCTCGCTGTGCACTGTCTAACCTCCCTTCCAAATGGAATTAATAATTCCCTCCATTTGCATTTCACAGATGTGCTAGTGCAGTCTTTTTGGATGAAGGAGCATTATTACTCACAATTGACAAACCAAGAAGTTCAGGTGCAAAAGAATGAATGGGCCACTGATTTTGAGGGTCCCCTTTGATTTGTCATGAGCTTGATTTTGCAGAATACTTAACATTATTGAGAACTTCCTATAGTCAGGCATAATTTTCCCATCTGAGCACTCAGCACTTCTGGAACTGGGGCTGCAGGGTCTTAAATCAGGCAGGCCAGAGCTGAAAGATTCATCTTCCATGTTGCAGAAAAGCTGATGGAAACATTGTGTAAGCACCTTGCCCAATTACAGTCCCAATTTCACACTGGGAAGTGCTGGGCAACATTGAGGTGTCAGGGAACTGCCTTCCCTCATCACCTACCTCTCCACTTCTGCAACCATAAAGTCACCCCAAACCCTCTTTTACTTCACATTTCTGATTCAATCCCTGAGCAGGTCCAGGCAGGAGTCTGAATGCAGGGAGGTGCATGAAAAACCAGGTTGCCCATGCAGCTGTGTGGTAGCATACATCACAGAAAGTTCAGTTAACATTTCACAGGAATGTGTTAAAAACCTTAACAACAGAACTTGGTACAAACTCCAGTTACAGCATTAAAATGTCATGTTTATAACTCCCAATCTGCTTCAGTGGAGGACAACAGCAGCAGGAATTAAATATTCAGTTACTAGTGTGTTTTGGTAGAAATAAGAAAACTTGTTGGCAGACCAAGTGATTTTCTTACATCAGCAGGAAATTAAAGCATTTCAGATTTATGAGATACAGCAGCAGAGCAGAGGCTGGGCAGGGTTTGGGTTAGAGCTGCACACAGGCTGCTGATACCCCAGTGCCTGGCTCCCCCCAGGAGCACAGTCCCTGCCAGGGCAGGTGTGCCAGTGGGATTTGGAAGCATTAAAGCACCCTTGCACTCAGCTGCTGTGCCCATGAGCAAGGTCATCCCCACAGAACCAGCTGCCCCCTGCCTTCCTCCCTGCTCAGCATCTACATCACCCTGTGCATGGGGAGCCATTCACCCCCCCATGTGCTGATCTGTGTGCTTGTGCCAGGATATAAGGGCAAAACTGGTGAGGAGCTTTTGCAAGTACACGTGCTGGCTGATAGAGCAGGTGTAGGTGGTTTGTCTTTGTTCTGCACCAGCTTAAATGCTTGCATCCCCTGCCATTGGCAATTTGTCTTGGTTCTTTTAAATTCCTAAGTGGATTATAATTTTTCTCGTGGTGAAATTTGACAACAGTCATATTTCATGGCTTTACTGCATTCTTTGGATAGTTGGAATTTTTCTAAGGGAAGGAGCTCAGCTTTAAGAGGCGGCCATCTCCAGGGCATGTCGTGTAATGCAGACACAGGAGACAGAGCTGCAAATGTTCTTCCTATTCTTGTGTACTTAGAAAATATAGGATTTGACTTGTGCTGGTTTATGGCATCTAAAGCACATTATTGCCCCTATGCCAGATGCAAATCCTTTAAATGCTTCGGTGTGAGTAAATTCCTCAGCAACTAATGCACTTCAATGACTCTGGAATACTCAGTCTAAATCAACAGTGAATTATCAATATAACGAGGATGTTTTTAAGCTTTTCAGACACTAGTGGGCTCAAAAATATAGGCAGAAAACTTTGCTCCTTTGCCTTTATCCATGCCTCAGTTGCTGTCGTGTTTGTCTAAAAGCGATAGGGATCATTTCAGTACCCATTTACCCTGCTCCAGTACTGCATTATCATTTGTTAGTTTGCAGAAATATGCCGTGTCTAATTAGCTTAGTAATGATTGTACTTAGCATAGGAATTGCAGCAACATAAGGAGAAAATAATCACACATTGCAATATCAAAATAAACATTTCTGTCCTAAGAATGTTGTCAGGTGATGTCATACCATCTGTCCTACTGTACCCGCTCAGAAATTTTGCTGCAGCAGCATCTGGTGCTTTGGCGAGCTCTGCAGACAACTGTGGCAGCTTTGCAGCTGCCTCCAACTCTGTTTTTATATTTAAAGAGTATTAAGACTTCATGCTCCATGCCCCTATAAATGTGTTTGCTTTTACTGAAGTTTGGATCCTGAGCAATTTGTATATTTGCCTGGCTTGCAGAATAAGGCACAGTGTGTGAATTGTCTTGGGGGTTTGCAGTGGCCAAACGGTAAAATGCAGCTCTCCCTTCCCCCTTGCCTCCCCAGCCATCTTTGGGCTGGGAGAGAGACACCCTTTTGGGGAGGAGGACAATTTACAGGAGAATCTGAGCCCTTGATTCTGTTTCCATAAAAATGTGGTTATTTATACAACCTGGAACAACTCCAGCAGAGAAGACTGAGAGGAAACAATCCCCAGGGTTTTTTTGCTTGTGGAAATGCCTTAATGAGATGTTATGTTTTCCTTTTTCCTTCTACAAAATTTAGAAAGAAATACAACCCTGCGAGAAAACACAGGCTGTATCTCGTTTTTGGCCCCATACCCAGATGAGTGTTCTCTGGTTCTAAATTCAGATTGCACTGTGCTAGATGATTTTTAATAGATTTCAATTTCATTTCCTAAGTGCAGAAATCCAGCCAGTCCATTTCCTTTTCCCCAGAGTTTTGGACATCTGCTAGGGAAGACTTTGCTCACACCGAAGGAAGGCTCTGAGTGGTTGCCCAATTCATTTAGATTTGTCACTTCAATTTGTTCATTCAGCAGGTACATTGTAAACAAAATAGCTTAAATGAGGTTTGCTTTGGGGCTTTAAATATTTTATTTGTGCCTAGCTTTTGGGAATTGCCCCTTATGTACAGCATCTGTTCAGTGTGACAGGGTTCTCTAGTGTTCATTGACTGCATGTCAGCTTTCCCTTAACTGAGTTAGCAAAATGTTTTGTGATCTGCGTGGGGAAAGCCCCAGTGTTTAAACCTGCCATTCTGGAGCTCCTTCACTCTGCTCCGGTGGCCCTGGGAGGTGCTGACTGACTGCTGGAGGGTCTTTCCTGGTGTTCATCCTTCCAGTTTCGTTTTGGGTGCTGAAAGGTTCTCTTGGGGGAATGGCAGCCCCTAAAAGATCATGTTGTGCTCCTTTGGGGTGGACTTCACTGGGCCAAGGGTGTCCCCCAGGCAGGAGAGGCACTGCCAAGGTGATTGCTGTGGTTATAGTGAGGTGTGATGGGATGAAGTTAAGAAATGGGAAATTGAGGCCAAATGTGTTTTGGCAGGGATGGTCCTCTACAGAGCTGGCTCCTGAGGGAAGGGGGAAAAGTTGGGCTCTTGAATATTACATGGGTTGAAATACACGAGGACAATGTCTGTAGGAACAGCAGTGCAGAGAAACTGGCCTTCTTGTCATCCTGCAGTCAAAAGGAAATTCCCTCCATCTCTTTTTAGTTGAGATAGAGGTTTGCAATGTGCAGGAGCGGGCTCTGTGGCACCAGCAGAAATTCAGGCTCTGAGGACACAGGCCATTAAAACTCACTGTTTAAAGGAGCAAAAATAAACTTTCCTCTTGAGCAATTCATCTTTTTATGCTCAGTGAAGGGCTCTTTATCACCGTGCTGCCGCTGGGCCTTGCAGTGTAAATGACCCCCTTGCAGAGGCTTTGGGGCTTGCAGTGGGGACACAGGGGTTTTTATTGATGTTGACCCTCGTTCACAAGGGTGTGTGCCACAATCAGCGAAGCTGTTCCTGCCAACCATGCTGCAGAAAATCCCAGTGCCAGGAGGGAGTGATGCAGTCCATGGGAGCACAGCTCCGTTCCTCTGGCTGATTTCCCTGTTTCTCCCCTGCAGTACAACAAACACCTCTTCGTGCACATCGGACATGCCAACCATTCTTACAGCGACCCCTTGCTGGAGTCGGTGGACATCCGCCAGATCTACGACAAATTCCCCGAGAAGAAGGGCGGCCTGAAGGAGCTCTTTGGGAAGGGGCCGCAGAACGCTTTCTTCCTCGTCAAATTCTGGGTGAGTCCGCTGGGAAAAACGCCAAGCGCTTGTTTTGAAAAGTTTAGTAGTAATAAAATGGTTATAAAAATAGTAATACAATTAGGGTAATAATAATTTGGACAATTTGAATTAGGACAATATGAGACAATAGAGACAAAGAGTTATAGATGGTCCAGGTACCTTTTCTGGGCACAATAAGCCCAAAAAAGGACCCACGTTAACAGAGGATTAACCCTTAAAAGCAGCAGCCTGTTACATATTCATACACCTCATACATGATGCATAAATTCCATTCAAACACAGGATTCTGTCTGGGCAGTGTCAGCTTCTTCCTCTGAATCCTCACAGCATCTTCGAGGCAGGAAGAAGTTCATTTCCTCTGATTATGGAGCAATAAATTCTCTTTCTCTGAAAGATTCAGGTGTCCTGTGGCTGCTATCTCGCTGCAAGTCCTTTCTTTAAAAAAAGTATCTTCCATAGCACAGTTTCTATTTTAACATTTTTTATAACCTAAAACTATATTTAACACACTACTTAAGAGCCTTAATACAGCATTACTTCCTAACACAACACATATAATATTCATTTCAATATTTGCAAAAAGCCAATCATAAAATACATGCATTTTTCACATAAGGCGTGGAGGGAAGGACCCTGCTGCCCAGCAGGGCTGTGGGAGGTGTTTCCCCCTCTGTTACCATGCAGGGCTGTTTTCCCTTCCCTGGCACAGAGCTGGCAGCTCCCAGCAGCCAGGGCAGATGTGCCCCAGCTGTGCCTGGCCCTGCACTGCTGGGCAGCAGCCAGCAGGTACCCAGAGCCCGTTTGGAGATGGGAACTGCCATCTAGTGGTCCAGGGAAAGGCAGGGAATGGAGGCTGCTTTGGGTATTTCCGAGGTGCAGCTGCTGCCAGGTGCAGGGTGTGAGGGTCAGCCCTGCCATCAGCCCCTGCTTGTGCAGAGGCATCCAAGCTGAGGCAGCTCTGGGCCTGGGAGGCTCTCAGAGCTGCTTTCTTGAAGCACATCTGCTTTCTCCTTGCCTTTTTGTTAGTCAGCCACAGGATTCTGCTCCACAGCTTGTCATGTTCAGAGCAAGGGTGAAAGAATAATTGGAATGGAGGGCTGGGATGCTGCATATTGATCGAGTAGTGATGAATTTCATTGATAAGCCAGGTTTTTCTTATTGTATTTGCAAATGATCATGTTAGTGACATAATCATAAAATAATTTAGGCTGGAAAAGGTCCCAGATCATTGAGTTCAACCATCAGCCAAGTCCACCACTAAACTACTAAAAGGTTCATCCAAAAGGATCAGCAAATCTGCAGGCTGAGCCTCATGCTTATACTAAAGCTTTTTATGCTCACTAATTTGTTGGGGTATTTTTTGTGGCATGCTCATTTTCCTAGCAGCAGTTAGCATCTGAGCATTTACATTTTTTTTTTTAGAACTTCACTAAAAGGGGCATATTTAGGGTTTAATTACAGGGTGGACAGGTTGAGGCTGAAACCAGAAGAGGTTGATCTGGAACCACTGCTTATGATCAGATTTCCTTGAGCTTATCTATGGGATTTGAAATACTCTACACCTCATAAATGCCCCAGACTTTATATCTTTCCAAGAGCTTCTGTGGCACCAGATTTAGGAGTGGAAACTGGAATGAGGGAAACTCTTTTTTTACTCAAATCTGGATGTAGAAGGACTAAGCCACTGAGCAGAAGCTGTGTTGGACTGCAGAAGAAACCCATTGAGAAATTCACAGGGCTTAAAACTAGGCCTGTGAGCTGTAGACCGAGTGTTTGAGGGCTGGCTGAGCAAAGAGGCCAGAAAGAGCAAAGAACAGAGCAGAGGGAGCTGAAACACAGTGATACCCGTGGTCTGGAACAGGCAGGTGAGAATGTGGGGTCAAAAAGAGGGAGGCAGTGGGAAGAGGGAGCATTTGGGATAAGGAAACACAGGGACGAAGAACGGCAAAGAAAGTTTCTGGGAGGTGAGAAAAGGACAAACATAACAGCAGGAGAAATCTGGCTGCAGTGGAGCAGAGCTGGGAGTTAAGGGTCTGTGACCACTAAATACATTTCCTTGAGAAATTTGGCTTGAGCTGAGGCCATCATCTCACCAATCCACTCTATGTAATAAATATTTGCAGAGCACACTGGCAAAAATGAATGTCACTTCACATGCCTGTTCTCATTTCCCACAGAGGATGATAAGCCTCAGACTTTATACTAGATGTGGATGCAGCAGAGATTTATGATATGGTAACTGAGGAATTGTATGTTCTGCTTTTTCTCCATGTGGAAATTGATTTTTCAGGCACACTGAATGCTCAAAGGTGTACCTAAAGCCAGTAGAGACCTTCTTTGGGTCATTGGGGTCTGTGGTGCTCTCCTGACTTTGGAAATCCCAGTGCCAGCCTTCTGTGCTCTGTCTGCTCCCAGCAGTGCTCCCCTTGAACACTCCTGTCCCAGCCCCACATCTGTGACACGTCTGGGGGGCTGACACCCCCCCTTCTCCCCAAGTGCTCACTGACACATCAGACTCAGGCTGCTGTGAGGCCTCGAGGTGATGCTGTGAAATAAACCTCTGTGGAATGTGCAATTCTGTGCTCAGCACGGGTCCTGAGGAGCTCAGGAAGCAGCACAGGGAACAGCAGAGACAAAGAAAGGTTGTGAGAATGTTCCCAGGGTGGCTGTGCAGCTGTGTAGCTAAAGCCTGTGACATGACACAGTTCAGCAGTCAGGATGTGCAGGCAACTTCAATCCAACATTTCCTAACCTCACTGTGCCTTCCAACATAATGGCCTTTTAACACAATTTTGTGCTGTATTAACTTAGAGATTAAAAAACATACAGTGCTAACATCCTTCTGAGTTATACATTAAAAACATGGTGAGAACACTTTCCTGAGCCATGATCTTAAAATAAACCAGTGGATTTTCTCTCTCATCAAGTGAGTGAGGCAGAGAGAAGGTGCCTGGGGTGGTGTTTGAGTGTTGCAAGAGTCACAAGGAATGCTCTTCTAGGAAAAACTTCACACCAGTGGCCCCCAGTCCTAAACATGTGTAGGAATATGTCCAGGAAAACCAGAAGATAGCTAGTAATGAGAATTAGATCCTACGCTGTCAGCTCACTGTCCTTTATTACTCTCACCCCAACAGGGCATTTCTTCAGGAAAAAAGGATGCTGTTCCCTTTTTTATGGGGAGTGTTAAAAAACTCTTTTAACCAGTCATAATATTACCAGGAAAAAGCTGGCACAGGTTGCTGACAGTGGTTTTTGACCCTATAAGTAATCTCAAATATATTCATATGGAGAGAGATTAATTTTGGCTGAATTAAGTATCTGGTTCTGAATTAGTATCTACTCTCTCATCATCTGCTACTCCTCCTACTCTGTAAGTTCAGCTCCTCCCTGCTTCAGTTCATGATGTGTGGTTATTGCCTAGTCCCAATACTCTGTCTCACCATTTATTTCCCACTTCCCATCCTTTGTGCTGTCTCCCTCCCTCATTCCCATGTAGCCATCAGTCATTTGCTCAGCACTGTAAGCTGCTGCATCCCAGGTGATCGTGGCACCCCTTGTTTGGGTGGGCAAAAGAGGAAGGTGAATTTTGGTTGGGCACATAATTACAGGTGTGAAAGCACTCTGAGGAGAGTCAGTGAACAAAAGGCAGGGTCTGAGTGAAAGAAGTCAAAGCAAACCAGAGAAGGGGAGCTGGAGAGTGAGAAGGTTGGAAGTGAAGGTGAAGATTGGGTGCCAGGAGGAATGGTGACCCTGCAAATGGATTTAAGGGGAGTCAGCATGCTACTGGAGGCAGCACAAAGGGTGTTTTGTTATACATTAATCGTGCTGTGGAATGGGAATAGGGGAAGCAGGAAGACCACAGATGAGTACTTGTGCTGAGGATGACTAAGGCAGAAAGCAGCTGAGCTCTGGTAGCTGGAAAGAAAACTCCTCTGGCTCTTTCCCCTTTAGTTCTGCTTCAGGCTGCTCACCAGCACAGCTTTCCCTGCTGTCCTGATTTCAGTAATAAGGTTTGACTGCAAAAAAGGTGGGAGGGAAAGGTCTGAGATCCTGCAAGAAGACATCTGCCAGTTGTGGATTTGACCTACCCAGGCAGCACTGGGATGGAGTACAAAGCAAAGTTTGCTTTGCTTTGCAGAGCTTTATTGGTTAGTGCAGATTGTATCTCACAGGAAACACAGACTGATGCTGGGAATGGATGAGCTCCTGGCCCTGGTGACACATCTGGATGTCACACTTTTGGGCCTCTTCCTACATAGCAGTGCAGGAGGTACAAAAGGAAGAGACTCCTCCTCCTACACCACCTCAAACAACCTGCAGTGCAATGCCCTGGTCCTTGCCTTGCGCCTGGAATGCAGTGACTTTCTTCCTCTGCTTTATCCCAGAGAGCCACTGGGAACCCCAGAGTTCAGGACAGTTGCCACAGAGACAGATTTTTACACTAATGAGGGGGGTTCACTTGGCGTGCTGTAAATAAGGAGCAATGTCCTGATGGTGTGGCACAGGAAGTTTGTGTGACAGGGGTATGAGACTGGAGATTACTGGGTTATAGAATTAAAACAATAAAGGTGGCTGAACAAATGTAAAAGCTGTCCTAGAACACTGATGCAGAATTCAGACAAGGCTGAAGAGTATCTGTGGAGGAAACCCTTCCCTGGGTGCAGGTTAATTGCACAATCCTGCTTCTCTCACCTTATGGGACTAGGCCCAATCTGTGCAAACCAACCAGGAATGATTTGTGCCATCTAACCTTAATCTGAGTGTGGTCAATGTTCCTGGTGGTCAGTTTGTATTTAAACTGCTTTTGTGACTTGGGAATAGCCCCAGAGTTTTCTGCTCTTTGAAGTTCCAGTCAGCCTGTCTAAAAGCTCAGTCAGCACAGGGTGCCTGTGCTGGTTTCTTTTATTGGTTCTATCCATGTTCATATTAGTGCTAGCCCCACTGATTGCTCACTACTATCCCTAAATTCTCTAATTGTAAGCAATACACTTAGGCCTCCTAGACTAAATTGTGCTGCTGTAACTTTGTTATTTCTCTCTCAGGTTTTGCCTCAACCCCAAGTGCAAATTTTGAGGCAAATTTTGCATTACTTTTCCATGTAACCTGCAGCATTGTGCAGTGGGTCCTGCCTCGACAGGGATCCTCAGTGCTGGTGTAAGCACACCTTGCAATAAAGTGCTGGGATTTTGTGTCTCTCACTCTGCCAAATGCTCTGTGCCAGCCTGAACTCTGATTTCTGCAGCTACAGGGACAGGTTTGGGAAGCAAATGTGTCTGAAAGGAGAATGGTTGTTCTCTCATTGGTGACATAGGAAAAAAACAACTGATATAAATTAATGTTGGCCTGTCAGGCTTTCGATGGATCTCATCCACTGACTTAATTTTGTGTTTGCAGTAGCTTGAACTATTCTTCTAACTGAGGAAAGCTTATCCAGAGCTCACTGCAACTCTGAAACCAAGACCCAAACTCATCTGAAGATGCGTGGATGATATTAATTGATGTTTAAAATGAATGCCTCTATTTGCAGGAATCTGCAATGCAAACTAGGAGTTTTAGAAAGTAATGCATATTATAATTAGGGCAAGCTTTTAAAGATGCTTTGAAGTCCTAAACATTTTTGAAATTCAAATGTGGGATGGAAATAAAGGAATCTACACAATAAAGAGGCATTAAATTATGTCTCCCAAAATTTCACTGTTTTATAGATGTAAATATATGCCATAATTAGTGGTAAGTAACATGAGGAGGATAGTTAAGTTTATTCCTATTCTTATTCAAAACAGCTGTGCCATGAAAAATAATGCTCCTTCTCTTTGTGATACACTGGAACAAACAATTTACCCATGTAATCAGTGTTCAGAAATGGCTTGTGCCTGTGGTCTCCTCCCACCCCCTCTGAATTTATCCCCATGTGCCTCCAGCCATCTTAAAAGGTGCAGAGATTCTTTGTGCCCTTCATTCACACACACAATCAGGGCTCTTTTTCTCTTTTCTTTCTCTTTCTTTCTTTCTTTCTTTCTTTCTTTCTTTCTTTCTTTCTTTCTTTCTTTCTTTCTTTCTTTCTTTCTTTCTTTCTTTCTTTCTTTCTTTCTTTCTTTCTTTCTTTCTTTCTTTCTTTCTTTCTTTCTTTCTCTCTCTCTCTCTTTCTCTCTTTCTCTCTTTCTTCTCTTTCTTTCTTTTCTTTCTTTTCTTTCTTTCTCTTTTTGCTCTTTCTTTCTCTCATCCTTTCTTTCTTGCTTGCTTTCTTTCCTTTTCTTTCTCTCTTCTTTTCTTTCCTTTCTTTCTTGTAATTTATATTGCATAATCCAGAATCTGGGACTTCCCTCCACACACACACTCACAGCATGACTGCCAAATTATCTACACTCACGACTGGGGCCTGTAACAACAATGTTTCCAAGGCCAGCATGCAAATGCTTGCAAAACAAACGAGATATGGAAGAAAGCAGCCCTGGCACAGGGAGGAGGACCCCGAGCAGGGTGGCAGCAGAAGGGGCAGGGTCAGAGCAGCTCCGTTTGTCCATCACAAACCCAGCCCTGGACAAGGGGCAGGGTCAGAGCAGCTCGGTTTGTCCATCACAAACCCAGCCCTGGACACCATTCCTGAGCTGCACAGCAGCGTGCCGACGGCCCAGATGCTCCCTCTGGAAAAAATTGCTTCACAGTTTGGAATGACTGCTCTTTGGTGGAGCTCTGGAGAGGAGGAGGGTGCTGGGTAATGCACCTGCCCGCTCGGAGCAGCTGCTCAGCCCTAGGTGCTGTAATTAGTGCCCTTATTAATGTGCCCCATGTGAGTGCTGAGTGCCACTGCAAACTGCCCTGGCCCTCCTCAGCTCCCACTGCTTCCAGTAGGTGCTGGTTTCCTTCTACTCAGCAGGATGGAGTTAGGCTCTTCTCAGCAATTTTTGCTGGAGTTGCTTTTGTGTTAGCCAAAACAGTTATTATTCCACAAGCACTCTGCCTGTAGCACAGAGCCTGAGAGCTCTGGGGAAAGGAATGGGGTTTTTAATTTATTTTAAATTTACTTTTACTCTTTATTTTGGTTGCAGCCATCTCTCTTTGGGTGCAATCTCCAGCACACTGGCAGAGACTTCTCCATTCAGTGTGTTGAACGCTTGGTGCTCTTAATATGCAATATTTCCAGTGCTACCCATTGACAAGCTGTGCTTTATTAATGAATTAATCATGCTCTTGCACTGGAGATAGGGTGCCAGAAATCTGAGTGCCTCTTCCACCTCCAAGTGTATTCATATAAAACTCAGTGCCCAGAAATAAATCTGAATTAGAGTTTTACTCTTGAAAGGGAAAAAAAAAATTAGAAATTCCATTTGTGGTTTTGGGCTTTTTCCTCCCTAAACTGTATTGATCTTTAAAACTCAATGAGTAAATGGGCTCCTGCTCATTAGTGTGATCATCCCATAATGTTTGACATGCCATAGTATTTGAACCCACACCAATATATTTGAAGTCACAGCACTCCAGAGGCTTGGCTGTTGTCTCCTTTTTCACAAGGATCATTGAAACAGGAAATTATAAGGAGAAGACTAATAAGATAAACTTTGGTATTTCAATTTTGTTATTATATTTATGTAGCCCTACCTGCCGTAGGTGGCTCAAGCAGTGAACCTCTCTAAGTAATGTTTGCCTTTGGACAGTACCAAGCTACTCAAACCAGAGCATCCCTGTCAGATCCTCAGCTGGTGAAAAAAGACCCCAAGGTGATTTCTCCTCATCTGAGAATCATTCCAGCATTCCATGGCCATCAGGGTTATCAGCCCCTGCCTTGTTTCTCATTTTGCTTTTGCTTAGCTTTAGCTTTCTGCCTTTTAATGCTCTTTTCTGCAAGATTTAATCTAGGAGAAGGCTCTTCCCCATGTAGCAACTTGTAGGCTATGACAAGGTTGTGGAAAAACTTCCCTTGGAAAAAGTAAGTAGATGGAGTTTCATTAGTCATTCACTACAAAGGATGTTTTCCAGACCTGAAATCATTCTTGTAGCTCTTTGCTGAACACTTTCCAATTTTCCAACATCCCTTTTAAAATGTAGACAAGAGGCCTGGAATCAATGCTGTAGTTAGGAGCTAAAGCTGAATACCAGGGCATTCATTTATGACACATCACCTTGTTCTCACATCTACAACTCTCACAGCCACATGGGTACTCATAACCTTTTGGAGAAGGGAAAAAAAACAGCAAAAAAATTATTTTAATTTCATCAGTTTGAAAAATACAATTTAGCTTTCAGATGTATATGTTTAGACAAATCCCTTGCTATTTAAGCCATAATAATATTCTTAAGTCCTTAAAGTTGTTATAGTGCTAAAAGAGGTTTTGGTGAAGCCTTCATTTAAAAGCATTTTCTTGCCAACTCCTATGATTTTTTAATGCTGGTATTAGACTGTTTTGAAGAGTGTTCAGCTCTCAGCAATCTCAGCAATTAGATTAATATGAAAACTGTTTACAAAGAGAATTCTTTCCTTCCTTGAAAACACCTTTACTGTGTGCTAGACTGAAAAAAAAAATCCTAGAGCAAACAAGTAAATAAAGGTAATTCTCATCTAAATGATCATCATCATGGGACTTTGGCAACCATGTTGTGATTGCATAAGGGTAAATCATGAAAACTGAGTGAAAGCTTCAGGTGTTCCTCACTGCAACATCAGGCCCCAGCCTGGATGTGCTGTGTACACAGAACTCCCAGTGATCTCAGCAAGGGCTGGAGGAGATGTGGGAGTGAACAACAGGGTGGCAGATGGCCACATGTGTTACTTCCCCAGGTTAAATGTCAGCATGTAAATAGAACAATTCGGTGCTTTTTTCAGCAGGCTTCAAAATCAAAAGAAGGTAGCAGATAAAATGTTATCCTTTTTTAACTGTAAACATTTGCTAGTGCAGCTCGAAATGCAAGGTCTGTGCAGTTGGTTTTTGACAACTGTGAGGGGTGGTTTAGTTATGATTTCTCAAATGTTTTGCTCATATCTGAAACGAAAGAAAAGGCATTGCTAGTAAAACTGCAATTGTGGTAGCAGCAGGAATAAGTGCATGCTAAGAGATTACTTCTACTACTACTACTGCTATGATTATTATTATTAATAACAATAATGATGATGATGACGATAATGATAATTGCAGCAGTGCAACTGTTTCAGGAGCAGTCCCTCTCCTTCAGGAATTCTGGCGGAGCAGCGGTGGCTGCTGCACTTCTCCACGTTGAGATGTTTGCCATGCTTTGATTGCAGGCCAGCTGTGATGGCAAATTGCTAATTTGCTATGGTAAATGTGACAAGTTCCTCTCAGCTCCCTGTGCATTAGATGCACATTAAACATTAACTGCTGGCCTGGCACGAGGCAGGAGCGAGGAGCAAGGTGGAACAGCAATAGGATTTCTTCCTCCTGTACAAAATACCTGACTGTGGGCCGCTTGTGTGTAAACCTCAGGAGGTTGCTCCACTGGTTAATTTACAGAGCCAGCCCCAAGTAATCCTAGCCCTGTGTCTTCTGTGTACCACAGATTAGCTCAGTGTGTGCTGTTATCAGAGCATTGCCTCACAAGGCCGCACCACAAATGAGGATTGCAGACACTAAGGAGGATTAATGAGTTGTTGCCAAGTTAAAAATTAAGTAGCAGTTACAAATGACCTGAACTGTGGTGAGTGCTCCACACTTGAATTGTAGAATGGTTTGGTCATAAGGAGCCTTAGAGGTCACCAAAATCCAACACCTTCCACCAGACCTGGTTACTCAAAGCCCCATTCCCTCTGGCCTTGAACACTTCCAGGGATGGGGCATAGGTAAGCACACCTGTAAATAAGGTTTTTAAAAAGTCTGAGGGTAAACATGAAGGTACCTGTCAAGTATTATTTCTATATTAGGAATAGAACCAAGCAGAGCTAGACTTGCAAGTGAAGCAGCTGCAGAAGTGCATTTCCCTGCTGAAATGCTCACCTTGGCCTAACTTTCCAGTTCAGGTGATTCTTTGCTGTCATGCTGCAGTAGCTGATCAGCTGTTTCCACATAAAAGGAAAACCCTGCCCACTCTCTCCCTGGGCATCAAAGATGTCAGTGGAGCTATTGCCTGAATCAACAAATCCAGCTGTGCACACCCCTAGGGTCTGCCTGTACCCATATCAGTGTGCTTTCAAGTGGAGGGCTCTGAAATGAGCAGGAATGGGTCTGTGATGTCAAAGAGCAGGTGGCAGAACAGCTCCAGCCCAGGGAGGCTGGATTCAGCAGGTGACCCGTGTGCTTGCTTTGTAGCCAAATTAATCCTGCTGTGCACAGGGCTTGGATAATGAATAATTCAAGGTAGAGCTGCTCCTCACTTGATCCTGCGAGCCTTGGTCTCTGATGCTGCCTATCAAAGGCAGCTGGATGCTTTCTGAGGCTGCAGGGAAATGCTGGGAGCCAGCAGAGCCTTGCAGCAGTGTTTGCTGGGCATGGCACACAGAAAACCTGGGGCTTGTGCCAGCCTCTCCCTGGAGCCCAGTGCTCTGCTGAACCAGTGCCATATGGCCTGGCAGAGCCTTATCAGAGACACGTCCTCTATTGCCCAGCTGTCTCCTCTGCCATGAGGATTTCATTGCTTTAAGACAAGAGAAAGTGAGCTGTGGCGTCTCTGGAGTGGGGTGGCTGGGCTGAATTTGAATCTGAAGGCAGGTTCACTTCAGAGGGGCTGGCTCTGGAGCCAGGCTCCTCTCAGGTGATCATCCCTCTGCTCCAGGGATTTCATCAGCCATCTGCCAGGCAAGAATGTCACCTGTAGCTCACAGAAATACTGGGACATCTTTTATTGTCTAAAATTTGAATAAATTGTTGATTTCCTAAGGTTTTTACTGCAACAGTTAGGCAGCTACTTCCCTGACAGACTTTTTCCACTGTCACTGTCATCACCATTGAGCTCCCCCTGTTATTTCTGAGAAGAATGGTGAGCTAGTGACAGCTTATGCTATTCACACTGTCAAATAAAAAATCAAATTTTCACCTTTTTCCCCACAGGCTGACTTGAACTGCAACATCCAAGATGATACAGGGGCGTTTTATGGAGTCACCAGTCAGTACGAGAGCTCGGAAAACATGACAATCACCTGCTCCACCAAAGTCTGCTCCTTTGGAAAGCAAGTAGTAGAAAAAGTAGAGGTGGGTGTCGAGATGGGATGTGTGCCTTTAGTCATTTCTTGCCTTTCCCATGCACAGATCTGTGGGATGTGTTCAGTCTATGGTTGGTTTGGTGCACAGTGATGTTGCAGCTCAGGGCTAAGCCCCAGACCCACATCTGTCGTGTACAAAACAGTTTGGGGGGGGAATTTTAGCCTAGAGTTGAAGGTTGAGCTTTTACAGGTGTCCTGGTCACTGTTTATGTCCTTCTTAAACTAAGTATGTTTTCTGACCATAACAAAAAAGGTTTTAATAATTTCTATTGTTCCAAGCTTAGAGAAAGCCAAAAATCCTCAGAAACCACCATGTGAACGATTGGTAGCTGGACAGCACAAGTCTGAGAGTCACAGCCTTACCCTCCCTCAGCAGCCTAAGTCTGTCTGCTTTTCTTCCAGCTGTAGTCCTACATCTTTCTCTAGTTCATAAATTGCCTATTAAGTCATGCAATAATATATCTATGTTTGTATGTTGTCCTGGTTCAGGGAAAATTTGGGAGAGAACGCCCAAAGGGGCTCCTCTAGGAAAGCAGATTCATTTGGCCCCTCCTCCCAACTGGTGCGGGAAAAATACCTCCTTGGAGAAAAGTGGGAGAAACCTGTTTATTAAACAATAAAACCTAAACAATATTAAACAATAAAACTTCTTGCTGCTCCAAAAGAGATGACAAACAAAACCTGTGCAGAGAAACCCAGGACATATGTGCACACTTAAGTGCAAATATATTTGCTTATTTTTGCTGTTCCCTTTGCAGACAGGTGCCTCAAAATTCCTGTAAAATCTGGAATTATCTCAGTTCTTAATTAATTTCTAGTCAGTTTGGGACTTTATAATCCTCATCTATTCAGTTTGCTATTTTGCAGTTTAGAGAACAGGTAGTGGTATTATAATTATTGATAATTAAGATGCCTTGCATTTTTAGCAAGGCATAGCACAGGTAAGGCATGTGAGTGTGTCTGAGCCTCTTGTCTTTTTCCTGACTACACAAAAAAGAAAAAAAAAAGCAAAACAGATTTACCATCACGTTTTTCCTGTCTCTGAATGATCACATTCTAAATGGTTTTTCTGTTTTTTAGACTGAATATGCAAGGTTTGAGAATGGCCGGTTTGTGTACAGGATAAACCGCTCTCCCATGTGTGAATACATGATCAACTTCATACACAAGCTGAAGCATTTACCAGAGAAATACATGATGAACAGCGTCTTGGAAAACTTCACAATTTTATTGGTATGGACTGCCTGTTTTATTTTTCCACTTCTAAGATACTCTCAGGCTTTGTATGGCTTGCTCAGCTGGTAGGGTTGGGAACCAGTTTCCAAATCCCTTAGTCATTGCTGCTTACCAAAGCAACCATCCCACTGACTTCAGAATAATTCTCCTGGAACTGGGCGCTAAAGACGCTCAGGATGAAAAGGCTCAGCTGGCTGTGAGTGTGAACAAACATCTTTGTTATTCTCCACAAATTTCAGCTTACTTCTGTTTTTTCCAGTCGAGTCTGGGGTTTGCAGAGAGCCTGAGGCAGTAACTTTGAACCTCTGCGTTCATCCGATGTGTCCGTGCGGGGCTGGGTTACAGTGCTGCAGGGGTTAGTGGCATTAATTAGTTCTTGGGCAGGGAAAACAGGCAGCAAACGCCCAACAGGTGACCTAAAGCACAGAGGATGGGCCACGTGGTGGCCTTTGAGCCAGTTTCACCAAGTGCCCCAGCTTGCTTTCCCTGTGGCTCTGTGGTGTCACCCCAGCCAAGCTCTCAGAGCCACGTGCTGCTGCCGCCAGGGGATTCGGGCAGGACCGAGGTGACACGGGTCACTCCTTGCTTCAGACCTGGGGCACTCACATTTTCTTAAAAAATCCCTTCGCCCAGGATTTTTCTCCTGGGAAGCTGAGGAGCCTCAGAGAAATGGAAACAATTCTTATCTCATTTGCTTCTCCTGTGTTTTGCTTATATGGAATGTGTTTGGAGATTGTTTCATTGGTTTCATGTGAGTTGTTTTGACTCTTTGGCCAATCAGTGCCAAGCTGTGTCGGGACTCTGGAAAGAGTCAGGAGTTTTCATTATTATCTTTTTAGCCTTCTGTAAGTATCCTTTCTGTATTTTTTAGTATAGTATTCTTTAACATAATATAGTATCATAAAATAATAGATTAGCCTTCTGAGAACATGGGATCAGATTCATCATTCCTGCCTGCCACGGGGCACCCTGCAAATACAATACAGCCCTGCAGTTTTCAGGTGTGTGATGTTCTGTCTGCCTCTCCTTTCCCCACACAGGTGGTAACAAACAGGGATACACAAGAAACCCTGCTCTGCATGGCTTGTGTATTCGAGGTGTCGAACAGCGAACATGGAGCACAGCATCACATCTACAGGCTTGTAAAGGACTGAGCAGTTATTTATATATACACTTCATTTCACTTCTTTATCAAAACACAGACTGTAAACCTCAACACTAAGTGGCAGTGCCTCTGGCCCAACTTTCACCCACATTTTTCTAAATCCTGTTTTAGTGAAGTCATTTTTAATGTGTTCATATATAATTGTAGCTGTGAAATTCTGGTACAGTTGTAAAAATTATTTCTAAAACTAAGTGTTCTTCAAATTTGTAAACCACAGTTCTTTGGGAAGACTGTATTTAAGAACCTAATGCCTCTGTCTGTGGAGGCCTATTTTTAATTCTGATAGAAAAATGTATGACAGAGCATTTGCCATGGGGAAAAACTGACAGCATTTATAAGAATTTATTTTGGGTTTTTTTCCAACATGAAATACTTGTTTTACAATGCAAGTGAAATTGAAACAAATCTTTAGCTATAACTGTAAATGAGTACACAAAGTTAATAATCTTTATAGAATTATCTTTGTAACTAATTAGGGTGGAAGATATGGACGAATGTAATTCACTAAATTATTTTTTAAAATGAAACATTTTTCTGTTTGAAACCAAATGAAAAATATAGCCTTAAGAAATGCCTGATAGAAACAGACAGGTCCTAAAATTAGGCAAATTTTGTATTTTTTTCTCAACGCTAAAACTAATCTTCTAATCCATTAAACTTTCAAACAGGTATTGCAGAGAAAGCAAACATCACCCCTTACCCTTAACATATCTAGTGTATTTTAAAAGAATATAAAGTTGTATTGTACTAATATGAAAATTTGATTATTTAATGAAAAAGATGGCTCATTTTGCAATAAGTAGGTAAATACTGAAGATTTAGACTTGCATTATATGTAGTCTTGTGTGTGCGGTTATATTTTATATGGACAACTATGTTTTCTAATAAGTTGAGCAAAAAACTTGCAACTCTGAAATCAAGAGATGAATGGAAACAGCTGACATTGCAACAGCATCGAGTCACTCAAAACAGAGAGCAAAACACTGATGTGTTTGAAAGAAGAGTGTGTACACCTCTGAAAGGATCAGCAGCTTTAATATCTGTGAGACGCTAGAGAATCACAACCAGCATCAGGCAAAGAAGGTTGGAAAGTGGAGAATTTAATTTTTTTCCTCCTTTTCCTCTTAATCATGGTGCTCTTACACCTCTCCCAGTTGTGTCTCCAGGTCTGGCGAAGACCTTATCTGAAACAAACACGCACCTACCACGTGGGGTCTGCTGTCCTCTTGGAAAGCGTTCATCCAGGTGGTAGCGTTCATCCTTCTGACAAATTCAGGGAAGACTCCAGGCAGTGAAGCACAGCTGGAGATATTTAACGCTGTAAGGCCTGTGAGCGTTTGTCTGGGGTGTGCACAGGTGAGAGCAGCAGCCTCAGCCCTCCCGCTCGGGACAGGGCGTGTTGCTCAGCTCCTCTCATCCTGCTGCCCCTCGCTGCCCAAGCCGGAGTTGTTTGGGCAGGTGCTGGGCCAGCAGAGGCTTCTCAGGCAGAGCATGTGTCTGAAAGGCTGAGGGCTGCCTGGCCAAGCACAAGCCACCTTAGGGAGCAGTGATGAGTTATCAGCAAAGAGGGTTCTTGGGGGAGTTTTCTGCAGTCCTGACTCAAAGGTCAGGCTTCGCAGGCCCCTCCTCCCTACCCCTTGGGATTTGTTCCTGTAACCAGTTCTCATGCACAGTCTAAGCATCAAATTCACTCCCAGGCCCAGCAAACAAGCAACTCTATTCCTTTTCTTTAAATTATATATTCCTGCATAGTCCATTCTGTTAGAATGGCCCACTGCTGGAATGTCTGGACTAGACTGGAGCCTAGGTGAGGTCAGAGCAGGACCATCCCTAAGGCTGGGGAGCTCTGGGGCTCCAACATCACCCAGGGGAAGGGAGACTGCTTCAACCCCTCAGCCTGGTCTGGCTGCATGAGATGCACACTTTGGATGGTTGCTGTGATGCCTAGCTGTCACCTGCTTGTGGATATTAGGGCTGATGATCTTTCAGTTGATACTCTGTGAAGTGGACAGAGGAACGTGTCCATGGCAAGGTCTCTTTTAACGCTCATTTTTAACACTAACAATCACATCAGGAAAAGCACTGCATTGTAACAGCCTAACGGTAGCCCTTTATTCTAAGCACTTGGTGTTACAAGTCAAAAACTACTTTTTTGGTTTTTGTTCTAAAGTTGTCTTTTATTTAGGGTTTGAATTGTGGGTTTGGTGATTTTTATTTTTTTTTTAATAACAAGCAAACTCTTTAAGGCATATAAAGTATGTAAGTCAATTTGCAAATCCAGGTACAGTTTGTTTTTTTTTTTAGTAGGATCTGGCACATTACATACGCCATAACTATAGGGTATAAACAGTCACAATGTTTATTGGTGTTCACATATGTAACGTTAGGGAAACTACTTCCATCGTCTTTTCTTTACAATTCTGTAAATGATCCATACCCTGTATATGTTAATTCTTAAAAGCCTTAATCCTTCAACTGTTGAGTGTGGGGTGTGTAGTCCAACAGGCTGCCTGTAAACTGTGAGCTCTTTTGTAAGCTGGAAGTACTTATCTTGTTACTGTTACTTTTTTGTAGGAACCTTTTAATTGAGAGCTGCCAAAGCATTACAATATGCAGTGCCTTAGCATTATATTAGAAGTAACTTTTAGCCTCTTAACATTAAATTTTATACATTGTTTTCTTAATTGGTTCCATTTTTAAAATATCCGTATTTTTCCCTGCAGAAAATGCTCTTTGACTGCTTGGTGTGAACCAGCTGTCTGTACAAGTCAGTCCCATTGCAGTGAGATGCCTATACCAAAAGGAAAGGTTACAGATCCCTGGTTCTCCGTGAAAAGTGAATTGTATTAATGAATGCTGCCTTTTTAAATTTCATGACCAAATAATTAATTGTGACTCTTCTGCACTCTAGCATGAAAGTGCCTTTGGTTTGAAATTCCAGCTTAGAAAAGTGCTGCCATAATAATGACAATTTGTAGAGAGACCAAAAATATTTAGTTATCACCGTAATGCCTTTGGTTTATTGGAATAAGTTCAATCTACAGGCCTCCATTCACAAAAGAGCACCATTCATAGCAAAGGGATTTTGCTAATGATCAGCCTGCTGAAGAAAAATCTACTGTTTGCCATTTCTGACAGCATTGCAAACCAGCAACTGATTCGTCTGTGATATAAAAATGAAAATATTCCCATTTATATTCTCTTCATCCAGTCACGCGTCTGCATAATGAGAGATCCATATCCTACAGAATTCCAGTGGACAAGCATGGCTTCGTTGACCTCCTCTAACAATATTTTGGTATCTGTGGAGATGCTTTGCTCAGACAGCAGATTTTGTTTACAAAGTTGTGCATGCTGGAGGTCAGATGCACAGAGCAAGAGGAGCAGGAGAGCTGAGCAAGCGAGGGTGAATGCGATGGTGTGGGTTCAAGCATTGGAATGTTGAGGGTGAGCATTGCGCATGAAGGTGCTGCTGGGGGAACTCTGGCCAGCACGACTCAAACACAGGGTTGTTTTGTGTTGTTTTCCTCCCAGTTGATGTCTTGGGGGGAAAAGAAAAATTAGCTCCTCTTAATAATGTGTCTGTTTTTGATACCTTCTGTGAACGGGGGCCATATCTCCACCACAACTGAAATCAATGGGAAGAGGAGCAACATTTTAGAAAGAACAAATATCAGCAAAACCAAAAGCTGTCAGAGGGATTATATAGTTGTGAATACATTGTTAACTTGATTTTTAAAGTATTTGATGAAAACTAAGATTAACTTTTTATATAGAGAAATATTGTGACACTGTGTGGTAAATATTGTGATAATTCAAATTCCCTTTCTCTAAAATATTATTTTTGTTATTCCTTCAAGGTCTAAATCTCACTTACCTCTATAAGACAAATAATCCTGTTGAACTCAATGAGACTGAGGTGGGGCAAAGAACAGAGACAAGCAGAACATACTTTTTCAGTCATTGCCAAACATTTTGGCTCTACTAGTCAATGTTTGTGACAAGCTACTCCTCTTTCTCACTCAAACAAGCATAATGGTACCATTAGGGGCTGTTAAAAATTGCTACTAACAAATGTAGTTTTACTTACTTGAATTCCAAACTGATTTTGTTTAGGTACTGCACCACTATTTTGAAGGAATCGCAGATCCAATGCCCGTTTCTCTCTTTCCCTCTCCACCACAGCTGCAGCTCAGCGTGGCAGTGGCTTGTCCCACGGGGCCCCCACGGGATGGGCTCCTGGGCCTAATGAAGGGTGTACATTACTGTTGAATGTAAGGAACCGGCCAGTCCAAGGCAGATAGGACGTTTGATGTGCTAACCCATAGCTATTTATTTTCCCACTGCGAGTCCCGGGGCGTGCCTGCAGCCCGAAGCAGCAGCCCTGGGGGTTTCCTGGAGGCCTCAGTCAGTCCCACTGGGAGCCCTGGGGCTGTCCCCCCTTTCCTTTCCCGTGAGGATACGTGTGCCCGGGCACACACAGGCGGGCGTGAGGAGCGGAGCCCGGCTTGGTCCTTTGCTCAGGATGATCTCCTTTCCCCTCTTATCTTTCATAACCAGATGTTTAGCCCCCCCCCCCCCCCCAAGAAAGATTGAGGCTGGATAAGTCAAAGTACAAGAAACACTCTGGACATCTTCATCTTTTAACTTTTCAGGTCATTCTTGCTGAGGTCATGTAATTAGTTTTAGTGTGTGAATTAAATCTTAAATGCACTCAGTTGACTAAAAGGAGATGGATCCCTGTTACCTCCTTACAGAATATGTGTTTTTGTTTTTGTTTTGTTTTGTTTTATGGGCCTCTGATTCAGGCTCATGACTGCAGACAAAAAATACAATATGTGCCTGAAAAAAAAAAAAGACAAAAGAATTTTATAACATTGAAAACCTGAATAGCCTTTAATTCTTCAGTACATTTTATGTAAAACAGGTTGGGTTTTTGTTTTGTTTTGGGGTTTTTTTGCCATGTGCATTTGTTCACATTTGTAAATGACTTAATGGAATTCTCACTTTATGTTTATTTGTGTAATGTGTATAAAATGGGTTTGTGACTTAAGCATATTCATATATGGTCAGTGGTTACTTTAATATTGTACTGCTGCTGGTAACTTTTGATGTAGAACTTGCCTTTTGATGATAAAGTACCTCTAGGTTAGACAGTGAGGGAAGGCTCTTGGAAAAAACTGAATGTTCTCCAATGTTTTCTTAACATATTTGCAGAAGCTTTCAAAAGGAGTTTCAGTCAAACCTCTTGGCAGTACAGTATTCTTGTATTTGTTATTGTCTGTGTGTAGGTACTGGTACCTTTTTTTTTTTTGTTTAAAATGTTTTAAGTGTTGGCTTTAAAGTGAATTTATCTTTAGTATGATAGTAATATGAAAATTATAGGTTTTGTGTGCAGAGAATTTTTTTATAAAGTGCTTTGTAAAAAAAAAAAATGTATTCTAGCTTTCGCGGTACATATGTGTGATAACTTTAATATCCATGACAGTTAAGTGCAATTATTTCATCACTCTAAAAATGCTATTTTTGTGTCGGTTACTGCAGGTGTTTTCATGTCTTTGCAAAGTGACACATTTTGATGCCTTCTTGATAAAGTGGTAGAATTTTTGTAGCTTTCTAGAAACTTTGTATTCATACAGTATCAATTGAAAATAAAGAAAATGAAAGTGTTTTGTGCATTTGTCGTAATCTCTTACCTCAGTCTCTTCTTAATGTTGGGTGTAGCTTTCAGAACCTTTTTCCAAAATAGCACAAGGCCAGGCTTGCAGAGATGCCTGTGCACCTTCCTCAAGGAGTGAGGGAGCTCCAGCAGGATCTGCAGAGGCCTGGAGGGCTGGCACTCGAGGCTGGCACATCTGGAAGAACACATCTGGTGTTCCATCATCCTAATCCTTGCCTGTGTGTCTTCCTAAAAAAAAGGTGGTGGATTTTTGTGAAACACCCTTTAAACCACACCATGACAATGGGAAAAGCCACCCATCTCTCTGAATTGCAGAAGCAGGAATGACCTGTTCAAAATGTGACAGAATAAATGGTACAAAGACATCATTAACTGAGTGATGAACATGGGAGTCAGCTGAGGTTGTTTATTCCGGGACACTGAGCTCTGGGGGAACTGAGGTCCTAAAAATGTGCCATGTTTTCAAAAGACTCACTTCTTGTTTTTCTTAAACCACCTGCCCCTCAGCTGACAGCTGTACCTGGTATGGTGGGAGGGTGGAACAGGATCAATTTGCCTCTGGCATTCACAAACTGAAACCACCTAGCTAGGGGGAAAAAAAAAATAAAAGGGATATCCTGGATCAAATGAAATCAATGGGAAAAAGACCAGGACTTGGTAGAGGGAAAAAAAGTACATCTGGCTCATCTTCTGCTTCCATGGGGGAGCAGAATTTATTTTTTGAATGAACATATGCCCCTCCCACACTCTCCAATTCTCCTTTGGGTGGCAGATGTTCCACTGCTCTTTTTAAAATGTCAGCAGAGCACCCCCTGTGTGCAAGATGAATGGGGTGAGAACAAGGCTCAGATATGGTCTGTTTTGACCCTGTTTTCTCTTCTTTGTTCCCATTACGTGTATGGCTTCAGCCCTTTGAAGTGTGCTGGCTGTTTCAGAAGCAACCTGCTTCTTAATTAAGGTTCTGCTTCTCAATTAATTTAGCTTGAGCCCATAAATCTTGCACCTTTGGGAAGATGCCACGCGCATTTCGGGCTGGGTGTCCCCAGCAGTGTCCCCATCAGTTTACTGAAGGGCTGGTGTCAGTGGGAGCCACGGCCCCTCCCTGGCAGAGCGTGGGGCTGGGCTGGTTTGCTTGGGCAGGGAACGAGGAGGCCAGGCCAGTCACCCCGTGCCTTTTTATGGAGCACAGAATCCATGTGTGCTCCGTGGACTTTCCTGTGGGTTTTAGTTTTTCTTGAACATCCAGCCTGTTTGACCCCGCAGATCCAGGAGGCATTTCATGCTGACAGACCCTAAAAGGAGGGCTCAGAGCTCAGCAATGTGTTAGCAGATGTCTGCAGTCCCCACTCCCAGCTCTGGCTGTTCATCCCAGCCCTGACCTTTTGCAGCCTCACTATTGTTGTGGGGGGCCCCTTGAGCAGGAGCAGCTGAACAATCTGTTACCCCGAGCAGAGGCAGCTCCAAAATGCTCATAAATAATTCCCTGCCTTGTAGGGAGGTGTGGCACTGAACTGGTTAATGGCTGTGAATTATTGTCCTGTGATTTCTGAGGTTCCCTCAGAGCTGGAGCTCTGCTGGGGACACTGGAAGGTGGGAAAGGCAGGAAAAGGAAAAGGAAAATCATACAAAACCAGAGTGCAAGTGACTGTGAGAAAATGAATAGCAAGGCATTGCTTTTCAAAGAAAATGCAAAGCTGAAGACAGCACAAAATAGGAGGAAAAGGATAATTTAGAGACTACCACGGTCCATCAGAAGAAGGCAGGAGAACCAGAGTAAAATAAAAGCTACAACAAAACAGATAAACATCCACCTAGGTAAAAATAATTTGCTGCTTTTCAGTTTGGGTTCCCCCCCCTCCTGTGTTACTTTTTATTATCAGCCTTTTCTAATTTGGGACATGTCCTCTTTAAGCTTAAGGGAAAGGGGTGCTGGAGACTCCATTTGTGTGTGCTTCACTGGAGAGATTGAATAAAGCCCAAAAAGCTCTGCAAGGTACTCTGTAGCCTCCCTGACAGACAAACAGCTGTCATCTCCATTTCGGGGAGAGAGAAAGAGCAAAATGAGCAATGGCCAGAAGAGTATCTGAAACAAAGACACGAGTGAAAGTGAGTGGTCCCAATTTACCCATCACTGGGGATTTCTCAAGCCACCTTCTTCCCACAGATGTGTGGATTTGAGTGCATGCACAGAGCCCATTACAGGTTTAGGTTGATGAATTTCAAAAATACTGTTTTCCATCCCCCTCACTATCCTGGAGCTGAGCATAAAAGTGTAACTTTGATGTTATCAAATGGAAGCAGTAAGCCAAAAAACAAATGTTTTTTTTTCATAAATCTGCCTTTAAACCTCTTTATCAGCTTTAAAAGGTGTCCACACACACTGGTTTGGCATCATGGCTGTCTCCCAGCTCTGTTAAAGGCAGTGTCCCACTATGGATAGTGGTTGGGGCCATCAAGGAAAAGGTGCAGGAGCTGTGATTGATATGTGAGTCCCTTTTGATTGCTCTTACTTGTACAGGTCAGTGAGAGGATTAGTCCTTGCCTTGCAGTGCCCCTCAGTGCAGAGCAGACAGGCTCTGGCAGCAGCTTCAAACCAGAGCTCTGAGCTGCATGAGCAGCTGACTGTGCAGGGGCCTGACAAACTGCAAACTGATTCTTTTTCCTGCCCCAAGCACTAAATTTATTAGCCACATTTAAAGGTACTTCTCCATTTTTTTTTTTTCTGCTGGCAGATACCAAAGAATAAGGTGGGTTTTTTTCTCAGCTTCTAAAAATTCCTTTCAGCTTAAATCACATATTCTCTGCAGGGTTATCAGAGATGTAATTTTTTTTCCAGGATGCTTGTCTTTCCTCATCCTTTCACCTGTGATGTTGGACTTTCTAGTGTGCAAATGTTCCTACTTGGCAAAATGGACAAGAACAGCATCCAGGTTATAACCACTTCCTTTTTGACACAGCTTTATGTTGACTGGAGGAGATGCGGGGAGGAATATGATCTTCTTATTGTTTGGCCCTTCCATTAGGTTTAACATGAACCCACACTAAAAACTCAGACACTGCACACACATCACAGCATTCCACAGCACAGAGAACCTGATGGCTTCTTTGTGAAATATCTGTATTGATTTTACTATGATTACACGATATTTTTGATTAATATCAAAAGGGTTTATTGCCAGAACACCGCGGTGGGTGGAAACTTCTCCCAGGAGTAAGTTGGGAGACAGAGCAGCAGTCTCAGCAGGGCTCACTCTGCCTATCTCCTGCAGTGATCTGCTGGAGGGAGGAGGTGCTGAGCAATACCTGGGAGGTGCCCCAGACTCCCAGGCACAGGCTCTGGGTAAGGGGGGAAATGGTGGGGCAGGAATGATCACCAAACTTCCTCCAAACCCTTGTTTTCCTGGCCTGTTTTCACACATTTCCCAGATGACAAAGGACACAGTGTCCTGTGAGCAGGAATTACATGAGAGGGGTGTCTTGAGGCCTTAGACAGCCCCACCTCATTCTTGCAGAATCTTCCTCTGCAGCTGGGCCCTTCTCTGCAAGGCTGTTCCTTGAGCACCAGGCTCCACAGTTCCTCTGCACTGCAGTGCTTGCAGAGCACTCAGACAGAGCTGTGCCATCAGCTCAGCATTTCTTTTATCCCATGCAAACAAAAACAACTTCCCATGAAGAACATCAGTGCTGGAAATGGTCCAAAGATGACAGGAACTCCGAGAGAGGAAGGCTAAGGGCTCAGGAGGAGCCACACAGGTGGCCAGGAAGGCTCCCCATGTGTCCTGCTCTGGGCCAGTGCAGTTTCTCAGCTGGGGAGGAGGTGGAAGGAGAGCCCTCTGCCCCTGCAACCTGCAGCATCCAGGGAATAAGTGCAAGCACAATGGAGGAAATTGGCTTGAAGGTACTGGAGCAGTAATGGGAAGGAAGAATTAGCCATAGGGATTAGCCATGCTCTGAAGACGAAGCTGATGAAGCAGGAGATAGGGTAAAGGCTGTTCCAGGGAGCTGCAAAGAAGTGTTTTCCACCACTTCTGGTCAGAGGCATGAAAAGGCAGAGCCAAAGTCAGTATTGGTCAGCTGGAAATGTATCTGAGGAAGAGGAATGAACCCAGAGGAAAGAGTACAGGGTGCTCATTGTTATGAATTAACATGTGTATGGCCAAGGAGCTGTTAGGCAACCACTGAGTGGTGCAAGGGGAGAAGAACATCAGAGAACACCTGAAATGCTGAGGGAACAGGTGCAGAGCTCTCTGGGTGTGGGCAGGTGGATCCTTGCAAGTGACCACTGCCAACACCACAACTCTCTGCACAAATTGGGCTTTGGTGGGTGTGTCTGTGCATGGGAAAGCTGTGAATGCAGCAGCAGACAGATGTACAGATAAGAGAGGTCTGGGAGGGGGTGGATGTGCCCAGCTTCTTTAACAAATAGAAATAGAGGAATTCTGTATAATATTTAAGCTTTTTTTGTTCAAAGGTGAAACACTAAGGTGCTGTTCAGCCATTAGAAAAGTACCCAAGGAGAAGCTGGAACTCTGGACTCTGAGCATGTGCTGCTCAGCTCTGCTGAAAACTAGGAAACAGCCCTGGTGTTGAGAGAGTGCACAGCCCCACACCAGGGAAAATATGGGAAATATGTAAGAAAATATAGTATAGAAAATACTAAGCATAGAGAGGTCTTGGCAAGAGCCAAAGGAGTAGAAACTTCTCTGCCAGCAAGTGAATGAAAAAGCTTGAAAGTCAGAACAAGAAACAAGCCAAAATGTCTTTAAAAGAAACATCCATTCTTCCATCCTTCCATTTCAAGATTGTATCAATCCCTGTAACACCTGGATCTCTCTCTCCATGTGATAACCAAGTCAAGGTTTGTGCTTTTATGAAGTACCAGTACCACAGACATCTTTTATAAAAAATCCTTTCCTTAGGATTTTTCCTCCTGAGAAGATGGGAGACTTCAGGAACAGAATGTAAACAATGGTTATCTGCTGCTGTGGAATGCAACAGGTGCAGCTGGGATTGGTCTCATGGGGTTGTTTGTAATTAATGGCCAATCACAGTCAGCTGGCTCGGGCTCTCTGTCCGAGACAGAGCCTTTGTTATCATTCCTTTTCTATTCTTAGCCAGCCTTCTGATGAAATCATTTCTTCTATTCTTTCAGTATAGTTTTAATATAATATATATCATAAAATAATAAATCAGCCTTCTGAAACATGGAGTCAGGTCCTCATCTCTTCCCTCATCCTCCGACCCCTGTGAACAGCGTCACACACCAGCTTGTGATCTGAACATCTGAGGAGCCCAGAAGGCTCCACATTTTCTCCTCAGCCCTTCCACTGAAGAAGCGCAGATATTTGGGGATGCCCAAGGACAGGATGAGCAGCTGTGCCCCAAGGACTGTGCTGTGTGCTCTGTGTCAGGGGGGGCACGGGGTGGCACTGAGGCTCATCAGGCCCTGCTGTGCTCATTTCAGAATGGCTCAATCCATTTACCTGCAAGCAGCAGGTATAACCAGGTTAGACTGGAGCATTACCACCATGTGTAACCTTTGGACTTTGGCTTGAGGCTTCTCCTTCCCTTCTGGAGAGAACACGTCGTATTTCACTGTCTGCTTTATTTCTTTCTCCTTTATTGCAGCTGTGCTCACCACCCCACACAGATCGATTTTCCTGGAGGCACAAACAAGCAGATAGAATCCAGAGGAGGCTTAAATAAAGGGAATCATTGTAAATGGTCTTTGAATTAATAAATATATATAAAGATAAATAAGAGGCATAGAGATATATAGGACATATAAATTGTACAAACAAGTCATGACCCATCTGTTCAGCGTGCCCTCAGTGCTGGGATATCCTGGAAAGCAATAGGCTTTTCTGGGCACACTCGTGATCTCAGCTGGGACACAGGAAATTTGCCACAATATCAAGTCATTGGGTCCCAAGACAATAAAGCATGTCCAATAGGAAGAGTTTACCCTAAAAAGAATACCTAAAAGGCACAGTCTACCTTCTCAGCTAAATAAATTCAGGCTGACAGAATATGCACTTCCACTGTAGCCACTAGTAATTAGCAGAAGAGAAAAGAACTACTAATTTAGAGATGCTTGTGACCGGTAGGCAGAGGCAGTCACTGGTTTTTAAGAGATTCCAAAATTCTCACCTTTCTTCCCCCCTCCCACACTCCTGCCAGCCACTGACCTCCCTTTGATCTGCTGTAAACCTGGACATTTGTCTCCCTTCTCCTCTCAGATCTGTGCTCAGGAAGAAGAGCTGCAGCATTCATCATGGATAACTGTGCACAGCAGCCCCTGCTGAGTCTCCTTTGGAGAGGGACTTACCCCTCCCTGCCTAATTAAGAGAATATCAAGCAGGACTCTGGACAAAAAAGATTTGGTACAATTTTTTTTAAGATTTTTGGACTTCTCAGTCTTCTCTGGTGCACAGTCTGAATACATAAAGTAGAAATTCATCCATCCATTCCAATCCCCAAGATTGGAATGATTTGATTCACCTAAACAAAAAGTACAAAAAAGCCTGTTTGTACTCCCCTTTCTTGCTGTCATCTGCTCAGAAACTCAGTTTGGTACTTGGGAACAGCTTGTATCTGGTACCCCAGTCTATACATATTTTTAGGAAGATACCAATATAAGTAAATGCAATACATTGTCTTTTCCATCCTCTTGCAAAACTCTCCTCTGCACCATCAGCACCCTCCCTGTCACTTTCAGTTGCTAAATCAACAAAACATTCAGCTCTGCTGAAAAGAGGGAAAACTGTACCAGTTACCATAACATCTTGACTTCTGCTGATTCTATTTCAGGTCAATTGCTTTTGTCTCTGTGTTTCTTCACTGCCAGTACAGCAATCTGAGTCCTCTGCCACCTGGCCTGTGTGGTACCCTGTGCACATAAAATGACAGAGGCTCTGCCTCTCCTGGAGACCTCCATGAATAGAAAGAAATTTAAAGCGCCAGTTTTACTCCCAGCTGCTGGTGAAGTCAGGTCACTGCAGGAGACTGACCCCAATTTGAGCCAGACTGCCCTTGTACCCCTCCAAGATCAAGGCCAAGTGCCACAGACACTGGTTCTGCAAGAGATGCTCCAGTGGCTTTGCCAGCCTGGGAATACAGCTGTGCATGAGATGGTTTAACAGCTGAGTGAGGCACCTCAATTGAATTACACAGTTCAAGGGAAACCAGGACTGCCAAGCATACAGAAACCATCTCACTCTCCACAGAAATGTTATTACTCAAAAGGTTTTTGTGCTTACCAAATAATCTGATCTCTGTTTCATGCAGAAGGGTTTTGCTTTCTCTTTGAACTCAGTTTCAATGTGTCCTTGCATGAAGAGCATAATGAATTACATGCCTGCAGCAAGGGCTGTTTGAAGCAGTGTCCTTTATTCCTAGAGCCATTTCCAGGGCAGGTGAAACTGCAGTGCAGAGCACCTCTGGTTCTACCACAGATCCCCTCTGCTGTGCCACTTTTTGCTCAGGAGATGACACTTGGGTGGGCAGGATTTCCCATGAGCACAGCCCAGTGGATGTCCCTTCTCTCAGCCAGGCACTGGGAGTTGTGTCTCACTGGAAGACAGCATGGCAGAGCCTGTCACATGAAGGCAGAGCACAACTGTGAGGCACAAATCCAAATATCAATTCCTTCAGCTCCCAAAGGTGTGCAAAGATAAACACCAAAGAGACAGATCCCACTGTTGGTGTCAATGCTGCAGAAATAAAACTGTCCAGATTAAACCACAGAAGCTTATGGGGACTTACGAAAACAATCCCACCCTCAGGGAAGTGGGGCATTGGAAAGATTGAAAGATTATCAGGCATGATAAGATTGAAAGATTTGAAGATTATCAGGCATGCAGCTCATTTGCAGCGGCTGGCGACTCACACTGGGCATAGCTCGTGCAGCCCCAAGACGGCCTCACAGCAAAATATAAAGTTTTTGTCATTTTGGCTCTTTTTGGGGTGCCATCCAGGAAGGGCCCCTCGTGTGCACGTCTCCCAAATTCCTGACTGAGAGGGGCAGGAAGCCTTGCAGGCCACTCAGAGCAGGGGGCAGCAGCATGGGCAGCCTGTGCAGGGTCAGGCTCCTGCCACATCTCTGTCACCAGTGGGAGATCTCTGCCACTCCACCCTGAGGCCCAGGGAAGCATCACTGTTTTTCCAGCTCTGCCTTTACTGAACAACTCAGCTAATAGCATCAGATGAAGCAGTGATTTTCTGATGTTGGGCCAAGCTGTTAACATTGTCATTCTAGCACATTTTAACAAGTACAGGCAGGTCTGGGCATTAGTCATATTTCTACAAACATGGTGGAGTTTTTTTTCCCTTTTTTCTTTTCTAACTTAGCCATTTTATTGGGCTTCAAAGCCATCACTGGAAACAGATGTGTGAATGTTATAAAATTAAGCTGCTACATCAGGGTTTTTTATGGCTTTGTACAAGTCGTATGTCAAAAGACACTTCAGGCCAGAGGGCCAAGTGCTTTGCATTGAGAGAAGTTAGCATAAGGAATTACAGCCTGTGAAACCAGCACCCAGTTTTACCTATATTAAAAAAAGTAAATAAAGAATTAAATAAATACTAAAATAAAACTCCCTACCCTGATTTAATTTCAGTTCCATGTGCACACACACCGTTCTACAGTCTCCCAAGGGATGCTGGTGGGGTTGGTGGCATCTGAAGGCACAGAACTTCAGTTCTTCAGTACTTTATCACATCCTCACTGCTCAGCAGGTGGCCCTGGTGCCATTTACTGTATCCTGAGCAGGCCTTTGTGGGATGTGAGTCCTTCAGGAGCAGGTGTTTATTTTCCTGGGGCTCCTCTGAGCAGCAGCAATCCCCAGCAGGGCTTGGTGGCCTGTCCACCAAGTGGCAAGTGCCACTCCAAGGCTTGCAGGAGAGAAATTCACAGTGCAGGCAATTTCAATGCCTCCTAGGCTTGAACTGAAGGATTTCTAAAGGAAGTCCTGCAGTGAGCCCTATTTTTGGGAAAAATATTGCACCACTCTTCACCTCACCTATATCAGCTGTTTGCATAGGATGTGATTCACGTGACTTAAGGCAATACCCCATTCCTTCCCATTTTGGAAGTCCAAGTGACTCTCAGCTGGTGATGCAAAAGCAAACACAGACAGAGCTCCTCGAGGCCATGGCAGGATTAGTGACGGGCTGTGAAAAACGCCAACCACTTGTTTTGAAAATTTTAAAAGTTTAATAGTAATAAAATAGTTATAAAACAGCAATATAATTAGAGTAATAAAAATTTTGGACAATTTGGATTAGGACAATATGAGACATTAGAAACAAAGAGTTACGGACAGTCCGGGTACCTTTTTCTGTGCAAAATTAGTCTGAAAAAGGCGCCACGTTAACAGAGGATTAACCCTTAAAAGCAACAGCCTGTTGCATATTCATACACCTCATACATGATGCATAAATTCCATTCAAACACAGGATTCTGTGTGGCCAGTGCCAGCTTCTTCCTCTGAATCCTCACAGCATCTTCAGGGCTGAGTGAAGCAGGAAGTTCATTTCTTCTGATAAAGGAGCAATAAATTCTCTTTCTCTGAAAGATTCAGGTGTCCTGTGGCTGCTACCTCACTGCGAGTCCTCTCTTAAAAAAAAGTATCTTACATAGCATAGATCCTATTTTAACATTTTGTTATAACCTAAAACTATATTGGACACATTACTTAAGAAAATTAATACAGCATCACTTTCTAACACAACACATAAAATATTCATTTTAATATTTGCGAAAAGCCAATCATAAAATAGGCATTTTTCCCGCGGGCTGAGGCTGTAGCGCGCAGTTTGCTCTCTCTGAGCGCGGTCCCGGTCCCTCCCGGTCCTTTCGGGGCTGCGCAATCCGGGCCGGGCCGTGCCGGGCTGCTCGGGGCTGGGCTCGGGGCTGGCGGAGCGCAGCCTTTGTGCGGGACAGCGAGCCGCAGGGAGCGCCGCGCCCCCGAACATGTGCGGAGCACAGCGACATATGGCAATTGGTGACTGCCCGCCCGGCGCAGATGCCGGGGCGCTTTGTCTGGCCCGGAGCGGGTCCAGCGGCGCGGCTGCCAGCAGCGCTCCCCACCCGGCCCCGGGAGCCGCGGCTGTCCTCGGAGCTGAGAAATGGGCTTCATTTAGTGGGAAAAACGCGCGTTCTATGATTGGCTGTTCGCAAATGTTGAAATGAGTATTATATGTGTTGTGTTAGAAAGTGATGCTGTATTAATTGCCTTAAGTAGTGTGTTAAATATAGTTTTAGGCTATAACATAATGTTAAAATAGAAACTATGCTATGTAAAATACTTTTTTTTTTTAAAAAAGAAAGGATTCACACTGAGATAGCAGCCACAGGACACCTGAATCTTTCAGAGAAAGAGAATTTATTGCTCCATTAGGAGAAGAAATGAACTTCTTCCTGCCTCACTCAGCCCTGAAGACACCATCAGGATTATGAGGAAGAAGCTGACACTGCCCAGACAGAATCTTGTGTTTGAATGGAATTTATGCATCATGTATGAGGTGTATGAACATGCAACAGGCTGTTGCTTTTAATGGTTAATCCTCTGTTAACGTGGGTCCTTTTTTGGACTTATTTTGCCCAGAAAAATGTACCTGGATCATCAATAACTCTTTGTTTCTATTGTCTCATTTTGTCCTAATCCAAATTGTCCAAATTTTGATTACTGTAATTGTATTACTATTCTTATAACCATTTTATTACTATTAAACTTTTAAAATTTTAAAAACAAGTGATTGGTGTTTGGCATGGTTTGATGCTGGAGCAATGCCAGTGGCCCCATGAAAATACCTTCTCCCTGGTGTCTGCTGTGAGATGTGACCAGGAATAAGCAAAGCAGGCTCCCACTCAGAAATAAAGAAAAAAAAAACAAACACTTTATTAACTAAACTACAACTCTAAGTAAAAAGGAAACACACAGGGAAAACGAAACATTTAGCAATGAGCCCAAGGTGCACTCCTGTTTCAACTCCTTTGCATTTGGTTTTCTATTCACATATATGTAGGAAAGGCATTAAGTGCTGTTCCTGTGAGCCAGGGAAGGCTTCCTAAAGATAAGGGAAGCCCCAGATCTCTGTCGAGGAAGACACCAAGGCTATCCCCATGACAATGTGATGGAAGAGAGAAAGTTAAAAGATATGGACTTTAGCTGGCTCACAGAGTGACGTGGCTCCTTGTTCACCTATTGAGAACCTTGTTTCTTTCTTATGACCAATGGGCAGTGAGCGTGTCTGTTAAGTAAATGTAAACATCTTGAAAAACTGTAAAGGCAACATGTTGCTATAATAAATCTCTCTTATGCACCTTTCTGATGGAGTCTTGGTGCTTTGTGCCGTGTCATGCTCTAGAGCAACACATATATATAAAATACCACAGCTTGAAACAAACTACTCCTAAAATGTTTGCTTTTCCAATAAAAGCTTTGTTGTCAATAGTTTCTTGCTATTAATGATATAAAGAGAAAACTAGATGGTGATAAATAGTAACATGTATATTATTTTCTCAACCCTTTTAAGCAAAAGTTTAAGCTGAGGTTAAAAAGAGCAATACAAAATGATGATTTTCTGGCCGTGGGACTAAGACAAAATGGAAAAGAGGTTCTATCAGCTTGCTTGTGCAGGAAAAACATGAGGGAAGGTTTTGAAATGCCAGCATGGGTCGCAGCTACGCTCACCTGTGCAGAGCCATGAGAAAAACACACTCTGGGAACTCCAGCACAGGGCTGGGGCTGAGATACGGAGATCTGCTCTTATCTCTGCCACAGAAATCCCTTCAGCCCAACATGAAATAAAGACATGTGCACAGTTTGCAAAGGGCTGCTGGCTGTGGGGCAGACCATGACCTTACAACACTGACTCCTTCCACGTGGGCCACAGGAGCCTCACCAAACAGGAACAGCATCCTCCAAGCTGAGGACAAAATCTTTGCATTTTATTCCCTCTTGCTGTCGCTATCAGTCTTTGCTCACTTGTCATTTTATGTGTTTCCATGGTGAAGAGGAATCCGAGCCCACATGGACTGAAAACACTTTGCACACAGACACACAGGTAGGGGCCAAGCAGCCAAAGCCAGAGGAAAACTAAGCTCTGCTTTGTGCCATGGGCTGGGACCTGGTACAGACTCTTGCCCTGCACAGGTTTCTGCTTGAGCAGAGCCCAAGATGCAGAACTGGGACATGGAGCTGGCAGCCACCACCACCCCCAGGAGAGCAGCTTGAGAGCAGCCCAGCTGAGAGCAGTTTTCTCTGCTTTCTGCTTGTCCTAGGGTGACGTTATGATGCTTGTATCCCCATTCATGTGTTCTGTTAACGTTGGATATTATGTTCTGTACCTTTAAGACTGGATCTGAAGAGTGAAAGTTTTGTTTTGATTTTCTTATCAGCCTGGCTGGGACACAGAGACTGCAGCTTTTGCTTTCGCTGCTTTTGCTTTTCGCTTTGCTCTCTTGCTCTCACTTCTACTCTGCTTCTGCTTGCTTTTGCTTCTGCTTATTAGCTAGTTTAGCTAAACAGTCCAAATTCTTCCTGGACTCTTTCTCCTTTCTTTTTTTCGACCATCTCGAGCCTGCTCCGCACTGGGCCCTGGGAACACCGAGAGTTTGCACCGTGTGGCCTAGTGGGGCCTACTCTGGGCAGCAGCCGCCCAGCGCCGGAGAGACTGATAATAGAGCAACCACCCCCAAGAGAGACTTTCTGAATTTGTCATCTTTTTCAGAGCGGTGACAGAGTGGTGTCACCTGGTATTGTTCATTCTGTGTGCTAGGGGTTGCTGTGCCTGTTAAACAAACAGGTTCTTTCCACTTCTCTCCAAGGAATTCTTCCCGAACCGGTTGGGGGAAGGGGACGTGTGGGTTTGCTTTCTGGAAGGGCCCTCCTTTGGAAATTCTCTACCAAATTTGCCATAAACCAGGACACTGCTCCTTTTGCTCTTTTAGAGCTAGCGAAGCAAACACATTGCCCCAGACTGGGGCTGTGGAGCAGCCAGCCCGAAGTCAAGGGACACAAAGCAAGTTGCTGCCACCATGTTGTAGAGGAAGAAGCAAAGCAGAAACCATGGGGCTGCCCAGAGGGCTGAGCTGTGCTGGCTCTGGGATCCCAAACTAACCAGCCACTGTGGCCCTCGTGGGTCTCTGAGTTGCTGCATTTGCCCTCGGAGGGTCGAGCACACGCGGTAGGTCTGAGTAGCTCTGACTCCATCGTGCTGGGCCAGCTCCAGCCATCTGTGCAGCAACTGTCGAACCCAGCCAAAGCTGCTCCAGACCCTCTGGACCTGCACTGTGTGCTGGTGCTTACATTGCAGAGCTCAGCCAATACGTCTGGCTGACTGGCTCATCACTCAAAACTGCTGTTTCACCCCCTCCTTCACTGCAAAATCCCACACAAACAGCCTCAGCCTCCAAATTCGGCCTGCAAAACAGTTGGGTGGGGAAAAAGACACACAGTTTCAGGGGAAACTAGATTTTCAGTAGTTTCTGCGACATTGAGAACAACCAGCCAGGGAAAGGAGGAAGAGCTTTACCTGGAGACTGGCTCCCTCTGCAGCCGGATCTCAGCATCCCGAATATGGCATGTCTTTTTAGACACTTGTTTCACTGCTACTCATAGTGGGAAAACCTGGGAATGAATGGACTAAGCATAGGAAATCCGTGCTCCCCATCAGGTCATTAGCTCGTCTTATGCTTGACAATATCACAGGGATGATGGATAAACTACCCCAGTGAAAAAGCGGACGGACTTTCAAATTAAAGTCACGTCACTGGAAAAAAAGCCACACCAAAATCTCCTGAGCAGGTGGTAAAAAAAGAAGCAATTTATGAGTGTCCTGGAATAACGGAGAGCAGACAGATCTTTACCAAACAGACCGTCCAAAACCTTTGAAGCGCTTCCCAGTTCTTCAAAACCTTCCTGCAGGGCGCTTGTCCACAGCGGGAACGGCGGAGCGGGAGTGGCAGAGCGGAGCGCGGCCGAGCGCATTTGCCACAGCTCCCGCATGTCCTGCATGTCCCTCAAGTCCCGCAGATCCTGCAACTCCCTCATGTCCCGCATGTCCCTCATGTCCTGCATGTCCCGCATCTCCCGCAGCTCCCTCATGTCCCGCCGCTCCTGCATGTCCGCATGTCCCTCATGTCCTTCATGTCCCGCATGTCCTGCATCTCCCGCATGTCCCGCATGTCCCTCATGTCCCGCATTTCCCGCAGCTCCCTCATATCCCGCATGTCTCTCATGTCCCGCATGTCCTGCATATCCCGTATTTCCCGCAGCTCCCGCATGCCCCGCATCTCCCGCAGCTCCCTCATGTCCCGCATCTCTCGCGGCTCCCACAGCTTCCGCATATCCCGCAGCTCCTGCATGTCCTGCATCTCCCGCATGATCCTCATGTCCTTCATGTCCCGCACGTTCCTCATCTCCCTCCTGTCCCGCATGTCCCTCATGTCCCGCATGTTCCACATGTCTTGCATCTCCTGCATGTCCCTCATGTTCCTGATCTCCCTCATATCCCGCATCTCCTGCATTTCCCGCAGCTCCCGCATGTACCTTATGTCCCTCATATCCTCCATGTCCCGCATGTCCCGCATGTCCCGCATGTCCCTCATATCCTCCATGTCCCGCATGTCCCGCATGTCCCACAGCTCCCCCATGTCCCGCATATCCCCCATGTCCCCCATGACCCTCATATCCCCGATGTCCCTCCTGTCCCGCAGCTCGGCGGCCCCGCAGTGACACCGCACGGGGACAGTCCCGCAGCCCCGCGCTGTCCGCGGCCGACGGGACCCACGGGGGAGCGCCGCCGCTGGAAGTGTGGGAATTGCCACTGCCGGACCCATCTCACGGGCGTGCTCTCGCTGGCATCGAGGGAGAGCACGGGACAGGGGTTAAACCATGGAAACTGCACAGTCTGTACTACAGGGAAATCAGATTATCGCTGAGATGCTACAGGGCTCAGAGCTGTGAATCGGCCGGCAGGTTTATAGCTGCTGCACCTCCTTTCCCGAGAGTGGAACCCTCGCTGCGTGCCCCACGGACCTGTTTTAGGGGCTCACTTTCTTTATCACACAGCACCCTGCGCCCACTGCCGGCCACCCTGCTCAGTCCTTATCCCCCTGGCACGCACTGCAGGGTGAGAAGAGGAGTTAACAAATTCCCTCCGGCTGTGGCAGTGCTTTCCACACCAGACCAGCGGGCAGGACACTTCTCCCCGTGTCCCTTCTGCCCCCAAAGCCCTCACATCCAGCAGCCCCCACAGTTTGTGCTGAGCAGAAGCTGCAGCTGCCGTGGGGTGGGGCCAGTACACTTTTAGCATTGACAACACCCTCTGGCAGGAATGCTCACAAGTGTACCCATGCTGCTTTTGAAAAAGCATGTCTGAATTTCTTTCAGGTTTGCCACATATTTCTTGAAATATGAGAAATCCTAAATTATGTTTTTCTAATCACATTCTCTGCTCCATTCATGATTTTTGTACTATTTTATCTCATGCCCATTCAGTTGGTTTTTTGCTAAGGTAAAAGCTTCATGTAATGGTCAGCCCAGAAAGCCAGTGAGCCCAGAGCAGCACGGAGGAGCCTGAGCTGCTGGGTCTGTGCTCTGAGCACAGCACAGTGGAGCTCAGAGCTGCAGGCACTGCCAAGGCGGGCTCTGCCTTTGCCACAGTTTCACTGGAAACAGATGAGTGAAGCTTTGTCAACTTCAACCCGCCACAAACCATCTCATGCACCCCAAAAAACATGTGTTGGAATTTTTCAAAAGAAAAAATTCAAGGAAAACTTTGCTGTTACCTTTTTGGTGCTTCCAAACCACTGTACCCCATAATGGAAAACATCCCATTTTACATTTATAACCAAATGACTTCTACACATCCCACACAGCATCCCAGGCCTGGCTCTTAGGCCAGTGCTAAATATTGAGCCATATCATAAAACTGTGGGAATTGGCAGCACTGAATAGAGTGAACATTTACGGAGACAAATAGCCCCATGCAGGCAGACACAAACAAGCCCCTTTCTTTGCTGGGCAGCAGCCAGTCCATTGGTGAGTGCCTCTTCCAAGCTCTAGATTCAGTGTTGAGAGCCCAAAAATCCATCAGCCCAGAGCAATAGTCAGAGTACAATGTGTCAGTGCAAGCAGGACAGCTAGAGCACTTAGAAGGAGATGCCACATTTACTTGGCTGCCTGAAGAGTTCAGGGCTCATCTATTCCTGAAAAAAAACCATGTTTTTCTCTGTTTGCTCTCTTCAGGATTTGTGTCTGGATATTTCAACAGTCACTCATAGCAGCTGGATGAATGGATGGATAGTTATTATACACAGGAAACTTCAGCTAGCTAAGAGTCAGAAGAAAACCTGAGTAATGGTTCTGAAGGTTCAAAACACTGCTCACAAAGTGAAAAGGCTGCATCGTGTCCCCACAAAAGGAAAAAAACCAACCCTGCCTAGTAGCATAAATTGCTTATTTGCTGTAGAAAAATAAAATCCAAACTGGTGTAATTCAAAGCCTAGTTCTGAACACATCACCTCTTTATCTGCTGCCAACTATCAATATTGTAAATTGGCTTCAGCCATCACACCTCTCATCTGTGTTTCATCTGTAGACACACTTATTAAAGCCAGGTGAAAAAAGCCAGGCCCTTTCAGTGCCTCCCATGGGAGTAAAAGCTCATTAGCAACACTGTGACAACAGCAGTTTGCACAGACCACCTTTCCAGGTGGGAGCAAGGCTGGAGGAAGGCTGAAGGACAAAACAAGCTGAGTTTTGACATCAAGCTGCAAATTGGCACCAGCACACCCAAAGTGTCCTGTCCGAGCTTGGCAGCTGAAAACTGCAAATGGACAGTTAGGAGATTCCAGTATAGGCTCCCTGTGTGCCAACTACTTGCCAGAAGATCCCATTCTCCCACAGTTCACCTTCAAAGGACAGTTGGAAGGAGGCCTGACCATCTGGAGAAATTGTTCATAATGTTCTATGACATCAAAAAATAAAGCAAACGGCCTGGCAAAATACAAACCTGCTATCATGCTAATTCCCACTTGTCTTCCCTTTTGTGGAGCTGCATGTGAGCCTCCAAAAAACGTTGGGATAAAGCAGCAGGTTTGGCTCCTCCAGCCCGGCCATCCCCAGCTCCAGGTGGCCAGCAGGGAGCTCTCAGCCACCTGGCTTTGGGGCTCTGGGGACAAAAATCCCATCTGCTGGCTCGGGTGGCAGCCTCCCCCTGCCACGGTGGCCTGCAGCACACACAGAGCACACACCTGGGCTGGCAGCACCTGTGCCACCCTCCCGACAGCTCCACCCAGCAGCACAAAGCAGGAGACACCTGCACCACCAACCTGAGTGCATGTGGTCCAGGCTGAAAGGCACAACCTAAACTGTGTGTTCGTAAGCAATGGAAACTCTAACGTCCTGAGACATTGATCTACCACTTTCCTGCTTTTGCAGGAGTTCCATGGGATGGTGGTATCATCCCAAGAAAGGGTCTCACCACGTGGATTGCAGAATTCAAGGCAGCTGGTACTGAAAGAAAGCATTCTGTTCACTGAGTTGTGGATTTATGTCCTTCCCTGCTCACAGGGGAGCATGGGATTACATTTCTGTTAACAAGGATCTGAACCTGTCAATGCTCTGGAGTGCATCTGTGAAGGAGAATTACACCCAGAAGATGCAGTGACTAAAGTTTTCAGGTTTCTGACTATTTTAATTTTTTCCTTCTTCTTTATTATTCTAGCCTCATTCTTTGAAGTTTATCTATCCTCTGTTGCTTGTGAATCTTTTGAAGGGATCTTCCTGTTCTGCAAACAATTTATTTTCATGCAGAGAGAGCAGCAGACCACCCTCAACTGAGAATGCACACTTCTTCTTCTAAACATGTCAGTAACTGGTTTAATATCTTAATGAAGAGAGAGATGAAAATAAAATCATTAGGTTTGGGCTTCAAATGTGCATCACAGGTCTGCTGTTCTCAAGGGTGGGTAAATCCACACATGGACACAAACATCCAAAGAATCTCACTTTTGAGTTTGAAGTTTGATATTTTAATTTCAGATATTTTGATTTGAATTTTTATGTGCTTCAGAATAAAATGAAGACACTCTAAGCCAAACCAGAAGACTAAACAATCCCCTGAATAAACTTCATGAGTGAATCCTAAGTATATTTTTAGGACCTGTTCCACTGGTGGTAGCCGTGCCCTTCAGTGTACAACAAGTAAGAATGATCAAGAGCATTTTTTCCCCCATAAGAATTTGCTACAAAATAGATAAAAGATTCAGCAAGTATGACTTCAGACTGAGACACGAGATGTAAATTTATATTTCCAAATCAGTTTCCTGCTAGGAGCTACTAAATCAAAATAGAGCTAAGAGAGTGGAGCTGTGGTTAACAGAGAAGACACTCAGCACTTGAATGAAAAATGCAAAAAAGAAGCTTCAAAGGAAAAAGGAGGGAACAGTAGGGCATCAATCCCTTGCCTTTCCCCAGGGTTTCTTTGCATGTCCTGATTTTATTGACACTATCATCTCCCTCTGTGTTCTTAAAGCTCAGCTGTGGTGTGAGGCAGGTCCTGCAGCACTGCCAATCCTGTGAACTGAACCAAGCACTTCTTGCAGGATTGGCCTGGGGCCACTGATTTCAATGGGAGCTGCTGGATGCCCAGCATGACTGACAGCTAGGCTCTTTGTGGATCAAAAATCAGAATAATTTTGTTCCATCTGGCATTTTTCATGATCCCCACTGTGCCCAATATTGCAGTCACAACACCTCGCTTTTTAAAAACCACCACTCAGCCAAAGGCATAAAATGCAACAAGCACTCGAACAAGTGAAATAGTGGCAGCAACAAAATTCTTGCATATTATTTACCATTATAGCAATGGCACTTAGTAAGTGGTTGGAAACTCCTTAAACAAACCTACTTTGTCAGGGAGGGAATGTTCCAATTGCTCTTTAAGGTGCCTCATTCTTAACCCCCAAATCACTGGTAACTAGAAAATGTAGAAGGGTGTCAAGCTGATAAAATCTTTTCTAGGTCTTTTCGAGGTCTCACAGTAAGGATTTACTGCAGGCCAAAAAATTAATCTCTGAGGAGGACCTAAAGAAGTAGAAAATAGCAGAGGTAGGCAGGATGGCAGAGAACACAGCCTGATAGGTGGAAAAACCAAGGAGAGTGATAGAAAAAACATGAGACATAGAGAAAAGAAGCTGACTTGAAGGAAGTGAAGCTTTAGACTAGAAACATAAGAATTGCTGGACTTTACAGCAGGTACAGTGCAGTATCCTGTCTCAGCAGGGCTGAATGTATGGAAGAGTAAGAAAACAGAAGTTCATACACTTTTCCCCGACAAAATCTTTCTGTTTTAAGATACACAGGATAATAACCTCAGGACCAGAGATGGTAACAAGCGTATTTCACAGCTTTTGGTGGAGTTTGCTTCTGTAAACAGGTCTAGTCTGAATCCAGGTACACTTTTAGCACTGACAACACCCTCTGGCAGGAATGCTCACAAGTGTACCCATGCTGCTTTTGAAAAAGCATGTCTGAATTTCTTTCAGGTTTGCCACATATTTCTTGAAATATGAGAAATCCTAAATGATGTTTTTCTAATCACATTCTCTGGTCCATTCATGATTTTTATACTATTTTATCTCATGCCCATTCAGTTGGTTTTTTCCTAAGGTAAAACTTCATGTAATGGTCAGCCCAGAAAAGGGGGGGAAATCTTTTACTACTCCATCTGCCTGTATCTTTTCTAGCTCTACAATCTTTCTTTGGAGGTGTAATCATGTCAATAACACAGCAATAAAGGAACCTCAATTTATTTCCTCACATTCCTTTGAATGCTTCTGAAAAGCAGTTCCTTGAAACCAAATAGCAGAAGATTTAGCAAATCACCACACTTTTATGTTTCTGGAAGTGTTTTCAGAAGCACAGTGACCTCCTCCCCATCCCACATACAAAGTGAGAGCCTAGGATAAGCATCAGGTTCTGCAATATACAAACAAAAGCACGGACGTCAACCCAGAAATGGCCTTATTATAGGCTGCCTTATGGCTTATGAACACTGTCCAATGCAGGGAGCACTGTGGAGTGCACATTGCACAAGCCCTGCTCTCTCAGAGGTGGGAAGTCAGAGTTTTTATTAGCTCTGAATTACTTGGGGCAACAAACAACCCCTATCAAGGTTGTTGTTGGCATAAAAAAAGCAAATTGGAGGTATTTCCAAGCTGCAAGGAAAATACTGAAAATTCACAAAGAGGCAAAAGCAGGAAGAATCTGGAAAAAGAGAACGATCTCCAGATGGAGGAGAGGGGAATGCCAAAAGTCTTGAAGACGTTTTATTTTAATCCCAATTCCCTAAACATTGGCTGTTGTTTATAACACAAAAATTGCTTGTATTGTTTGTATGTTGCTGCTTGATTTCTAAAGTGATGAAACAAGCTGTGGAAGCCACAGCAGGGTTCCCTTTTAAACATTAAATCAATGCACTACATCTGTTGAAATCCTGGAGAGCCTGAGGCAGCAGTGCCAAATTCCAGAGTCTGTCCTCAGCAGGAGCCGTGTGGAAAACGTCTGCATTTGGGTTCCAGCTTTGGCCTGTGAGCTCTCAGCCTCTCCAAACTCTTTGGAGGCTCTTCAGTCGAAGTGCTGGGACTGGGAGTTCTTCCCTCCCACCCCCAGCAACTTTTCTGATAGAGCTGAGGCTGTGAAGAGGCCTGAAGCGTGCAGGGGAGGACAGTGAGGGGGCTGGAGTGAGCCCTGTGGTTACTGCAGGGCTTGATGGAGGAACCAGCAAAGATGGTGTTTTAATGTTTCTCCAGAGAAAGGTTTTCCACCTTTTTCTCTGTGCTGAAAGATGGGAAGTTCTCTGAGCTGACCGAAATGCACCAACACAGCAGACTTCAGTGGAGTCAGGAAGCTGTGAAAAGCTCCCAACACACACATAGAGGTACGCCTAATATACAAAAAATTAAAAAAAAAAAAAAAAACCACAAAATTAAGAACTTACTGTACTGAACTCCCCAAAGGCCTGAGGTCTGTCTGTCCTCCCACTGTTTATGCGCACAGGCATCAACCAAGCAGGGAACAGAAACAAAAAATTCCATGGAAGCCCTGCAGAATGCTGGACTACTATCATGGAAGCCCTGCAGAATGCTGGAATACTATCATGGAAGCCCTGCAGAATGCTGTGTCCAGCCCTGTGTGACTGAGGCTGCTCCCAGCACTGCCCCCTCAGACCTTGCAGCAGCACACTTCAGCCTGTTTATTCCAGGGCTCTGCTTAGGAGCAATTAAATCCTCAGGTTGGGGCCTCTTGCTAAAGCACCCTGTCCCTTCTGCAGACTGTCTGGGTGAGCACCCAGAGAAGGGTTAGAAGCACATTCCTGGCTCCTAAGCCTGAGATGCTGCAGGTTTCCAGTGGGCAGCATCCTCTGAGGTGCTGAAGCCTGCCTGTCTCCCTCAGTGCCTTTGTTCCCAGGAGGGAAATCACATCTGCTTGTCAAGTGTGGGTGTTGAAAGAATCTCTAGCCAGTCCTTGCTGTGTTCTGGGAATGAATGGGAAAACCACATCAGGAGCCCTGTGCTGCAGAGCAGTTTCCCTCTGAGGTGGTGCTGACAGTAGCACGAAGCAATGAGCACAACATGCGCCCTCCTGCACTCTGAGCCCTCACTCCAAAGTGACAGTGGGGATTGTCAGACATCTCACATGGCATAGCCTTCTCTGACTGTGATGTGAAATCCCAAATCTGACCTGAAATGCCAAATGGGATGCATCATTCTTCTTTTGCCACAGCAATTGCCTGCTGATCTGGATGCTCACTTTCCTGGTGTGCCCGGCACCTCTGCAAACTCACAGCTGCAGGGACACAGCACAAACAGACTGCTCAGGTGCACAGCTCTGCACAGCTCTGCACAGCTGGCCTGCTCACAAACCATGAGGCTGCAGAGGTGTCGTACCCACAGCTCCCAAAAACTTCACAGCCAGCATGCCCGAGGTGTTACATGGAAGCATTTGGCTCATAGTTAAATCTAACTTAATATTAGGTGCTGGAACATGGTTGTACCACCCAGGAGTTTTACTGGTTGAGTCCAAGTGTTACAGACAGTAGATTTCATCTCAAAATGCAGTGAAATTGAAAATCACTTGGGCTGTGATGGGTAATTAGCTAAATACAGGCTGTTACATATTTCTTCCACATTAGAAATACATTACAGCTTTCTTCAGAAAGTATAAACCTTTGGAAAAGCACACCAGCATTTATGACTTAATCTCGTTACAAATGATAAATTAAAAATAGGCCCTATTTTCTAATAGAGATGGGGTAGTAAAAAGAAAAATAAAAAGATACTGGGCTCTGATGAGGTGCAGTGTCAGAACAAACACATAGGAGGTATTCTTTCCTTTAAGATATTTAGGTCTTTTATGGCAAATTTAACTTTTTTTTTCCCTTTTAAAGAAAGATTATGTTATTTAGTAAGTTTAATTTCACAATGCCCAATTTCTGCTTCAAATCCCCCAACGAACAAAACAGAAAAGGAGTTTTATATGAACGTGCAGCAGTAACAGCCTCAATGAAATTGTATCTGCCTTAAGGTATAACAATTTGCTCCCATGGTAATTACAAGGCAGCCCTCGAAGAGTGTGTTTATTAGACTTTTCTCTGGTGACACCAAACCAAAGCAACTTACCCTCAGTTTTGTCACCTTTGTGCCCTGAATACCAAGACAAGGGTGGGAGTTTTTTTGGCAGAGCAGATTGCTAAACCTGTCATGCAAATATTTTGACTGCAGCTCCTATTCTGGTGAAGTGTCTAGAAACTGATCCCCATGTCTTGGTGGGAGGAGAAAAGAAGGGGTTGGAAATAGAAAAAGAATGGATTGGTTACCAGCAATAGGAATTAATAATGTTTATAAAGTGCTTTCAGATGAGAAGAATTACATGAGCCTAAATAGCATCAAATAATTGAAACTCTAGAAGTGGGGCAGATCATGGAATAAGACAGGGATTTTTGTTGTCTGTGTGTCTGACTATTAAGCCTGTTTTGCTTGTGTCTGAACACTCATGAGATAGTCATGAAAAACCACTCAACAGAGTAACCAACAAAAGCAGAGAATAAGAACTCTTGAAAAGGCTGTAGGCACAAGTGTGGGAGCTCCGCCTCACGTCCAAAGCTGTTTCAGGTCAAAGATACTGTAAAATTCACAGGAAATAAACACTTGTGCACCAGGGGATTAAATTCTGACCTGACACCAATGTCAGTTCCTAAAAACTCCATCAGCCTTGAAGTGCATCATTGTGAGTCTCATTGGAATCTCACACTGCAGTGAAATTCCCTTCAGTGCAGGATGAGCCACAGAGGAACGAAGCCAGGGCAGCACCAGTAGCCCCCAGAGTTACTCCAGACAGCTGCAAAACATCAGCAAAACCGAGAGCCAAAATTTACAAATCCTCCAGCAGAGACTGCTCTGAGCAATGGACAGTGTGCACTTGTGGAGAAATTCTGTTGCACAAACTTCAGTTCTACTGGAACTGCAGAATCAGTGGGCGCAGAGAAAAGGACAGGCTCATGAGCTGGGGTTTTATTGAGGCATTTCCTGCAGCAACTCCCTGCTGTACTCAGCTCAAGCTGCCTCAGACACAAGCAGTCAGAGGATGGAAAATTGGCAGAAGCTCCATAAACAAAGGATAATGATCAGCAGGGAAGTGTTAGAGGAGGTGAGAGTCTAATGCAGCCCAGCAGGGACTGCTAGCGCCTGTCTCAGTTAGAAAACCTAAAATAAATAAAATTAATAGAGGTACAAAGCAGGGAAAGGGCCAGCTAAAGGAAGGGGCACTCCCTGGCCACGTGGAGTGCTACATCTAAATAGTTACCACACAATTTGCTCAGTTCTGTGTTTCTCCATACGGACATATGGAACAGGAGTGTGGTGTTTATGAGGTCCCCAGGACAAGGTGAGAGATGAGAATTTGACTCCATGTTCTCAGAAGGCCGATTTATTATTTGATGATATTATTTTATAGAATGCGATACTAAAACTATACTAAAGAAAGAGAAAGACACATCAGAAGGCTTCACAAGAATGAATAATAAAAACTCATGACAGACTCAGAGTCTGACACAGCTGGACCATGATTGGTCATTAATTAAAAACAATTCACATGGAACCAATCAAACACTCACCTGTTGGTAAACAATGCCCAAACCACATTCCAAAGCAGCAAACACAGGAGCAGCAATCAGATAATTATTGTTTTCATTCCTCTCTGAGGCTTCTCAGCTTCCCAGGAGAAAAAATCCTGGGCAAAGAGGATTTTTCAGAAAATATCATGGCGACACAGGAGAGGTTAATTTTGTGTGACGAGTCCACTGTCAAGTGTTACAAACTGCCACAAAATAAGATGGGTTTGGAAGCAGATGAAAGTCTGTGTGCACAAAGGAAATTATCTACACCATAGATAATGACCGTGAGAGAAATATTCCACTATCTGGGAGAGGTACCAGAGTATAAATCTTTAACTGCAGACAGAAAGTCACTTCATACATCCTTGCAGGCATCAATTCCTGTCCTTTTCCTAGTTAAGATCCTAAACAGAGTTTCTTAGAATGTTGTGTTTGATTTGAAGAAGGAATAGGAAACATATTCTGTAACAAAATAAAGATTTTTATGATCCTTCTCCATTTAACAGTTCCAAGAAGCATCCTGTCATCACTTTGTTGTACCCAGCTTTTACACAGAGATATTTCTCAAAATTCTTTTGACTCCTACCATATAGGACTCCCTAGAGACAAAAAGCTTGGAGCTACATAAAAATTATTGTCCATCTGCTATAGGTCAGAGAGGATAAGAAGAATGAGTGAGAGATATGATTAGGAGAGTAAAAGCACTTCCTTTAACCATCATGAGCTCTAAGAAGCACAGAGTTCACTTCCAACACATAGAAAATACCCACTGATGCTGAACAGAAAACCACAAAAACTGGCTGCCTGTCAAAACAATTGACCAAATCCTTAACCTTAAATATGCAATTCACAAATTTCAAAAGCCTGCTTTGATTTGCAGGTGACACATTGTAAAGTAAGAAGCAGCTTATTGTCAAAGCAGCGTGCAACTGAGCTGACCATCCTCAGAGGAAAACACAAGGAAAACTAAATGAGAAATGGATCTGCTTCACTTCTCTACTTTCATGAATAAATTCTCTCTTGCAATCATATTTACCACCCTTAACTTCTTTTCCTGTTTGTACATCCTATTTCATTTCACTTCATTACCAATAAAATTTATGCAAATCTCCCTGCTGCCAGCTGTTTCTGATGGAGCTGCGGGGACCTGCAGGTGATTTGCTGCTGATCCAGGTTCTGGGATCAGGCAGGGCTGGGATGTGCCCTAATAACTCTCCTGGCCCTCCCTTGTCACCTGCAGCCTGTCACCCATCCTTGCAAGGTCTCAGAATAAACTCCTTTGGTGAAGAGGCAAGAGTTTGGATCAAAATGTGCAGGCTGAGCTCTTTAGTTAAACCTTGTGGCACTCGCAGCTGCTACCTGGTGCCAGAAGGTGACATGAACCATGATGTGGTTCATGCTCAGAGTTAATTCTCAGTGACATGAAGATAAACTGAAGACAAAACACTTCCAGAGCTTTCTCCAGGCTGGGTTACAGGGGGAAACTCTAGCATGGCAGAAAGCCTCCCGAGCCAACACGAACCCTTTGGGGTCCTGTGATGGGGCTCAGTTTGGAACTCTCCCAGCACAAGCAGGAGCTGTTCTTGTCAGGTCAGCTCTTCCCTTGGCCATCGGCTCATCCCCTGCCTTTCTCAGCCTGGAAAAAGACACCAAGGAAGCAGCATTCTGAACTCTGGGGACCCTGCTAGGAAAAACCCTCCCTGAGCCATCAGGAGGCGACTTTTCCTGCCGCTGTTGCCCGGCTGTGAGCGCTGTGGAGGCCCGGGCGGGTGCGGACCAGCCCCGGCGCCGGGCGGGCGGAGCGGGCAGGGCGCAGCCCCGGGTACAACGGGGGCACGGCGGGCAGGAGATTTGGTTTTCCTGCCGCTGGGCAGGGATTGCCCGCTTTGTACCCTCGTGGAGGAGCCGAGGAGGCACAACCAGGCGGCAGCGGAGCCTGCAGTGCCCGGCAGGGGCCGACAGAGACCGCAGGGCCTGGTGGGGACCGGCAGAGGCCGCAGGGCCCGAGCGGCGGCGGGGTCGCGATGCTGCTGTCGCGACAGGCGGGCACTGCCAGCTCAGGCAGGGCATGCAGCACCCGCAGCACCAGGGACATGGCTAGTCCGGGCTGGAAGGGACATCACCCCGATGTGTCCCTCTGCAAGGACAGGGACACCTCCTGCTATCCCGGGCTGCTCAGAGCCCCAGCGTCCAGCCTGGGCCTGGGCACTCCCTGGGGCAGCCACAGCTGCTCTGGGTCTGGGCACCGCTGCTGCTCACAGTGACCCCAGATAAGTTAGAAAGTCTCTTTTCCCAGCCCGGCAGTCGAAGAACGAGTCAGAGCTCTTCATTTCTCATTCTCAAGGCTGTTTATTGTTTCTTATCTATAAAATTCTTTCTCTGGCCTGCCGCGGTCCGTTCAGCAGGTCAGACAGTGGCACACTGACGCCATCAGGGCGGTGTTGTGAAAAACGCCAATCATATGTTTTTAAAATTCTAAAAGTTTAATAGTAATAAAATGGTTATAAAAATCGTAATAAGAGTAATAATAATTTGGACAATTTGGATTAGGACAATACGAGACAATAGAAACAAAGAGTTACGGAGAGTCTGGGTACCTTTTCTGGGCAGCACAAGCCCGAAAAAGGACCCAAGTTAACAGAGGATTAACCCTTAACAGCAACACCCTGTTGCATATTCATACACCTCATCCATGATGCATAAATTCCATTCAAACACAGGATTCTGTCTGGTCATCGCCAATTTCTTCCTCTGAATCCTGACGGCATCATCATAGCTAAGTGAGGCAGGAAGAAGTTCATTTCTTCTGCTAATGGAGCAATAAATTCTCTTTCTCTGAAAGATTCAGGTGTCCTGTGGCTGTTATCTCACTGCGAGTCCCCTCTTTAAAAAAGGTATCTTACATAGCACAGTTTCTATTTTAACATTACGTTATAACCTAAAACTATATTTACCACGTACTTAAGATAATTAATACAGCATCACTTTCTAACACAACACATATAATATTCATTTTATTATTTGCAAAAAGCCAACCATAAAATACACATTTTTCACAGGTGTTATCTTTTTATACTAAAAACTACATGTACATTATTTACAATTACTTCCCAGTACCTATCACTTATGTTAGACACCTATGTGTGTAGGGAACTACATGTGTACAGGGTTAGTGACTCTAAGGAGCTGCAGGCAGGAGACACAAAGCTCTGAAATCGGAGGTGCAGTGATCCAGCCAACAGCAGTGTCAAAAGGACACTGAGCCAGTTAAGGCTTGGTGGGACACCACTCCTGGGAGGGCAGCTCCCACACACACCTGTATGGAATGTATTTCGCCAAACTGGCAAAAATCCCTCTGAGCAGAGGCTCAGAGCAACCTGTTGGCTGATGGTGTTAGAAGGGGCTGGAGAACAGCAGCAGCCAGAGCTGATGTGTCACTGCAGGACACGAAATAACACCACACACACACACACTGCTGTTCTCAAGGTAAAAAAGGGAAGTTTATGTTCTGACTCCAACATTTATAGATTTCCAAAAGTGGCAGTGGATTGGAGGGTGACAGTACCACCTCTCCAATGACACTGGACAAACCAACAGTCCATCAAATTTCTCTTCTTCCATAAAAGAATGCAGAATAATAAGTTATTTACAGAAAGTGTGTGAGAAAGTTCATCACAAGAATGTAAACCTCAGAAGGCTTAGAAAATCTTAAAAAATCAGGGTGACACTGCTGCCTCCTGTCCTGGGAGGGAGACATGCCAGTGCCACCCACACTGCTGTGGTGCCCTACAGCTGGCTGGGGGGACACAACAGGAAAATTAGTGGGAGTGAGGTACACTGGAGTCATCCCAGTGTAGTTCATAAGCAATTACAAGCATTTCATGTACTTTGAAACACAAACCTCAGAACTGATGCATTAATTCCACAGCAAGAGGGAGATTGTGGATCCAAGCATCCCCAGACTTGCAGTGACCACACTGGGCTTTGGAGCAGGCTTGGGGAGAGATCAATACCCTCTGGGAGCCATGGAGTGACACCACTCCCTCCACTTGCTCTGACACCTGAAATGGAACAGATTGTGCCAATTTTTAACTCACACTAAACCAAAGTGAAAAAACATCTGTAAGGCAACAGGAGCTGCAGTGGTAGGTTGAAGAAAGAGCTAAACACTACGGAGCAGAGCAAGGTGGGATGAAGGTGCCAAAATGGAAGGGAAGATGAGGGAAATGCTCCCCCAGTACCTGTTAGAAAGGAGATCCTATTACTGTGGGCCTAAATCTTAGCCCAACCAGTGCAGGCAGCTGTTCAAATTAGAAGGAGCTCTAATTATGGAAGAGACTTGCAGAAAAATTACTTTGATGGAAACAGTGGTAGCAGAGGTACTGATGGAAAGTGGAATAAGGAAATCAGCTTTCCAGGAGGAAGGACTGTTGAGTTACATTGCCACGTTTTGTCACTACAAATACACTTGAGCAAAACTAACTGGAAAGATCAAATAACTCATGCAAAAATAGTTAACCAACAGTGCATACACACTGCTCAGCAGAAGATCATAGTCCAAATTCCCAAGCAGCAATATCCCTTTCTCTCCCTTTTTTTCTCTTTCTCTGTGGACTCTTCACTTTTCTCTTATGATTATCTCTTACAAAACCTCAAATAATCTTAGAATTATCCCTTACAAGATCTCAGAGACAGGATCACACTGTGCTAGACAGGCTGCTCATTCCCTGGCTGGCCATCTCTTTCACTCACAAAGCTCTCCTGGGCTCTGGCACGTTGCTTTTCCCAGAGCCAAACCTGAGCTCAGCCTTCCTGCTGGAGTGTGAGACAAGCCCAGAGGGGAGCCCAGCGCTGAGCACAGGCTGGTGAGGGCAGCAGAGGGAGAACAGAAGCACCAGGCTGCACAGCAAACTGCTCTGTGCCCCACTGCTGCTCCCTGCTGCTGCATCCCTAGAGAGGATTGCACCAGCTGAAGGGGGAAATGAATGGGGACTCAGAATCACTGGCCACAGCTCTGCAGGTGTGCACCATGCAGAATAAATGAGACCCTGCTCAGAGCTGCAGCTGCCTGAATCTCTTCAGCAATCTCCAAGCCCCTGGGAAATGGGAGCGTTCACCAGCCCAAAGGATTGCAGGATCTGCACTTTGACAGGATAATGCTGCAGTCAGGGGCAGGATCTCTCAAAGAATTCACCCTTCAAATCTGTGGGGATCTTCTGTCTCAAGGAGTGAAACGTTGGTGAAGAGGAAATGGCCGAGGAGGTTCCTGGGTTTGGGATTTGCTTCTTGCCTCCACTGTTTCCTTTGGTCCTATGGAAACAGTCACTAAATCTGCATCAGCTCCCAGTTCCTGTAGCCTGTAAATCAGCCAGAACTCCCCTTGACCTTGGTGGGAGGCTTACATGATTAAAGCCAGCAGAAGAGAGACAGCAATGAAAAATCACATACAAGAGCCTTTCTTTTCTTCTCTTCCTTTTTTTTTTTTTTTTTTTTTTTTTTTTTTTAAGAAAAGGGAAGTATTTCTAGCCATCTTTTCTGCTCCTAAGGGCAAACTTTGAAAGTGAAGTAACTGTTACACGCATATACCCTATTATTTGTTAGCAGGTTTCACACAGGTAACTTGCTCAAATCACTTTGAAAACATTTCCTTTAATATAGGAACACAGGAGATAGATTAAAAGCATGCAGGACTCCTGCTGAATGCCAGAGGCTCTGGAACGCTGAACTCAGCACTTTGTAAAATTATCTCCCTTCAAACAAACTTTCTACTGTGCTGATTGAAAAGGAGAAGGGAGGTGGGAGCCAAATCATGCTAGAGAAAATTCAAGTCAATTTTCTGCCTACACAGCCTGACAGGACCCCAGCCCAGAGTTCTGCTTACCGGAAGACCTCCAACCCCCCATTTGGAAACAATGATTAGCCCTATTAGTGAATAAAGAGAACTAAATCTAACAGAGTGTTTAAGAATTGAGCAAATCCTGCACTCAGGTTTCATATCAATCCTCGGATTAAAAGTTTTCATCCAAATCCACTCTAATTAAAGATGGTGGGAGCTTTGTGGACATCCAGATATTTCTACCACACCAACCAGCTGCTCCACTCCCCAGGATTTAGTCTGCTGTACTTCAGGGCCCTGCCTGTCAAACATGCTGATCTAGGATTTCAGCTTCCAGCCAAGAGGCTCCATATCACTGACTCGGGCTGCAGGATGAGTAAGCAGGGATTTAACAAGGGAAAGATGGAGCTGGAACTGTCCTGGGATGAGAAGATTCCAGGATTGTGCCCTCCAGCTCTGAGCATTCTAACAAGGCAAAGATGGGACTGGAACTGTCCTGGGATGAGAAGATTCCAGGATTGTGCCCTCCAGCTCTGAGCATTCTAACAAGGCAAAGATGGGACTGGAACTGTCCTGGGATGAGAAGATTCCAGGATTGTGCCCTCCAGCTCTGAGCACCTCCAGCTTTCCTTGACACCTGTGGCAGCAACCCAAGATCAAGTCTTCACTTATTCAGAGTGTAATTCTCTCAGGATTTTCAGTAAGGTCTATTTTTCACTTCTGACACTGCTTCTATGCTACTAATGTCAGAGTTTCTGCCAAATATTTGTGGCTTCTTTCTTTTTATCCTCCTTTTCCTTTCAAAAAACCCAAACCTCACAGTGAAGGCTTCAGTTTTCCCTTTTTTTCTTTTCTCTTTTTTAATGGATTGGTTTGCTTTGTTGATTTTGCATTGCACCTTCCCCAGTCCCCAGGAGGGGAGAGTTGGGGGAGCTGGATGATGCACAGCAGTGGCTGCACAGCATGTTCTGAGACTGGACACCCAAAGCAGAGCTCTGAGGCCATAAACAACTCCACAAGGCTGAGGTCGTGCCTCTGAGCAGAACACTGAACACTGACAAGTTCCTTAGGAAAAACAGGCCTTGAGCTGTCAAGAGTTCTAAAACACTAAGATGGAGAAAAATCACTTAATTTTCCTGCTCAAAGGTTAAGAAACACTGCCAAAACCAATGACTGATGTTGGCACAAGGAGGATAGAGATGAAATGCAGGAATGAAAGGCTGAAAAGAATAGAGAACTTGTCATAACAATGAGGGATTTAAGTTTCGAAGTCAAGAATTTTTTAGTCTCAGTTTAGACAGTGCCCCTTACTTAAAAACAATGAGCTGATCAAGTTTTGGAGTGAAAATTACATTTTCTCATGATAGAATTAAATTTCCTTGCTAAAACAAAGTCTATGGGATTCAAAAGTTGCCATGAATTACAACAAAACACTGAAGGCAGTACAGCTTCAAAAAGATGCCTGAACCAAAGCTTAGGCTGATGTAAGCCATCACAGCTTTAAGAAGTTAATTGACTTTAAGCTACTAAAAATCTGATTTATGATGAATATTCCTAGTAGAAGTAGCAGACTCATTTGTTTTCTGCATATAAAACACACCCAAATTAACTTTATTTATTATTTCATGCACTCATTAGTGACACATCTGTCTCAAGTCCACACTGGATGTAAAATATATATACAGGCCATTACAACAGCAGCCTTTGCAGATGGCACATATTAAATCATTACAAAATTACTGCTCTTCAGTCATTAATGGCCAGGAAACACCATAAATGTGGCCTTATGGGGCTATTTTTCCCACTGAAGAGTCAGCTTTTGACAAGTGGCTTTCTAAGCACTGAGGAGAAATGCATGCAAGGCATGCAGAGCAATCAGCTGCCAGCAGAACCTGCACCCACCTCAGCAGCCCCACGGGACTCCCTGGAATTGTTTGTAAAGTAAAGGCTGAGGCTGGAGGCTCCTCACAGTAACAAGGGAAGGACAATGCAGAGACCAAGGAGCTCTGCATTGGATGGAGCATCGTTCTTTCCCCAGTGACAAGGGAATGAGCTAGACACAACCTTACCTTTGATGCCATTGTCAATCCATAAGCTCAGCTGAAAAGACCCTTGTGCAAAAAGCCCAGCATTGCACAGAAAGGCAGGCACAGTGATAATCAGTCTCTTCTTCACTCGTTGCAGGTAATATCTGCATTGTTTTATGAGGATTTGCCATTGCAGACACTCAGGCTCTCGATCTGGTCCCCATTGCTGCCAAGATCATTCACTATATTCTACAGTGCTGTGTCAATTCTTTTTCCTGTCAATGTTGCTGTCACTTCCTTTAAAACAAATCTCTAGAAAGTGTCAGAGCAGACTGATTTTCTTGACATCCCCTGAATCTCTCTTTTCGTATTTTCCTTGCATTGCATTTGATGTCATTTCTCCCTCACTTCCACTGCAATTTCATACATACACCTTAGCTGGGGTTCACACTGTCTTACTAAGCTGAAGGAAAAGGAGAAAGCAAAATATTTTTTAATTCTAAATAACAATGCAACAGGTTCTAAACAATTCAGGTGTCCCTTCCAATGTTCCTGTTCAGACCTGTGCTGGGCCATCCTGAGGGAAATCCATAATTTCCTGAGATCTCACCATCCTCTTAGGGCTCTCAGGAAAGCCAGGCTCCAAGGAATAACACAGCTCATTTTCCCTGCTGCATGCACCCAACTCCAGGGCTTTTCCCATATGACTTTAACTTAGGTTCCTTTCTCACATTCCATATTACCACTCATGTTTTTTCACCACCTTGAACTGCCCCTCATTTTATTTTCTGCCATTCAGGACATATTTGCTCAAGGGAAAGAAAGGCACCATAGAAATCTTGCTTTCTAAAAAGACTTCTGGTCTCTGGACCTAATTCTGTTGCCACTGCCAGTGTCAGGATGGGGTCAGTGAATATACACTGTCTATATCCAGTTCACACTCTCTTTAAATCCTTTTGCATTATGTTTTGCTGAAATTTTTTTACAGCATATGTATTTATTAACCTATACATTTCATTTACTCATTTGAACTCCCCATAGAGGTTTGATTCAAGGGCAGCATGGTGATCTACCATGAATACAAAAGAAAAGTATTTAGAAATGGGTCGAAGATAAAAATGTCATGAAGAAATAATACAGAAGTTCAGAAGAAAGGCTTTGGGAATGTTTTCTGCAAAGAGTTAGAAGATCACAACTGGAGAGAATGAGGCTGGAGAAGATAATAACTACACAGTCTTAATCCAGTTAGGATTTCATTATAACTGAAAAGTAAATTACACCTCTTACCTGTGGATTCATAGCTGACCTTATCTAAATACAGCTCTGTGCTACAAAAGCTGAAATCAACTACTGATCATAAAAGCAGAACAGGTAAAACAGATTGCCTGCTCAGTACATTTATAGGACAGACTTCAAACAGTTTTGTGGCAATACTGGCAATACTGAAAGTTCTGTTCATTCAAGCACTGAGAATTCATGTGTCCTCATTCCAATCGGCCAAAACATCCTACTGCAATAATGCATCCTGCTTGTACCATAACTCACTTCAGGGAGGTGTCTGAACTTCTAGAAAATATTTCTAAAAATATATTATAGTGAGATATTTCTCTGGAGAAAAAGATGTCGCTAATCTAAACACAAGGGAGGTCCCCAGCTGATAGAGAAATAGGGCCCCATTTGCTGACAGAGCTTTTGATTCTTACAGATTTCCAGGTGAACGTGTTTGTGGGGTGATAGGATGAGCACACCCATTCCATAGCCACAGACAGGAACCCACGTCACTGACTGTTCTCCAGCTCAAATAATATGTCATTAAACCCAAACCCTCTCTTTGTGCCTGCAGGAATTGCCTCACAGAAGGCAGTGCACAGAGCCTGCCTGTGAGCACACGCGAACTGGACACGTTTGCCAAGACCTGATGCCAAGGCTGATCTCTTCCTCCGTGGCAGGGATGCTCAGGAACCACATCACTCACACTGCCAGCACGAAAAGAGATGTTTGCTCATGCCTAACTGATGGTTCCAACCCCCAGCACTCCAGGGCCAGCTCCCAGCAAAGCCTAAAGCCAAAGGTGAAGAGCTTTGTCATTGATCCCTGCAGAGAGCAGCTCCTCTAGCCAGCCTCTACAGAAAAAACAGGAGAACTCTTCACTAACCATCACCCCCATTAAGGGCAGAAAGCTCCAGTCCCTTCCACAAATGTAAAAACGATCTGAAAAAGAGTTCATCTGAGTATGGGAAACTCTGTATCCTCTGTGCTGCTGGGAACACAGAGTTTCCTTACTCAGAAGACAAGGTGGACTCCAAAGGAAATTCACAAGTTGGCTTGGGGAGAATCCACAAGAGTATTTGGAGTAGTTAAAAGCCTTCATGATAAATCTCAAGAAGATAATGAATGACCTAGTTCATCTCTCAAGAAAGAAGCACTTGAGAAGTGAGACACTTGAACGTGTTCTCAAGGGATTAGAGAACCTTTTAACGTTAAAGCAAAGTTACAAGTGCTAAATAATTACCATATTTGCACTGAGTATTTCAGAATTGTAGACTGTTTTGGGTGGGACAAAACCTTATAGATCATCTAATTCCAACATTTCTGCCATGAGTAGAAGACCTCTAGACCAGATTGCTCAAAACTTCACCCAAGCTGGCCATGAACACTTCCAGGAATGACGCAACCACAGCTTCTCTGGGCAATCTGTGCCAGTGCTGCACCACTGTCAGAGTGCAGAGCCTCTTCTGTACATCTAAAACTACTCTCTTTCTGTTTAAAGCCATTACTCCATGTCCTGCATGACCTTGTAAGAAGTCCCTCTCCAGCTCTCTTGTAGCTCTTTAGGCCTGGAAGATGCTATAAGGTCTCCCTGGAGTCTTCTCTTCTCCAGGCTGAAGAGCCCCAGCTCTCCCAGCCTGTCTCCACAGCAGAGGTGCTCCAGCCCTCTGAGCACCATCATCACCCTCCTCTGGACTTGCTCCAACAGGTCCATGTCCTTGTGTCTGAGACCCCAGAGCTGGGGCAGTGTTCCAGCTGGGATCTCAGCAGAGCAGAGGGGCAGGATCTTTCTTGTATTTTCCCCCAAAGCTTACTGGTGCAGCTCTGCTGACTTCCTTAGGATCAAAGCTTTGTGTACCTATTATGCACATGAGAAGGAAAAAGTTTTATGCTCCGTTTAACTATTTCTGTCCTCTTCATTTATATCAAAAGAAAATCTGAAACAGAAGGTGTGAAGGGAGAAGGATTCTTTTCTGTCCCAAGAGTATATATAACAAAGAAACAAACACAAATTGCCAAAGATTCTGTTCAAAGATGAGAAGCTGGAAACCTGGATTCGTAGCACTGATCTCTGCTGTGCCCCCACCCTGCTGCAGGACATCGGCTGAGCCTTCAAGGCAGGGATAGTCTCCTCCTATGCATTTACATCACATCTAGCCCATCAAGACTGCCAGGCTGCACTTTAATATAAATATACGTCTTGACAATTTTCTTTAATGGCAGTCTATAGACATACCTGCCCTTTGAAAGCACTGCAGAGGGATTTACCCATGCAGCCAGCCCCCACTGATTTCACTGGAGATAGTTTCCTTCTGACATACCTGTTTGTACTCTGGGTGTGTGCACATGAAAACAGAAGATGTTGGGCCAAGCAGTCAAAGCAATATAACCCAGTATCAGCTGCCATTATGCAAAAGGGCCACACCACAGTCTTCCCAAAAGGATGGAGGTACCACCAGCCATGTGAGGCAAGGAATGACTCCAGATTTCCAGATATGTCACCTGTACTGGTTGTACGGGTAGAATTCAGAAGCAGGACAGCGCCCATCAGCCGCCAGGAACTGAAGGAAACAGGTCAGGAGGTCACAGAGCTTATTGCTTACAGAAGCTCTTCAGCTGTTCATTGCACAAGTCATCTTTAACAAAAGCGCCACTTTTACCTGAAAGTAAAAAGCCCTCTGCAGTCTAAAGCTGCTCAGATACAAACTGAACAACTTTCTCCCAAGTCAAAGTCTAAGATTACCAACTGCTTTGACTGGAGTCTGCATACTGCTGCTAACACAGGGGCAGTTTTTCAAGTGTTTCATTCTGTGCATGCTAACTAGGGATGATTTGGTTATTCACAGTATGATTTGGTTATTCAGCTTTATACCACAAGGAAAAACTGGGTGCAAAAGAGAAAAGCAGCTGTGAGAGAGTGACCTGCAAGCTGAAGCAGCCCCTTCCCTGTTCATCCATCTGTAAAGGTCAGCAGCCACTGCAGAACCTTGTAACACTCCCAGTCAGATTCTGTCCCAGGACTTCATCCATGTTTATTGGGGCAAAATGTTAGAAAGCAACAAATAAAAGAGACTGAGAGGTAAACCTCCCAAAATGAGATGAGCAGGAACAGAGGAAGAGGAGCTGGGAAAGCAGTGTGGCTGCTCAGCATCACAACAAAGAGCAGCTTCTCCAGACAGTGATGGCTCAAAAGATTACCAGTTCCAGCCTGCCTTTGCTCATCCACCTAGGCTGTATTCTTTTGAACTGTAACCTCAGGAAAAATAAGTAAATTGTCCTGAGAGTGATCTAAAAAGTAAAAGCAACTTCACTGTGGAAAAAAAGAAAAAATACCCTGAATGTGACTCCGTAGCCTTTCTCCATTTAAATGCATAAAAAAAAAAAATTAATTCTGTGTCTCAAACAGAGGGTTCTAAGACTTCCTCCTCATTCCTGCTATATGAATTATGGAAGAAGAAAGTACATTTGTATTTATTTAGTTTAGTTGCAAAGAATTAAAGATGAGGTCTTGTATAATTTTATTTAAAAAATCAGGGCTGCAATTTCATTGTGATAGTTCAGCTCAAATTAAAAAAAAAAAGCCAACAAACCAGAAACAGACACCTCACCATCCAGCCCCCTAATAGGAATGCTGTTCTTGTCATAAAATACTTGGAAAGTTAATTGCACACCTCAATGAAAAGGAAAGAATAGAAAGAATGTCACGTGAAATGCCAAAATATATCTGATTTCTCATCCCTTGGCCTTGGAATTCTCCTGTAGTTCATAAAAATAAACTAGTCTATACCTGGACTTGAACTTTTCAATACAGCCTAAAGTATTAAGCTCAAAAATCTCCTTTTTGGGCTTAGGCAGCTCTTAAGAGTATCATCAACTTTGATTTTTTGCAATTTATAAAACAAACCAAAAACATACAGGCCATGAAGAAAGTTCTGGATAGCATTCTGCCAAGGAAGTTTGTGCTTCTGAAAAAGAGCTGTCAGCTGTGCATTGATAGGGCAGCACAGAAACAACCTCTGCATTTCAGGAGACCACAGCTACTACGTTTTAAATTTTAATTATGTGATATGCTTGTTGCAGAAGCTATAGAAGACCTCGTGCATCACTGCTCAGTGGGGAAGGGAGTGGAGAGGGGAACAGCAGTCCTTCTCTCTCTCCAATTTGCTATTCCAGTGGTGCTGTTGAGTGGTGCTGGTCTGCAGGCACAGCCAGCTGGAGGAGATTTGCCTCCACCAGGGAGGAGATGTTGGAAGGAGCCCCGGTGCCACCTTCTCCCATTGCTTCACCAGAGGGAGATACTGTCTGCTGAGCTTGGGCTTTGGTTCTGTCACCATCTGCAGCTGTTGAACTAATACAATCCTCCACACCTCCCTTTCTAGTGGAGGAGGAGAGGATGGAGTTCAGTGCCTAATGGTGCAGAGTGAAGGAACCTGATTTGCTTCACAGCACTGCCACTGCCTTGCTGTACAACCTCAGGCAAGGCTCTCGGGTCCTTCATGCCAGAACATTCTTATATTTAAAATCAGAGCTGCACCTTCCTCTGCAGGATGATCTGAGATCCTGGGAGGAAAGGCAAAAGGTTGCCTGCCTTCAGCTGCCTTTTGGGATTCAGCACAGCAGGGCCCAAACTTTGCTTCAGATACAGCACTACAAACTTTTGAAGCTCTGCCAGCAGTTCCCTGAGTTTGCAGACAGACTAAACCCAAATTCCCGAGGGTCAAACTTGAGGTGCAGCAACGTGAATTTTGAATGCCATCTTTTTAACCATGGACCATACACACACAAATCTAACCAAAATCAAGTGTTTGCCTCCTTAATCTTAATTGTACTGTGCTGTTTCCAACCAAACTGCCAACATCATCCTCTCTCTGGCAATGCTGCCTTGGGGGCTTCAGTGGGGAGGCAGAGGCAGCTTTCCATCCACAGAAATGTGGTCATGGAAAGATGGAATGATCATCTTGCAATTTCATTGCACAAAGCCAGGCTTGGATACCGGATAGATACAGGCAGTCAGACTAGTTGGAGCAGCCTGACCTGTGGGGAGCATAAGATGCCTCTTCACATCACAACCTGCTCTTCCTGTACTGTTCTTTGCCAAAAGAAAATAGGTACAAAGACATTCTCATAGAAAACACATGTAAAACAAGATCAAAACTAAATGAGAAAGGCAAGGAACAGCTGGTAAAGGAGTTGGACAGTTTCTCACTGCCTCATGAATCCCTTTGCTGCACCTGAATCTTCAGAAGACAACAAGGAATGGTCTGTTCTTCCAACTTTCTACCAGCCTGATGAAAGCAACAAGGCTTCTTCTCCTACTCTCCTGAAGGGTTTTTAAAAATTTTGAACCTCCCAGAGTCAAAGCTGAATGACAGTGTCCTGTTTCACATCCCCTTCCTGCTTAACACCCTATTATTCTGGGGCAGTGTGAGCTGTCAGGGGTGTCCCAGAGTCCTGACAACCCCCTTTGTTAAGGTCATTTTGTTCTCTTACAGCACTGCCACTGCTGGACCCACCTTCCTGTGAGCCAGAGGGGATGATGCTTTTAGCCATAACCACCCCACTGAACACAGAACCTGCACACCTTGGGAATACCCTGCCATCAGCAAACACTCCTCTGCCCAAAGCACAGCCATCCAGCAGTTCTGACACATCCTGACAGCAAAACACCTTGCCCTTGGAACTGGCAGTGCCAGGCTCTGCCGTGGGACAGGAATATGCAGCTGTAAGGCAAGGTGGCTGTGGTCAGGAAGCAAATCCAGCCTGTTGCCATCACCCCTATCTCACGTGCCCTCATTGCAACATGCAGTGGCCAGCTGGGTTTGGGATCCTCTGACCTGCAGCAGCGCAGGAAAGGGATGCTGGCAGCAGGATCCCTGTGATTGGAGCTGCAGGAATGCTGGCGGTCGGTGGTCCCTCAGCCCACTTCCTTGGGGACAGGAGGCTGCACGTCACACACCAGCACCGCAATTAGCTGGATGACACAGCCAGAGCAGGGCAGGATTCCTTCCCCAGGACTGGTCCTTCCGTGGCACTGCCCACAGCGAGCCTGTTACTTTAGGGGAAAAGAGGGCATTAGGCTACATAACTGCTGCCTCGCTGTTTGGGGTGCCCCAGCTCCGCTGTTTCCTACAGCAGAATGACAGGAGTTAGGCTGCAATGCCAGGACTCCGTTCTGTTCCACTGACTGGAGCACAAACCTTGTCCAGGCAAAAACCTCCACCGATTTTATTGGCTCTGAAACTCCTTCGGAAGGTACAGATCAGCCTTCAGGTCTGAGACAGTTCTCTTTCTTTGCCCATTGTAGTACTTTTTTAATCACTTAGAAAAGCCTAAGTCCGTGAACCCTGTGATGCAATCAGTGAAAATCAGTGCCAAAACCCTGTGTTTTATTACTACTTTTCCCATCTTCTAATTTTAATCAGCACTCCGAGAGCGATCCCGTTCCCATCAAAGTACACAGCAAGCTCCCATTAAAATCTGGCTCAGCTAGTATTTTAATAACACTTAGACATTCCCGTCCTTTGCATATTTCATCTGCAAAGTGCTTCACAAACATGAATTTCCTAATTACAGGCGGATGATTTACTAAAACTGGAAATTCCTCACTAGTTCTGGCTTTCCCTTTGAAGCTCCAGGATTCGCTCTTGTCCCTCGGCACTTTGGAAGGTCCCCGACGCCTCTCGCTCGTTCGCTCGCTCGTTCGCGGCACAGGCAGGGCACGGAGAAGGAGTGAGGGCACGGAGAAGGAGGGAGGGCACGGAGAAGCACGGAGGACACGGAACCTGCCCCGAAGTGTCCGTACCGGCGGATCTCTGCGCGGGCCGCGGGCCGTGAGCCGCGGGGCGCCCACGCGGGGACCGCGAATCCCGGGGGCACCGCGGCGGCTCCCGGAGCACCGGGCCGGCCCCCCCGCCCCCGGCGGCCCCCCCGCCCCCGGCGGCCCCGCCGCACCGGGCAGGAAGGGGTGGAGCGGCCGGCGGAGCGCACGGGCGGGGTGTCGCGGGCGGGGAGGGGACGGCAAGGCATCCCGGCCGCTGCGAGCCGGGCGCACGGGCAGCGCCGCGCCTCCGCCGAGCGCGCCCCATGGAGCGGCTGCCCGGCCAGCGCTGAGCCCGCGGCCCCGGCCGCCCGCCCGCCCCCGATGGAGCCCGAGGAGAGGAAGATCTCGGTGTGGATCTGCCAGGAGGAGAAGCTGATCTCCGGGCTCTCCCGGCGGACCACCTGCTCGGACGTGGTGCGGGTGCTGCTGGAGGACAGCCACCACCGGCGGCAGCGCCCCGCGCCGCCCGAGCCCGCCGGCGGGATGCTGTCGGGGCCGCCGCACTCCTACTGCATCGTGGAGAAGTGGCGCGGCTTCGAGAGGATCCTGCCCAACAAGACGAAGATCCTGCGGCTCTGGGTGGCGTGGGGGGACGAGCAGGAGAACGTGCGCTTCGTGCTGGTGCGCAGCGAGGCTTCGCTGCCCAACGCCGGGCCGCGCAGCGCCGAGGCGCGGGTGGTGCTGAGCAAGGAGCGCCCCGGCCGCGGCCTGGGGGCGGCCCGCGCCAGCCTGGCGCTCACGCAGGAGCGGCAGCGGCGGGTGGTGCGGAAAGCCTTCCGCAAGCTGGCCAAGATCAACAAGAAGCGGCAGCAGCCGCTGGCCCGGGAGGCCTCGTCGGCGGAGAGGATGGAGACGCTGGTGCACCTGGTGCTCTCGCAGGACCACACCATCCGACAGCAGATCCAGCGGCTCCGCGAGCTGGACCGCGAGATCGACAGGTACGAGGCCAAGATCCACCTGGACCGCATGAAGCGGCACGGCGTCAACTACGTGCAGGACACCTACCTGGTGGGCACGGGCGAGCCCGAGCCGGGCCGGGAGCCGGGCCAGCCCGCCGCCGGCCGCCCCGAGGAGGACTACGCCAGGAAGTGCGAGGAGGTGCTGCAGCTGCAGGAGCAGCGGGCGCAGCAGGAGGAGCTGCTGGAGCACCTGGCCGCCGAGATCCAGGAGGAGCTCAACGAGCGCTGGATGAAGCGGCGGCGGGAGGAGCTGGAGCTGGCGGCGGGGCCCGGTCTGGCCGACACGGACTGCGACACCACGGAGCTGAGCGGCGGCGAGGGCGAGCTGCACCTGGAGCACGAGCGGGTCAAGACCCAGCTGAGCACCAGCCTCTACATCGGCCTCAAGCTGAGCACGGACCTGGAGGCCGTCAAGAGCGACCTGGACTGCACGCAGCGGGCGTGGGAGGACAAGGAGCGGGAGCTGCAGCGGCTGCTGGAGACGCTGGGCACGCTGGACGTGGCGGAGGCGGCGGCGGAGCCGCGCGGGGCGGCGGGCGGGGGGCGGCCGGCGGCGGCGGGGGGCGGCTGGGTGGAGCAGGCGCGGGCGCTGCGCAAGGACCGCGCCGACAACGACGAGGACTCGGACACGGGGCTGAGCTCCATGCACAGCCAGGACTCGGACTCGCTGCCCGTGTGCGAGTCGCTGGTGTAGCGCCCGCCCCGCCGCAGCCACCCCGGGCGGGGTGCCGGGCACAGGGCGGCGGAGCAGGTGTGGGGCAGCTGCGGAACCTCCCGGCGCGGGAGGCAGTCACACAGAGGAAACATTTTAATTTGAGCTCTGCAGTTTGAACTTGTTCTGACTAGTCGTCCGCGGGCAGCACCGAGGCTGGCTCGCCGGTACTTTTATCTAAGGAAGAGAAAACCCACAGCGTGTTTGTGTTTCATTCACGTCTGGGATTGCTCGCTCCTTAAACCCTGCCGCTTGCTTCCCTCCGAAGCTTCTCTTGCCGGGCCCTTTAATCCTCCGGCTGCCCGCGATCTGCCCGCCGTAGCCCAGCGGTGCTCCGGGTCAGCCCTTCCCGAGGCAAGGGCCGGGACACGCTCCCGAGCGGGGATCAGCATCTCCCGGACGGGTTCTCGGCATTGCAGGGACACATGGCGCCTTGGGGGGGGGTTGTACTGGGCTCTACTGGCCGTCACAAATCCACCCGGCTCCTCTACAGGCAAAAAGTCGCTACACCAAAGCTGCTGATCATTTAAACGCTACGGAGGGAAAGAGGCGTCGGTTCTTCTGACACTGGGATCTCCCAGGGCGCCAGCTTTTGGATGGTACTGCAGTTCCTTTTGGCAACGAAAAGGGGTGATAAATCACTTCCTTTTTTTCTTTTTCTGAACAACAGACTAAATCAAGATATAGGTTAACATGTATTAACTCTGCTCCGCGTAGTGCTTTTCCTTATGCATAGATAAGAGTGCTTTGTTTAAAGGCATACTAAGAAATCTGTTAGTATCTGTAGTCGTTTGACAGTCATGGAAGGCAATTAGCAGTGCCTGTATGTACACAGCCTTCAACTACATTTTTTCACTAGGCTAGCTGATCTTTGGCTGAGCTTGGTTGTAGATAAACAAAGTACAGAATCAGGTTGAGCTACCGTTTTTAATAACATAGTTCATATCAGGCCAAGAGATGCAACGATAAAAGCATGACTCAAGCCCTACCTGCACTACAGCTTCATCTTTTCAGTTAGTCCAATAAAACAAAAAAGCAGCCATCAGCTGTAACATGCATTTCACTTAACTGCCAGATCTTCCTCTGCAGCTTAACTCTTGCCCAAAATATATGGTCTGCTCTTGCAATAAGAGACATTCAGGATTCTTGTATTACAGAATAATTGCAGAATTACTTTAAGCGGTGAGAGACCAGAGAATGTTGAGTCAGGTCCCACTGATGGTGTGAACTTTTTAAAACTTCTGAGATTATTATTTATGTAAGATTATTTATAAAAGTTTTCATTTAACAATAAGAAATGATATAAAAAAGGGGTACACCAATAGACCAGTTCTTTATTTTCATTAAAAACCTCGCAGCCTTCTCACCCAAAGACTGCGTTCCATGCTTGCAGTGTTCTTGTTGGTAAGAATTCTGATGGACATCAAAAAATTAGGTTCAGGAGCTGCTCAGTTTGAAAGCAAGCAGAGAAATACTGTCTGTGGATTTGCAGAGGCTGTTCAATTTTCTATATGCTATGACTCTTGATAAATGTTGTTCCACTGAATGGGTCTCAGTTGTAACAAACTGTGGTTTATTTTAAACGCTGATTATATAATTGTTTTTCATATTTAGTCAACCTTGGAAAATATTTAAGAACCTATTTTTAGAGCTAATAAAACTCTTAATAAGGCTAAACAAGTGTTCTCAGTTGAGTGTGATTTAAAAATTGTGCCAGGACAGATTCTGTGGTGTTACCCTGTGTGCAAAGCGAGTAGAAAGGGATGATGGCATCGTCCCTTCACTTTCTGATGGCACAAGGGGCTCCCTCAGGCACAAGCAGCAGTGCACTGTCCTCAGCTCTGGCCACTGCAGAGGCAGTGCAGTGGCATTTGGAAGCATCAGCACACGTCCAGAGCGAGGAATTTGGATTTTTGTGGAAGCAGAGCCAAAGAACAACTGGGGGCAGGGGGGCCCCACTGCTGTAAGGGCTGGGTGGGTGGTGCAAGGACCTGCTCACAGCTTCCCCAGGCTCTGATGTGAGCAATAAACCCCAGCTGGCTTTGTGCAAGTCCTCCATTGCCACACTGAGCCCATAAAAAGTGAGCAGCTGTAGAAATGAGCTGCACGAGGCTGCACGTCACTGAGCTGCTGCTAGAGGAGGCAGCAGGCAGCACCTCTGTGCAGCACGAGGGGAAGGCAGGCAGGGAATCAAAGTTGTAAAGCAGAGTCTGCCTACTCATCCTCAGCTGGGAAAATCCACCAAATCAGGACAAACCCAGGTTTGCTGTAGGCTGCTGAGGGCCAGGCTTGTGGGCACCGTGTAGTGCTTGCTCTTGGCTTCTCCTTAGCCCGGGTAAGATGATGGCCCTGCAGAGCTGCTGGCCCTGCCCCACTGTGAGGACAGGGCTGAGGACACTGCAGGTGGCACTGCAGTCTCAGGGGCTGGGTGGGAGCTACAGTGAATTCTTAGGGGCACCTCTTGGACTGTGTTCTTGCAGGTGAAATCTGGTAAATTTATTTCATGTTCAAACAGTTGCAAGTGCAAGATGCTCACAGATTGAGCTCCAGCATTCTCACAATTCCCCATCACTCTCAAACCATTATTAAAACATTAGCGTAGAGGAGGAAATCACTGTTTGCCTTGGACCAGGCACTTCTCCCTTCCCTTCATCTGGGCTTGTATATCCTCACTCAGATAATAGAGACAAACCACAGGATGCTTGTCGGGGAATTTGACTCTAGGGTTTTGCTGGGCACATAGCCAAGGGTTAGGAGAGCTGATTCAGAATCACAGGTAGAAGGGCAGAATTTTTATCTCCTTTGCAGTTCAGACAGAATGGGAGAGGGAGATAGCAGCAGAAAAAACCCCTGACCAACACCATGGGGGAAATCTATGTTCCAGCACCATCAAGAGAGATCCAACAAACACAGGCTTGGGGATATTTGAATACCATTCTCTTCTGTCTTTCAGAGTTGATTCCAACCTAATCTTTCTCTGTTCCTAAGACAGATATAGATAGCCATGAATTAAATAAAAACCTAACAGCACTACAAATGGTGGATGGTATCAGGTTGCCCTATCTATTCAACAGCCTGCTTCTCAAAGGAATCATCGTGGACTGAGGCCAACAGGCTTTTCTCAGACAAAAGCTCCAGAAATCAAAACTTTTGTCCAGGAGATATAAATCACAGCACCATCCGGCCTTAGTTCCAGGCACCCTTTTACCAAGAATTACAAAGCACTCCTACACAGGTCCCGTGTGTTTGCTGCCCTTGGCCATGTTTTTTCTGACCCTACATGGCACTTTCTGTTGTGCCTGTACAGGAGTTCATGGGACCAGGTAGTGAAAAAAAAAGATGAACTTTAATTGAGGTGAGGCTCTGATGGGGCTCAATGCACAGTCACACAAATGTTTTTGGCAACGACAAGGTAGGGTGGTAAAAATGAGAAATTGAAGGCCCTTGGAAAGGTGGAGCTGATCCTTTCAGCAATGGGCACTGTTTTATGCTGACTTGCACGCTGGCAAATCTTCCTTCAGGCTGTAAATATGCCCCACTCACAGTCTAAGTGAAGGTTTGGAAAGTGGAAAACTGAGGCTGGAGCTGAAACTTCTTTGACATCAATTACACTCACCTACATTAAACTCAAAATAAGCCAAACAGCACAGCTCTTAGCCTTGACCTTGTTTCAAAAATCCACTATCAAGCAATATTATCAGAATGAAAACTCCATGTCGAATTTGATATATTTCTAGTTCTTAGCCTGTGTAAGAGATCTGCCAGTTTGAATAAGCACTTTGTGGGAATATCATTTGATGCCTTCAGGAGGGGAGGAAAATACATTTACTGTAATGAACACCACTGACATGCAAAATGAATGACCTATTAATTATTGCCATAGATTCCAAAGCAGCATGTAGGCAGCCAAATCACAGCCTGGTTGTTCTATGGTGACAGATCCTTTTCCAAAGAACCTATGGTCCAGGTTTCAGACAAGATACAGTTAGAGGAGGGAAGCAGGTAGGTGGGTGTGAGAAAAGGAAAACATGTAATTAAACTTTATTATTAACTCTTTGCATGAAATATACATTCCAGGTTTACTTTAAAAATAATCTGTGTTCCTATGTTTGGAGACACATGTGCAGAAATCAGCCTCCCTCCCAAGTTCTACACAACTTCAGGATTTTTTCTCCCCTCTTTAATTTTCACTGAGCTGGGAATGTAGCTTGGTGCATGAAAAGAGCAGCAGAGGCCTTGAAATAACAGGTCTGGTGAGCTGTGCTGGTTAGCAAGTTGAAATACAAGCCATTGTGGACTGTTGGGAGCAGTTGTCCTTTGAAGTCACTTGATATTATTGCTCCTGAGCTGGCACACAAAGTTTAGAGAAATGAGCAAGGCAAAGTGTAGGGAGCCTTACACTCCTTTTCTATAAACTCTCATTGCTAAATGAACTTGGAAGCCTAACAGAAAGGAAAAAATTATTGAACTCAAAGCAAATCTTGGCTCTGTGTGCAAATTAACCAACTATCTTCAAGCAGAATTGTCAAATGGTATTCTGAGAAACACTGTTCACATAATTTACTACATCACTTTTGTAAATGCACCAGAGCAGAGCCTTCCATGTAGGGTGGATTGTCACACGCTGTCACATGCTGAATGACACACAGAGCTGGCCACTGATTCCTTAGAGTGTCACAGCTCTAATTCTGCTGGGGCAGTACAGTGTACCCTTAAAATACAACTTGTGCAGCCTTTATACACTCCCTTCATATCAGCTTGGTTACACTTCAAGCTTTATTTAGAAAGTTTTATTACCATCCCCTTTCTTCAGTGTCAAAAATGTTCCAGAAAGTCATTGATGTTCCATGGAAAAACAGTTTCCACTCCCAATAACTTCTTTCCTCCTTCCTGCCAACCTGCTCCTCCCCTGTTCATCAGCACCTGCTCTGAATTTCATGAATAGCTTTGTTCAAATTGCTGGGACTCCACAGGCTCAGAATTAGGAAGGAAGGAAGGAAGGAAGGAAGGAAGGAAGGAAGGAAGGAAGGAAGGAAGGAAGGAAGGAAGGAAGGAAGGAAGGAAGGAAGGAAGGAAGGAAGGAAGGAAGGAAGGAAGGAAGGAAGGAAGGAAGGAAGGAAGGAAGGAAGGAAGGAAGGAAGGAAGGAAGGAAGGAAGGAAGGAAGGAAGGAAGGAAGGAAGGAAGGAAGGAAGGAAGGAAGGAAGGAAGGAAGGAAGGAAGGAAGGAAGGAAGGAAGGAAGGAAGGAAGGAAGGAAGGAAGGAAGGAAGGAAGGAAGGAAGGTCTTTCTGTGTCTTGGCAAAAGCTCTGTATTTGCGTAGTACCTGGCAAGCTCAGCAGTGTTTTTGTAGTTGCCATATGGATTAAGGACACCCTCCCACCAGCTCTTTGGTGCTTGCTCTTGCTCAACTTCCTTGTCCTCTCTCCCCCCACCTTTTATTTTATCTCCTTTTAACTTGTTTCCAAGCTCCCTTTGGAATTTCGCCCTTCTCCTCCTTGGAGGCAAGCACAGAGGAGGGGAGCACCACAGGTGACACTGTGGGTGACACTGCTGCGGAGCTTTGGGCTGGGAAGATCCAGTTTCTATTGAGGAATAACCTGAGCAGGGAGTGGTGTCCGATTTCCCTGGCAGAGTGAGCTTTTGATGCAGGTATTTCCTGTGGGATCCTGCACCACCTGGCAGGAGGAGGCCTCGCCTGCCCAAGGCCTCCTGGCTACTTTCTGTAATAAAAACACGGAACAATGTCAGTCTGCTGTGCCTCACTGCAGTGTGTGCTCTCCTCCCCTTCTCTGAGCGCTTACAAGCAGCCTTTCCCATTTATTTGCTGAGTGGAAGCGCTGCAGAGTGATCTCAGAACACATCCTGCTAAGGCAGTCTCAGGATTTTATAGACTTGAAAAAGAAAACAACAAAAAACCTAAACAAAAATCTGTGACTCATGGAAAGAGCACTTACGTGTCTGAAACATACTATCATCAGCTTACTAGTGCTGCACTTCACATGGCTTAATTATGTGATTATTTAGTCTATTATCTCCAAAAGAGCTTATTTTCATCAGTCAAATTGTGCTTATGAGCAGGTCTTTGGATAATGTGTTAAAAGCCTCTAGGAAAAATATTTAATCCTTGTTTCAATTTAATGTAATCCCCTTGTTTTAATCTCTTACAGTGTCGTTTTTTACATGTAAGCAGGCTATTAGTTTATGCATTTAATTATCAGGGTAGCCTTATATGGTTATTTTCTGCCTTCCACCGAATCTCCCCTTGACAGACATATCTTAAGAACAGATGAAAAGTAACTTTGGAAATTAAGAGACATGGATCACCTTCTGAAAACATTGGTGCCTATATTCCTACCACAAGCATAGAAGAAAAGTATTTGGTTTTAATGATAGATATCTTGTATTTCTGTTTCTCTTTCTTTCACACTGAAGGTTTTCTTTGTAATTCTGTTACTGGTTTCCTTTTGGAGTGACCAATGACAGGAATCACAAGTCACCAGCAGGTTAAAAGTTTCAAACCAGGTTGTCATCTTTTTCTATAATTCAGTTCCTGCACATTTTCTGTGTCCCCTATTTTCTGTCCTTCATTTCAAAAAGCATTACCCTGGCCAGGAAATAGAGTCAGGCACTCAGATTTTGCCATCCTCCACAGGAAGATGCAGCACAGGGAGCTTCAGGTGTCCTGAATGCTCCATACAGCTGTGCCCATCCACAGGATTGAGCTGACCAGAAATGCCTTTTCTCAGCTCATACAGCAAAAGACAGGTTTGAAGCCACTGTATTGTAAATTGCTCACTCTTAGCCCCAGCAGGGATGGTTCAGGCTCTTCAGCAGGTGATTCCAATGTGAAATAAAGTAACCTAACCATCTGAATATTTGGAATTAATTGTGACAGAGTCTCTGATTTCACAGTGTGGATTTTTAATAACAGCATCCCCTGCTCCCTACCTGTCAGGTGTACACTTAGAAAAGAAAATGGCATTCTGGCTTAGAGGGATTTATGAACAGTCAGTGTAGTAATGAGCATGGGCCTTGATGCTTTCTGTTCTGGTGGGGAGTGAAAGCTTTCCTGCCTCTGCACTGTCTGAGTGAAGAGGAGATGGACAGACACCAGAGTGTGGAGAGTTTGTTACAAGAATGGAAACATCAGAAGGCTTAGAAAAACTTTAAAAATCAGGGCAACTACTCCTGTGTCTTCCTGAGGTTCTCTTCACCCAGTTGTAAAGGCCAGGGGCTACAGATTTTGCAACACACAGGTGTGCTGAGAATTTGAGGATGTCATTCTCAATTTTTTTTTCTTTCAAGTTATACTTGGTAAATGTGGAGGAATGAGTGTTTCCCTAGATGGTGCATAGTTTATATCATCAGTTTCTCTGCAATACACTCCTTTCCTAGAGCTGCTGCTTTTGTAACCTGGGATGTTGTGTTGCTCTGCTTCTCTACATGATTTGTCAAAAATCTGTGGCACAAAGAAAATGGGTGATTTTACCTTAATTTAATAGGCAAGCTTAAGGAAAAGTCAAATCCAGATCATTACTCCAGTTTACACAAGCCAGATTAGAAACCATTGCACGTGGTTTGCAAGTATGTTTTGTTAACCAGTTTGTGTGCAACAAACCAGCTGAGTGAGACTGAAATTTCAGTTGTTTAAAGTCTCTCATCATGTGTCACCAGGGTGATTCACATGTAGACCACTTAATCTAGTGAATGAACACAATTACTATTTTTGACAATATTAATTAATAATTAATATTCCTTTCTGTATTTTACCTTAATAACCACCTCCATAATTAGCAACTCCTGTAGCTTTAGTATGCCTAAAGGAACAGTTTACTTTTATAGAATGTATATTTCAGTATTAACTTCTCTGTGATTTCCCTTCCCTCCAATACCTTTCCCCCCAATACCTTTCCCCCCAGAATTTTCAAGCCTTTCTCTTCTCCTGCAGTGATCAGAAATTGGGCTTCATCATTGCAATTAACAAAAATTTTTGATTCATTTACATGTTAGTGGCATAAATCGCTGCTGTATCTATAAACAGGTTTCATTCTCCTTTTCCTGGACATCTGCATTTCTTTCTGCAGTAAAGAAAACCACACATACTGTAAAGATCTGTCCACAAGCAAAATTTTCCAACATTTTTTTTTTCCTATTACTGTTAGGTGTATTTTCATTTTCCTATTTGACAAAAGTGAAACACTTTGTGAAAGTGGCTCTGACAAAGATGCTTCACCCATGGGCAGGTAGTGCGCCAAAACCTGCCTGGCTTCCTCACAGGTGAGCTCTCCAGCCACTGCTGCCTGCCTGGGACACTCTGCCAGCATGAAAAGATTCTCCTTTTCCATGTGCCATACCTGGCAATTTCAGGTGAGGAGGTCTAGGGCACTTTAGATTATTTCTTTGTTTTGTTTAGATATTTTATTTCCCTTTTTATTTAGATTATTGCCAGTAGAGCATTTTGACCTGAGCTCAGTCCTGAGGTTTTCATCTTTACTTCAAAAAAGCCATATAAACAGAGTGGTTTAGATTACTGAAGGAAAATGCTATGGAGATCTGTATTGCCACAAAAAGCTTTATTACACAAATATTTGATGCTGAGAAAGAATGTATCTTTCATTAGGGCTCAAAAGGAACAGCTCCAAAGACATTTTATCATGTATTTTTTGATCTGCCTAGATGAAAGCCCTAACCATTATGGAGCACAAGTGAACATTAGGCCTGGTTCTGTTGTCTAGAATCCCACTGTGATTAGTGCTCCACAAGTTCCAAAAAGTTTGGTCCCTCATCAAAAGCTTGTACGTGGGAAGGTAGCTGTGATACAAAGTATGTAATTAACCTGAGAAATTTACATTTCATTCAAATTGCTAATGAGCAAAATAACATCAGACACAAGAATGGAAAGTAAAAAACCTGGTGTCTAAGTCTGAAAGTATTTTAGATATTGAATTATGAGCTTTAATAGGAGCAGGCCCTGAATAGTTACTGACTGGATGGAAAAGCAGAAATAATGGAAGTCATGGGAAAATGGTGCAATTGGAACTTGCTTTCAACATTTCACATGACTTTATAAATATTTAGCACCTGACATGCATATGCCCTTCTCCTACTGCTTTGTGTCTCTTCTTACAGCACAGACACTGCCTAAAACAGATTAGGGCCTTGCAAAATCTTTATTAATTATTAGTCTCAAATACAAGAAATGTATCTGAATCTTGATTAACAGAACATGATCATTAATATAGCTATTCATATTAATCATGATGTAGTCAATTATCGAGCAAAAGAACTAAAATCATGCTCAATCATGAGTTGAGATGCAATGAAAAGAATATCTTCTTTTTATACTTTCCTTTAAATTTGAGAGGTCGTCAAATATTTTTTAGAAGTCAAGAATTTCTTTGCATGGGAACATGCACTTCAAATTGCAGAAAGAGGTTTCTAAAGCACCTCACAATTCTCAACAAATTCTTTCAACAGTGTAATGTTTGCAAAAAATCAGAACACATGTTCATAATCTACTCAGGTAAACACAAGATGACTAAGGTTAATTTGATTTTTCTTCCCGATGTCATAATTAAAGTATGAATATCATTTAGACATCAGTAGATAAAAAGTATGTCAATGAAGGACAAGCAAAAATTCAAATTACTAAGGAGCAAAATTAACTTAATTTCAGAGTGGAACGTTTGTAAGTAGTGTGTAATCAGTCTTCAGTTTAAATGACTCTTAATTAAATAATCTATTATTATGTGCACTGGGAAATCGAGCCTAAACATGTACAAGTGCAAAAGCTAAAAGATCCAGCTCCAGTCAGCATTCAATTGCAAAGAACTTTTAGTACAGTAACACTGGCCAGAAATATTTTATTTCTGGGGGAGCTTTTTGGGGGGAGTTGTTTTATATTTTTAAAAACCCCTGTTGGCATGAAACGCAGCTGAACGACCCACTGCATGTTTCCCTAGGTGTAAAGAGGGTCAAACTTGAACCCAAGGTACAAACTTGAAATGCTGATGACACTGATGAGTGTCATGGGTTGGTGTTTGAGCACGGTGTATCCATGAGCAAACACAAGCCTGCAAGGCCACGTTCTGCGATGCTCTGTGAGGAGCCCGCTGCTCACTTGTCACTTGGGCACACCCATGCCCAATTTTCTTTTCAGCAAGCAGCATGATCCTCCGTACCCCCCACTCCGAGGCAATTACTCATTATTATTGCTGGAAGGAAACAACAGCACGGCAATCCCTGAGAGCACGTTCGGCCGCGGCGCTGAGCAAACATCGTCACTCGCGCCGTCCTGCCTCGGCTTGGCCCTGCTTCTGGAACAGCACCAGCACCAGCCAACCAGTCTGGCAGCACTGAGAGACATTGCCTTCTCATCAAACATCTCCTCCACCCCAGAACGTGCCCGCAGGGGCTTCCTCCGCAGCATTTGTGAGGGAGAGAGGGCGTGGGTGAGGCACGGAGAGCCACCTCGTGTTCGGGAGCCCAAGTCCTGCTGGCAGAAGGGGCACAGCTTTAAGTGTCTGTGGCTTCCAGTCAGAACTGTCCCTGCTGCTTTTGAAAATCACACATGGACACGGGCCAAAAAATCACTTAGACTCTTCTTGGAAATTGTACAGAATTCAAATGTTATGTCTTTGATACTTAAAGCTGTAAACTAATAAGAAGGGAAGCATATGGGTTTATACCAGGACAAAACTTTTGCAATTTCATGCACTGAAACCTGCCCAGAGTTACCACTGGTGCAGTCAAAGAAGGGCTCTTTCCTTAGGCCCAGCTTTTCTAGGTCATAGCAATACATGGGTAGAAAGTGAATTAACCCAGCACTGTCCCATTGAACTGTCTGTCCCAGGCTCACATCCATGACACTGACACTGTCCCACTGAACTGTCTGTTCAAGGCTCACATCCATGACACTGACACTGTCCCACTGAACTGTCTGTCCCAGGCTCACATCCATGACACTGACACTGTCCCAGGCTCACATCCATGACACTGACAGTGTCCCACTGAACTGTCTGTCCCAGGCTCACATCCATGACACTGACACTGTCCCAGGCTCACATCCATGACACTGACAGTGTCCCATTGAACTGTCTGTTCAAGGCTCACATCCATGACACTGTAGCATTCTCCTGGCTGAGCATCCACATCTCATGTCAGATCTGAGCTGCTCCACTAATTGAGCAAGACAATATTGAAGACTTATTGTGAAAGCCTAAATTTCCACAAACACAGCTACCTGACCTAGCTGTTGCTCAGCTGATGTGAAATTTGCAGGAAGGAAAAAACCCCAGCAATTGTCACAGCTGCTGACCTCCTTCTAGGAAGTTCTTCTGCATCCAACTTACTTCCACAGAATGAAACCAAGTCAAGAGCTGCCAAGACTAACTGAGGGCATCTCTAATGCTCCAATAGAATGAGCATGAGACATCCCCAAAGGAGGCTGGAGGCAGCAGCACTGCACAGGAGCCCTCAGCTGCTGCTTCCCCAGCTTTGGAAACCTATCGCTGCCTTGGATCAAGGAAGAAACCTCAGGTCTGCAATCTTGCATTCAGGCTTGCTCTGGTTTTAACCTGCTGCAATTAGCATCACTCAGTGCTGGTGCTGATAACAGAATTGCTGCTGTGGTGTAGGAAGATCCATCCTCCCTGACAGAGTGAGATCAGGAATGGATCCCCAGGACAGCCACACATCCCTGCCAGAGCAACCTGGCTTTGTAGAATCATGCTATGTGGTGTGCCGCTTTTATCTTGGTCATCATTTTTGTCCTGACTTAACTGCACTGCATAAAATCTGCATAGTAGAAATGCACACAGAGATCTCTAAGATTTGCTACATTGATAGTTTGGAGATGCTTATGGTGTTAAATGTTTATAGTAAGCCTTGACATTAATCTTATGCTGGTAAATTATGCTAGAGGGAAGAAATTGCACTCAGATGTAAGGCATTGATTTCAATCTCCTTTTTGTTTTCTTTTTCTTATATCATTTGACAAAAGGAAGAGAAGAATCTTAGTCATTATTGCTGGGTGGACTTCTAGCCAAAACTGATTGCTAGAAACATAAAAAAAAATCCCTCTTAGCTCAGAAAAAAATATCACAGAAGAAAAAACGCTGCCAAAAGTTTATGTCAGCAAGTTTAAAGAGGCAAAACCATATCACCACTAATTCATATATTAAAAAATGTTCAATTTTATGTATACTGACAACTCGTATATCCTCATCTGCAGCACGATCAGCAAACATTTATAGCCTGAAAACAAACATTCAGGGAGTGTCGCAGACATCTTTTCATGAAAATCCTGTCCTTAGGATTTTTCCTCCTGAGAAGCTGAGAGAGGCCTCAGGAACAAAATGCAAACAATGGTTATCTGCTGCTGTGGAATGCAACAGGTGCAGCTGTGATTGCTCTCATGTGGTTGTTTGTAATTAATGGCCAATCACAGTCAGCTGGCTCGGACAGAGAGTCTGGGACAGCTACGTTTGTTATTAATTCTTTTCTATTCTTAGCCAGCATTCTGATGAGAACTTTTTCTTCTATTCTTTTAGGATAGTTTTAATGTAATATATATCATAACATAATAAATCAGCCTTCTGAAACATGGAGTCAGATCCTCATCTCTTCCCTCATCTGAAACCCCTGTGAACATGGTCACACAGGGAGTGTCCAGCCTGGCCTTTCTCAACAGCAAACACTTCAGGTGAAACTGCCCTGCAAACCTGCCCAAACCCAGGCTGTGCTTCATTCCCTTGGGCTGAGAGGAGAACTGAGGCTGAGTGCAGAAGGTCTGGGGAGCCTGCAGAACATGCATTGCCCTAGGAAAAGCCACAAGGGGAGAAATGGGGCTTCATAGCAGCAAAGCAAAGGGCACAAGGGTACAAAAGGCACACAGCCAGCAGGTACAGTGGCACTTGCTGCTCTCTTCCTGTGCAACTGCGCCACGGCAATGTGGAGATGGAGCATCGCGGAGCAGGGTTTGCAGCAGCAGTTCTGATGTGTTCCAAATGATTCCTTCCTCATTAGGAGTCTCATCAGCTAATTGTTCCAGTGCCTGGAAATGTCCTGGCTTTTCTGACAAGAGGCAGCTGCTGTAACCAGCACCCCAAGCAGCCTGCCCAAGGTTTTCCTCCTCCTGCCCAGCACAGAGCAGCCAGCAGGCCAACTGTTCCATCATGAGCGTGTTACACTGACAGCTGCCCTCCTCCTCCTCATCTCCTTTCTGCAGGGAAGCCAAGGCAAGGCATGAAGGAGCTGCAGCATCTTGGCAAAGGCCCTTATTAGGCAAAAAAACCTGATATTAACCTTTTATGTAAAACATCCACTGTGGTGCAGGCAACTCTGACATGGGTTTGGGGGCTGTGATGGTTCCCTACAAGATATGATCTCCACTGAGCAATGGAATCTGCTCATCCAGCACCCTGCCATAGGGATAACATCTGCTGCCTTCACATGGCTGCATCTTTTCCTTGCAGCTGCATTACTCTGCAGGTCTCTCCCTCCTACATTTATTCCCTTTCTGCCTTTGGCCCCTGCTTTTCCAGCCCTTCTCCAGTTCCCCCAGCATGTCTCGGGGTGCCAGTGGCCCTGGGGGGCTGGGAGCAAGGAGAAAGAGGCAGGAAACCTGTGGGAAGGTGAGCAGCAGGAGGAGGAAATCCTTCCGCCAGAATTCTGGGTTTCTTCAGGAATTCAAGGCCTTGGAACAGCACAGTGCAAATGCCAGAGCAATATTTCTTCTTCTGAATAGAGACTCCCCGCCTAGGAGATTCCACCTTTATGGGAGCATGTAAATTATTCATTCAGATGCTTTTTAGCTCCACTTTGTTGCTGTTAAACCAGGAACAGAACCACATAACTGAGCAATTTACCAGGCACTTAATTGAGCTCCAGACCTGGAGCAGTGCTGTCTGCAGCTCAGTCTCATGACTTAATTCCTGCAAGGGCTGAGAGAGAAACCACAGGAAACTACAAAGATGATATAACATGTTTTGGTGAGCATTTTTCAAATACACCACCTCAGGAAAAGCAAGATTTAGGAGTATTACTGAATCTTCTAATGATTTAGCTTATGGCTTTAGCCAAAATTCCTTTTTTATTCTCTCTCCTTCACCAAAAAGTTATGACCCTTTCTTTCACAGGATGAACAATGGTTGCTAACTACAACATAATACAAAGCTCTTAAACCAATCACAAAGGTTCAGCTAGAAAAAGGAACTCAGTAGCAAAGTGCTGTCACTGGCACTACTCCCAATCAATCTCGAGGATATATCTGAGGTGCAATTTATGGTCCATAAACCAATCCATAATTCTAACTTGGTTTTATTCCAGCACAGCAGCTTAAATATTTATGTAGCTTAAATGAAAGTGGCAAGTGGCTAGATATATCCTGGACTCTGGTAGTGCCTTCCCTTCCCCTTTCCTTTCCTTCCCTTCCCCTTTCCTTCCCCTTTCCTTTCCTTTCCTTTCCTTTCCTTTCCTTTCCTTTCCTTTCCTTTCCTTTCCTTTCCTTTCCTTTCCTTTCCTTTCCTTTCCTTTCCTTTCCTTTCCTTTCCTTTCCTTTCCTTTCCTTTCCTTTCCGACATTTCCTTTCCGACATTTCCTTTCCGACATTTCCTTTCCTTTCCGACATTTCTTTTCCTTTCCTTTCCGACATTTCCTTTCCTTTCCTGACATTTCCTTTCCTTTCCTTTCCTTGAAATTTCCTTTCCTTGAAATTTCCTTTCCTTTCCTTTCCTTGAAATTTCCTTTCCTTTCCTTGAAATTTCCTTCCCCTTCCCCTTCCCCTTCCCCTTCCCCTTCCCCTTCCCCTTCCCCTTCCCCTTCCCCTTCCCCTTCCCCTTTCCCCGGCACAGCTTGGATTGGTATTTTTGGGGTGTGCTATTTTGCAAGCCATGAAAAGCAGAGAGATGAAAAGAGGTGGATGTGCAAGCCAGTTATGTTGGCTTTTCACAACAGTCTGGGTAAATTAATGCCAAGAAGTTTTTTTCACACCGGAGACCATCAACAAACAGAACTCCAAGGAGAAGAAGGAGGAATCAGCCTCTCCCTAGCTTGCTGTACAGCAATCCCTGCCCGTCCCCTCCCTGAGCAGGGCAGGGAATCAGTGCCTGGCCTTTGGGTGGGATCTGTGTGACACTGGCTGTGCATGGCTGTGGCTGCTCTGCCCCAGACATACTTTGATGTTATGATCAAAACACGCTCTCATTTGGAGCATTTGCATCCCTGCCATGCCCAGGTGAGCTCTAGCCATGCAAAAGGGCTGTGTTTGCAGCATTATGCAAAACATCCCTGAGGATTATACAGGAGTTTCCAGGACTTGAGAGAAGTAACAGCAAGAAAAGCTCAAGGAGGAACAACTCCTTTTATTAAGCAGTTTATTGTGTTACTGTCTGCTCCTACCTGGGGAAAAGGCTGGAAACCTGTTCAGAGGCCCAGCAGTGAATTATATGCAACTTGTACAATAACTGTGTGGCTCTTGACAATAGAAATCAGAAGAATGTTCCACAATTAACTGCTGACTTCTGATTTTAGGAGGATGGGTGTGAAGGGAAAAAAATCTCTTTTCCTCCCTATGTACTTCTTTTCATAAGAATAAAAATAGAGCCTTGCTGTGGTGTAATTAAGGTTATATATTTGAACTACTTGCTAGAGAAATATATACCTTACTGCTTTTATTTCTTAAAAAGCTGCAATTTGAAATTTCTTAGGCCATAGGAAAGTTCAAACAAACTACTGTTTGGAAAGCACTCTTAGGTCTTCACATGAAAAGCCTAAAAGGTGCAAAATATCTGCTAGAACAGCTGTGCCATGAGTTAAATGTCATGGTTTAGCCAATTTTAGTGTCATAAGTTTTCACCCAGTGCCCCATCCAAAGCATTCAGTATTCAGACCTACATTAACTCTGTGCTCAGAGCAAAGGCCTGGCTGCATTTCCTTTGCCATGCTGGCATTGGCAGCCTGAGATTGTGGGTTCCACTTGAACAACAAGGTACTCAAATCCACATCTCTGTGTGGATAAAATATGCCAAAAAGTCAAAATGCTTTGTTTGCGTAGGTGCTTCACAAGAAATGCTCATTCTTCTGAGACCTTGGGAAGCGGAGAAGTTCTGCTTGTCTCACATCTTTGTCACTGCAGAAGAGGATGCTTGAAGGGTGCTTTAATACTGTGCTGACAGCAATGAAATTTATTTTTCCCAACTTGTCCATGCCCAGCTGCCAGGCTGGCATCCTGTTTGGCCAGGCCAGCCCCAGCCACCTCCTCCAGGACTCTGGGACATGCTCAGCCTGCCCCAAGGAGCAGAAGCACAGGGCAGCTTCTGGGAGGCCTGGAAGGAGGGAAGGCCAGGGTGGTTCCTGGAGGAGCTGGTGTGGGCACAGCCTCAGCAGGAAGGGTGGAGGTGACTGCCACCCAGGAGCACAGAGATCAGGGAGCTCCACAGGGAGTGGGAGCAGTGGGTTTGGATCCCCTCAGGCACAGGAGGGCCCTAAACCTGGGTAACCTGCTTCTGGATGAGACTTCAAAGCTGGGACTGCTCCTGCTCTCCCACTCACACGCCCTGAGGTGTGGTTTTACCCACACCCCTCACACAGGGCCTTCTGATGGCTCTTCATAAGGGCTGTGCACAGGACTGATCATTCATGGGGTGGCTCTGTCCCCACACTGTCCCCAGGTGCCCTCACACCTCTGCTCCAGAGCCCTGCATTCTGCAGCTCACCCCAAGGGCCCTTTCTGTGAAGGGGAAATGGCCCTTCCTTCACTGAACCTTGCTTGGTTTTACCCACACCCCTCACACAGGGCCTCATGATGGCTCTTCCTAAGGGCTGTGCATGGGGCTGATCATCCCTGGGGTGGCTCTGTCCCCAAGATGTCCCCAGGTGCCCTCACAACCCCCCTCCAGACCCTGGATTCTGCAGGGCCTCAGGACCCTGCTAACAAAGGGAAATGGCCCTTCCTTCGCTGAACCAGCAAGGTTTTCTGGAGGTAAAATACCTTAAGGCCTGTCAGAGCCTGAAAACAGACAAATATTGCCAGGGATGCTGGATTGAGAGAAACAAGAGTGCCCCACATGGCACCTCCAAGCCAGCCTGGCTCTGAGCAGAGGTGCCAGAAGAGATCTGCCACAGGCTACAGGGAACCTTCCTTGGAGCTGCCATCCTTGCAGGGATCCCAGCCCACAGAGTTAATTGCATCCAGTCTTATGGGGGGAAGAGAAAAGCAACTCTCAGGTTACAGGCAGGGTGCTGGGAGCGCCTCTGAGGGCATTGAATTGCACAGGCTGGTTATTCTCTGTGCCAATATGCTTTGCTGAATGCAAAATTAAGGCAGCTGATTAGTATAAGTTCAGTTTACATTAGCCACAGTCTATTTAAGTGATATGATTGCAACAAGGAAGCCCACAAAATGTTTGGGACAAGAAAATAGAAGAGCTTTCCTTTGGATATATTACATTTCTCCAATTTGTTTTGAAAAAGTCTGGTTAAGGGTTAAGTACCACTAATGGGCTCAGTGCTTATTCTTTAGCTCTGCTTAGCATAATAAAATAATAATAAATACAATCATAATAAAATACAGGTATTATGAGATATTACTTTCTATTTTTAAAATCTTTTGAAAACTTCAGGAATATATTTCACTCATTGAACTTCTCCTAGTTTAGTAAAACCATCAAATCTACTTATCTGCTCTAATAGTTACTGGTACTAATCTGTTCCCACTGAAATCAATGGCAAAATTATTGTTAGTGAGTTCAGGCCCATGTGGATATAAAAAGCTACCACAAAAAAAAAAAAAAAAAAAAAAAAAAACAAACCAAAAAACCCAAAAAAACAAACCCAAAAGACATTTTGAATAAGATGTTTCAATCTCAATGTAAACCAATTTCTCGCAGTAGATTCAGTACTTTTCCTCTCAAGGATTTGTGTTTTGGAAATCAAAAGGTGGGTTTTATTCCTTTGTAGTACTCTGTTGTTAATGCCCATAAACAAATATGTTAAAAGGCTCAAAAGATTTATTACTCAGTCTGAATGACACAGCCATGTAGATGAACTCTCTAGCAAGCTTCTTTCTTGCTGTACTTAAAAGATTAGTGACAAAGGAGAAAACACAAAATTTGAATTGCAGGAGCTTAGTGCGTTTCTGCAGCTGACAAAGGGAAGAGGATGAATCCCTTCCCTCCCACCCAGAGAACAGATATTCCATTGTTCCTCTGCTTGGTAGCTGTCCACAACTTGTCTGAATACCTCTCCTTTGGTAATGGCCAGGAGCTGAAATCTTACCATCTGACATGGCAGAAGGACAAGATGGTTCTGAATAGAGGAGCAAGGGAAAGGGTTTTAAACAGACAACCACCCTTTCAGCAGCTACAATGGGGCAGGCTCAGAGGCAGAAACGTCCTGCACAGGACACTGAGCTGACATTCAGATCCCAGAGCAATCTGGAGAATAAAGCAGCAGGGTAATGAAGATCAGCTTCCAGCAGTGAGAATTCACAAACAGAGTAGTAGAGACCTGCTTGAAAAAATTACCTCCAGAAGAAATCCAAAGAACTGACAACTTATTCCCTCTCCCATCTCCAGTTTAAAACCTTACAAAACTGAGCTTGAAACAGCTCTCATCCAGAGATCAATGTTTTGCCATAGTGTGCCTGATTTTATCTTGCTTTCAGACTGCTTTGATTGATTATATTGTTGAGTATTAATCACAAAGTATTTTGGATCTTACACACCCAGATTTCATGCACCTACTTTTCCAGATCAGAACAAATTCTATGTGAGGGCTTCCAAAATATAGGAGAAATCTTTCAAATCAGTCCTAGGCAAAACTAAAGCCTTCTCTCTTCTGAACCTGGAGGATGCATTTATTTGAATTTACATCATTGTCACAAAAGTGTTTGTTTGCTATGCTTCAAAAGTCACTGACACAAATACACTGATGTGCAGTATTTAAAATCCATTTGTATCAGAACATTTCAAACCATATAGTCTCATTTTTCATATCTTTAAGATGCTTGCATGGACAAGACAAACCTGGTAAAGAGAAGTAGTGGGTACAAGAAGCTGAAGCAATGCAATCATAATTGAGTTCCTTGAATGAGCAAGGCATTGTCAAATGGAAAATCAGGAAAAACAGAATCAAGAGCAGAGATGAGTGGCTGCTGAGCTAATTTAAGAGCAGCAGACAGTGTCCCAGATTCCTTACTGGATCGTTATGTTTTCCCTCATTACTCAGTCTTTGTATGGCTATTAAAAAATACAACAGAAATTATTTCTTTGCACTGAATGAACCCCTTCACACCCTGGAACTGGATATCTTCCCACAAAATCATTTCCAAGCCTTTCTTTTTAAAAAAACCCACCTTTCTTGTGGGTGTTTTCATTTGCAGCACTAGCAGGTATGTGAAACCCATGTTAAATTAAAGCACTCTGTAGTGGGGGAGTTTCAAAATTGGAATAAAAATATCAGATGCATGGTACAGTCTCAGACAAATAAAGTGACACTCTTCAGGCATCACTTGTCATGTGTCAGTCCCCCAAAAAGGAAAAAAAATGCTGGTCAGAATCCAGGGAATCCAGGAAAACCTTCTCCAAGGGCAGGCCCAGATTTCAGGACAAGACCCCTAAAACCTCCCGAGATGAATTCATTCAGTGCTGCTCAGATCTTTGGTGCTGCAGCATCCAGCAGACAGCAAAAATCTCCTTTTCACCTTGAGTGTAAGGAAAAATTGATATATTGGAATAACTTCTTGTGCGCTGATGTTAGGAAAAAAGCAATTGATAACATTTTGGCTTGGAATTTCTGCAGATTCTGGAAATAAACAGGAGACAAATGGCTGTACCTGCAATGAAAGAAACTGGGAAAAAACAAAAGAGATGAATAAATGAGAATGCCAAGTAACATGCAAAGGAAATAAAAGTCCTGTTATATGCAGAACACAACTGCAAATTCTGTAATATTAATTCTGCCAATTTTGCCAATTCTGACAAAAATATTCCATTTGAAATACAAAACAAAAAAAAAAAAAACCCAGCTTGGCAAAGTGCAAAGGGTTTTTTTGGGAGGGGATTTTTTTAAAAGAGCAAGAAATTTCTGATTTATTTTTCCAGCAGAAAACAGCTACTTTTAACCCTTTCAGCACCGTGAAATGCACTACATTGCAGTCTGATGAAGGAGGTCTTTGTACATTGTTCTTCTGCTGCCCTGGTTGTTACAAAGGGTGCTCTTCACATCAGAGAGGGGAACGTGGCTCTGGTGGCCTTGGTGGTGGCCAGCATCACGTAGGGAAATTCTGCTCCAGCTTGTGCCAAACCCTTGGCTGAGCTTAAATGGAAACAGCAATGGAGATGTCACAGTCAGGGGTGTGACAAGGCTCATGGCTGTGGGAAATGAAGTAGGAAATCAGTTCATTAATTTCAGTTGTTGTGAGATGTTTTCACACAGCATTTTGCTTAAACCCTGCAAGAATTAATGTTTTCCATAAGTATAAATATTCTTTGGATTACAACAGCTGTAAAGATTGATAAGCTTTCATTTCATTTGATCAGCTCCTGAAAAATAGTGACAAAACTAGAAGTAGGGGCTGATTTTGATATTTGAATCTTGCTGATTCTGTGTGAAACAAAGCCTGTGAATCTGGAGGAAATGGAAAAGGGCAATAAGCAAGAACACCAAGAAACATGTGTAAACACCTCAGGAACAGAAAATGAGAGAATGCAAACAGTCTTTTCTACTTTGGTCTGAAACTTTTCATCTACATTTGCTAAATTTGGTGTTCTCTGGTATATCACTCAAAAAGAAATAGCAATAGGTGCAGTGCATGAGCTGAAAGCACCACAAACAACTGGTAATGAGCAAGCTGGGAAATGCTGGGTTTCAGTGAAATGTGAACAGGCTCTGGCTGCCTCTGCTGAATGACTTGTATTGTTGGATGGTTCTGGCATTTTAATATTGCTCAATAGAGCATTAAATGGCACACATGAACACAAAGATGCAACAAAAGCTCAGCATGAAACAGGAAATTTTGAATTATAGACACAACATTGACTGTATAATTTATGCATCATTTTTACACACTAAAGAACCTTTTTTAATGCATGAAGCTCAATATAAGAATGGTGCTTGCAGCAACTTCACTAGTAGGTTATGAGTTCATTAGCACATTGAATGGCATTTTAATTGCAATATTTGCTAAAATTGGTGGAGCTGTGTTGTCTGAGTCTGTAGATAATTTCCAGCAGTTGGTGCCCCATTTTTTAGCAGCTGTAGAGAAGGGATGGCCACTCAGAGAGGAGTGAAAGCCCTGCACTGTCAGGGGAACCACGACTAACCAAGCAGAGTGAATGTCATGCTTGTTGTAGAGCAGCGAGGATTTAATGAACAGCAGTAGGAGCTGCTGGTTGGCTACCTCAGGAAGGCCAGTGCTTTGTCACAACTGATCACCCAACAGCCAAGATTAGTCTAAAAACATCCTTCAGACTCCAGTCAGCACTTCCTCAGCAGAACAGTATATTCTCTTCAACCCTGTGGGTTTCAGGTTGTGTAATTCAGGCAATCTAGTACTGAAGGGAGGTTGTGACACATCTTTGCATGCAGATCAGCAGTGAACTGGCACAGAAATTCTGCCCATTGTAACAAAAAGATCCCTGCCAGTAGCCCTCATCACTTAGCAGCAGGGATTGCAAGAGATAGGAAGGAAAATCTCTGCCACAAATACTTCAAAATCAGGCCAAAATTATGAACTAAGACAAAGCAATAGGTCTTAGAGGATTCATCTTTCCTGGTGTAGTCTGTGGAAGAGACCAGTGTCACACCCAGGCCTTTTGAGTGACAGAGTGATGATAAACAGATAACATTTCATGCAGCTCTTTTTAGTCTTTCACATTTTAGAGTGTTTTCTAGGTAGCCCTGCAAACAGCAGCTGTGCAATGTCCTACCTATGGTTCTGCACTGCCACTGAGGGAGACCCAGGAGTATGAACTTCAGAGCAGGATTTGGTAATGGAGAAAAGCAGATTTGCATTGTTTTCTAGTGTTTCTACCTGAAACCTGCCTCTGTCCAGCCCTGCTAACCTGTGAAGTCAGTCCCACCACCACTGCTGGGTGTGCTTGTGGGGGAAAAGCTGCACTGACATCAGCATCAGCTGTTCTCAGCTCTCCTCTGCACATCCCAGCAGATTCTGGCAGGGTCAGATTCCCCCTCTCCTGTCTGTCACTGGCAGAGTGGCACAGAGAGGTGCCCAGGGTCACTCTCTGCCCAGCACCCCAGGCTGCCATGGCCACAGCTGCCCCAGAAGGGACTGACCCCTCTTGCCTCCTGCAGAGACCCCAGTGAGAGCCAGAAAATGCCCAGGATGAGTTTCCTCTGGTGAGCCTTCCCCCAGATGCATCTTCCTACAACAACTTCTGTCGCAGACATCTTTCATGAAAAATCCTTTCCTTAGGATTTTTCCTCCTGAGAAGCTGAGAGCCCTCAGGAACACAATGTACACAATGGTCATTTGCTGCTGTGGAATGCAACAGGTGCATCTGGGATTGGTCTCATGTGGTTGTTTGTAATTAATGGCCAACCACAGTCAGCTGGCTTGGACTCTCTGTCTGAGCCACAAACCTTTGTTATTCATTCCTTCTTTTTCCATTCTTAGCCAGCCTTCTGATGAAATCCTTTCTTCTATTCTTTTAGTATAGTTTTAATGTAATATGTATAACAAAATAATAAATCAAGCCTTCTGAAACATGGAGTCAGATCCTCATCTCTTCTCTCATCCTCAGACCCCTGTGAGCACCGTCACAACTTGTGAGGATCTGCAGAACAAACCCCTCTGCAGGCACACGTGGGAGTGGGGATGGGTTGAGCTTTTATCTCCCTGTCAGTGCAGGAGTGCCAGGGTGGTGACGAACCAACAGCCCCTGCAGGAGATTGCATTGAGACCTGCAGAGCCTGTGTCTGGCACTCCTGGGGCACTGAGCAGCACCCAGCCAGCGAGCCCTGCTCCTTTCTCTGCAGGACAAACAAGAATTGCAGCCACATTTGTTTGCTGGGCTGCCAGAGCTGCTCCAGCTCCTGCTGATCCTTCCTGGTGCTCCTTTGCAGCAAACAACAGCCCGAGTTCAACAGTGGGATACTAACTCTGCTAAAAACCCAGACTAGAAACCACAGTAATAGCCAACATTTAAATGAACAAGAGAACTATTTTAAAATTGACTCATCCCTTAGAATGTGGGGCATATATTAATTTAAATATTAATTTAATTCATCTGACTGAAACAGAGAAGGACTGTCCAATTTACAAAGTTTTTCAGGTCACATTGGGTCTTCTCTGCTATAATTTTGGAAATAACTGGAGTGGTGTCAGAGGTCACACATCAGATCTCTAATCAGATAAAACTCACAGCATAATGATTTGAGTACTTGATCTAATTAGGTGGAGAATGGGACTGCTGTGGACAGAGAGGATTTCTTGATATAAAGAGATGGAGTTCTTATAGACACTCCATAATTAGTGTTCATGTTTATTTCTCTTTAAAATTAAGGCCACGGTCTGGTTTTCATATCTTAATTTAAAACACTCCAGAATTATGTTGTTATGATTTTATCTTCATTGGAATTAACTCAAAACACTTGGAAAGAAGAATCACCACCTATTTTCTTTCTTTTTTCATGGGTTATGTAAATGAAGCATTTGCTCTTGGAGAAGTATTATGAATAATATATTAAATATCAAAGAGCTCCATTTCTGGAAAGATATTTAAACAGATGAACTACTTGGAGCAAAGACAACAAATCAATCCTAAGCTTTGCATGCAAGCAGGACAATTTATTTATATACATATATATATATATAAATTCATGCTTTAAACACCAATCAAAAGTCTCCAGACCTTATGCTGGCAAGACTGCCTACAAAATCTTGAACTGGAAACACAGCATCTGGCCAGAGACATATTTTCCACAGAACAATCACTACATTTATTTTTATGTGAGAAAGAACAAACTGAAGTTAGTAATTCTTCCCTAAAATTAATGGCTTTTTTTTTTCCCAAGACACAGAAGCAAGCAAGGAGGTGAAAATTTTGTTCCAAGTCTTCTCACTTTGAACATCATATTCTTGTGAATAAAATCAAATCAGAATCTTAGCTGTATAATAATATTTTCTAATACCACTAGCATGGGTTTATTAAAACTAAAATGCTGAAAAAACACTCCCATTTCCCATGTTCATTCATTATTTTTGTACTTTATTCTGTTAAGACAACAAGACAAGTGTTTTCCTGCTCCCACCTCCTAGACCAAGGACACAAAATGCCTTGAGATTTTGAGATATTTTACAGCCTTTTAGAGATATTTTACAGACACCAAAACTTTTCTGCCTTCACTAAAAACTTTTGAAAAACATTACCAGCACTAGGAGAGCAAATAACAAATCAACACACTCCATCCCAAATCTGCAAAATAGCTTTGATGAGTTGGAAAGGACCCATCAGGATCATGGAGTCTGACTCCTGGTATAAAATAATAATAGTGTTAATAGAAGTAATATTAATAACGCTAAAAATGCTAATGCTAATAATGCTAATGCTAATAATAATAATAATAAACAGATATGGCACTCAGTGCTCTGGGCTGGGTGACAATGTGGGGATCAGTCACAGGCTGGACTCAATGATCTTGGAGGTCTTTTCCAACTTCAGTGATTTTGTGATAAATATAATAAAATATAATATTTAAACATAATAAATATAATATATAGAATAAATATAATAAATTTTAAATAACAATAAAACAGTATAGCTCGATATATAGATAATATAAAAATACTCTATTATTTATAAATAATATTAAAATACAATAAACCAGCAATATTAACCCTTTCCTTATAGTGACATTATTTTGTAAGTGGCCACCTAAGGAGCTTAAATAGAGGCCCAGAGCAGCTCCCCACTGTGAGGCAGCTGCTGCTCTCCCTGCCAGGCTCCTGCTCTCACAGGAGCAGATCAATGGAGCGCCTGATAATCCCCCTGCAGCTCCCTCCTTCCAATAAACATTCAGGCAAAAGGAAACTTTAGGCAAACAGCATTTATTCCCTCGTCCTCACTGCTCTGCAGCAATCAAAGCATTGAAAGGATTCCTGCCCGTAAGCATTTATGATTGCTGGGTAAATTACAGCTCCCCTGCAAGAGGCATCCTCCAAACTTGCTCTCAAATTATCAAGAAATACAGCTTGGCTGTAATACATGAGCCATTTAAAGAAATGCCCTCAGCCACTCAGAATTAAAATATAGGCTTTGCTTTTGGCCTCCAACTGCTGACATCTCCAATCTTCAAAAATAATGCGGGTAGAAGGAACCTGCATTTTTAACTGGATCTGTTGAAGCAATTCTTCCCTAGAGTTCAACAACAATATACTTTTTCTTATTTGCCTTTTAAGAGTGATCTTCACAGCCTTCCAGGTCAATCCAGTAAGACTTAAAGGACTGACAGCTCTTTAAGGCCTTCAACAGAGCAAATTCAGCCTGTCAGATTTAAGGGCACCTGAACCATCTCTTGCAGTATCTCCAAGTGTTTTTAAGACACTTACTACCACATATCACTTCACAGTCTAGATTTTTCAAGCAGCTACTTAAAGGAAAAGTTGTTTTGAGTTGGTTTGGTACTGCAAGCCTGGCTTTAGCAGCAGAAACTAGAATCATGACAACAATAATTTATTCCTTTTTCATAAAGTCAAAATTGCACTGTAAAAGCATGTGCAAAAGCCTAGTTCCAGACAGATGGAAAACACCAGCTGCTTAATTCCTTCTCAAATAGAAAGAGAATGGAATGAGACTAGGACCTCTGCCAGGTTCTGTCCCCAGTCCTACAGCACATTATTTACTCACAGCAATTCAGCCCAACATCATTGATTGGGTCCATCACTGACCCAGAGTAAGGATGCAAAGGAAACATCATTTTAACTTTCTAACATTGCTGGTAACAAGGAAAGGACAGCAAACCATTTGTTCTTGGGGGCAAAGCTCCCTCTTCTTGAAGCTTGGGAAACATCTTCCACAGCTTCTGGGTGAAGCATTCCAACCATGCTGCCATGCAAGGGGGATCCCTCTCATGGTGGCAGCAAGAGGAGAGGGAAGCAGTGACTGCACCCAACATCAGAGCACCTGACACCCAGAGCCTCGAAGATCAAGGGAACAAAAATATAATTAGTAACCTGCAATTTTCCAGGCTGCTTCAGAATATCAGGCAGCTGAAGCAGCAGTGGGGCTGAACAAGTGCACTTTGCTGCTTTTTTTTCTCCAGAACATTGACATCCCTTATAGATTTCAATATTCCTGCCTTGGTCCAGACAGCTCTGTTGCTGAACTCTGCACATCATGACTCCTAACACATAAATCATTATTCCAGAACACTAAAGGAAATGTAAACCTTGCCACTTGTGTCTGAAAACACTCAGCTCCTTTTGATTAGGAATGCTGCACCCATCTTGGCTGCAGTAATGATTGTAATGTCACTAGTAACAATTAGAATGTCTCTAATCATGATATCATGTGTGAGGAAGCCCTTCAGATCTTTGGTATTCTCATTTTTCGTGCTTAGCTGTACAAGTCAGAGGACCTGAGGTCTGCTAAGAGCCTTTTTAGAAGGTTTGAGGAGACCATATTAATATATATAAGCATTACCTCTGGAATAACTCCACACAAAAATACATCAGTATTTTATGTGCTTTTCTGAGGTACTTAAATTTTCCTTCCCGTCTTTGGAAACAAGCACTGGCAAAGATATGATGGAGTGAGAAGCACCTCTACTAGAACCAGGTGTGTTTCACCAATCTACCTAGAAAGCCTTTCAATATTTAAGTTTCTTTCAGATGGCTTTTTACAAAGTGATAGACTTTTCCAGATATTGGCCCTCATCAGCGTTGAGGCAAAACATCCTGATAAGAAGGGCAGTGTTGAAACCTGGAGATGTCAACACTGTAAAGTATCAAACCCCAGGGCTCCAAGAACAGTAAAATTCCTTCCCACTTAGAAGAAAACAAGTTTTGTGTCTGCTTTGCCTGTCCCCTCCCACCACTCCAACTCCACTAATAACAAAGCAGATAAATTACTTACATGTAAACAGCTGGAGCAAGAACAGCTTCAGGCAACGTGGGCAGTATCCAGCTGGCAGCACTGGCCAGGAGAAGAAAGGGTTATTATTTTCCATGCAGCATTCAATATCTGTCTTGTAAAATATGAATTGTATGTATAACAATTTGTTATGTGTACTGAGTACTGGTGCTCTGTACTCTCAGCAGCTTCACTGAGCAGCAGCAATGAAACCACCAACAACTTGCAGTTGTGGTGTCCTCCAAGACATGACTTGAAGTTATGTTACTTTCATAGATGAGAGTAAGAGTCTGATTCCCACTCACTTTGATTTGAGTTTGGGGTCAAACGACTCGGCTTTCAAAGGCTGCTGCCTCCCCTGCTCTAGAAAACAACAATATTAGTCACTAAATAAGGAGAGAATCGGCCTTGATTTGTGGTTTAAATTCTGCTTTTCAGCATGACCTCAACAAGGAGTGGATTTCCTCGTGTTGAAGAGAGAGTCAGGAGCAGGAGGCAGTGGTGTGGAGCAGGGGGAGCATTGCTGCCCTGCTGCTCTGGCTGGGTTTGCCAGGGATGGGGGAGCCCATCCCAGCGGGTCGGGATGCGCTTACGCAAGAGCCAGAGAAATTCCATTCATCCTTCTCTTCCCCCATCGTGCTCCTCTGCCCCACTCAAAGGCACCAGCCTGCCTGCACAAGTTCGGTCCTGCTGTCGTTTTACAGCAAGCTGGAAATCTGAAAGGGGTGGTAGGGGAAATCAAACTGGAGAAAGTTTCTCAGCTCTTCAGTGCTACCAGTTCTGCAGGTCATTCCACTGAGGTGGAGGTGACTTCTGTGGTGGGAGCTTTCATCCAGCCACAGGGATCTCTAAAATCTGGAAATAAATTGGATTCACTCACTATAATGACTTGGGAAAGGTTAAAATGCAGACTTCACAGAAATATTCCTGACAGAAAAGGTGTTACATTTCCAGCCTAAAAACCAGGTGTAAAACACACCTATAGGATCAACAGATGGGAAGACCATGAACTAATAAAAATAAATCTGAAAACCAAAACGCTTATTGGTTCAATTTCTATTGGGTTTCAAAGACTTTTCTAAAATACATTTAATTGTAATAATTTTCAGATATTGTTAGAGTAGACAGTACTTGATGGTTTTGTAAATCAAGATTGATGATTTTGTAAAGCCAGAAATTGATGATTTTTTAAAGCAAGATTGAAGGCTGGTTGGTTTGGTTGGGGTTTTTCTGTGGAGTATGTTTGGGTTTTGTCTGTTGGTTGTGGCGTGTCTTGGCAGTGGTGTTTTTCTTTGTTGATTTTTGGTCTTTTTTAAAAATATGCATCAAATCAGGGCTAGTGGTTTTAATACCAGAGGAGAAGCTGTGGGAACCTAACCTTCAATTTTATTTATAGAGTACATTCTGAACATGGCCATCAGCAAACCACCTGAATTGTTGATCTTGGTTTCCCTCTATTTAAAAGAGAAATAATTATAACATTTCTGAATGACACTGCAAGAATCAGTTAATGAAGCTTAATTTAGCTGATGAATTAATCAAGAACCACTAAATTAAGCATAACTGATAGTAAGTAACGTTTTGATATTTGAAAATGTATTCACTAACATGAAGTATATTTAATTGTTAGTGATAATTTCTCTGGGGCAGTTTGGTAAAAACGATTCATCTGAATGAACTACTACTTGTTCCAAAAATCACCATTTCTGCAATGTAGACCTTCTGGTGTGCTGCCTCTGTGGTTCTCTAAACTGGAACAGACATTCTGTTGTGGTTTAAAATTGCATCTTTAAAATTGAGTGCGACTTGCCTGGAACCTCAAGGTAGCTTTCAGCATTGAAAAAAGCCAGTAATTGTAAAAAAAACCCTTGGCTAGGTTCCTTTACTGCTGGGGGGATGTTGGGAAGAGACTAAACCATGATGGGCTTTGGTTTTGTCATGCTGCCCTTCCTCAGCACGACAGCAATACCTGTCTGTCCCCATCGAGTGTTGTGTTCCACTTTAAACACTGGGCAGGAAAAGGAGCCTGTTTGTGTCCTAGAAAGCTGCTTGGAATATTCCCACCATCAACCACATCCCACCAGAGCTGCAAGAATCTCTGTGGCTTCAGGTTTGCTTATTCTCAAAACTGCCTCTTTTAATCCAGCTCCTCGCTGCTGATCTCCATGGACATACTCATGAAATGTGCTTATTCACATGCTTGGATAAGCCACCCCTAAAACCCATGGCCAGCACCATCACATTGTGTACATTAAAAAAAACCAAACAACAAAAAAACCCTTAAAAATTAGATAAATAAAATACTTGCTTTGAAAGTTACATTGCTTGATCTAGAAGTTTTTCTGAATGAATGAAATAAAGGAAAGAAACGAAACCTCAAATCCCCTGACTGTCAGCTCCCATTGGGTTTTTCCCATTAGAAATTAACCATAAGGGTCAATAAACTATAAGAAATTTCTTCATGAATTTTCCCTGGTTTGCTTTCCTTAGGTTTTTCATACTGTGAATCAAGGCTACCTCAATGGTGATAAAGATGATGAAATTTGACATTTTAAATATGTATCAGATACTATGAAAGTACAGGGATAAGAAGAACAAAAAACCACTGAAAGACCTTAAATTTTGTAGCAAAAATGAAAAGGGAAACAGTCCTGTGGTTTAGAATTATTTTGCAAATATGACTTAAGCAATTTAATTTTGTTTAATCTCTTGCCAAAGCATTGCATACCAGCTGAATTTCCACTTTTGCTAGAGGAAATGTCTGGCCTTCCAAAGCAGTTCATTACAGTTCCAGTGCACAGAAAGTAAAGCTGATTGTACTGGTACAAGTATTTAATTTTACATCTCGACCCAGGCTTCTAATTAATCATTTAAACCCTAGGAAATGGTGTCATCCTAAACTTCCTAACAACTGACATAATGCAGCAAAGTATTACCTGATGTAACCTGGATGGAAGCAGTCCAAAGGTCTGCTTTCTCCAGGTCATACCCATGGGTTGTTTTATTTGGTTTTTAGAACTCAATGTGTATCAGCATGTCCGCAGGTAATTATTAGGGGATTAGGAGTTCTTTGAAACAATGTCTATAAAATAATCCATAATTCATGGCCTGGGTTGTGGGGAAGGTTGGGAGAGTGCAGTAGGGACACAATGGCAAACGAGCTCGTGCAACTCCACCTAAAAACCTGACACACAGCCAGGGAAGAGTTTTTGTTAAACTTTATTAAACCCAACTCTGTCAAACCTTGTTAAATACAATTTGCTAGCAGTTACCCTTCCCAGGCACAAGACAGAGCTCCAGAGACAGCTCTGACATGTCAGCTCCCACCCAGCCAGATTTTCACATCTTGGCCTTCCTCGTATTCTTTCCTTACAAGGATCTTTGCTTGAGTTTCTTGGTTGATATTAGAGATATGAAGTGAAAACATCTCAGAAGGTCCTCACTGTTTAATTAGCCCTTTGAAAGGACATTTTCCCCTGCATTATCCGGGAGGCATGAAATTACAGTTTAAAGCTACAATTTATTTGATGGTATTTCACAGAACTGTCGACGCTGGAAGAGACCTTCAGTCACAGAATAGCCTGAGTTGGAAGGGATCCCCAAGGACCATCAAAGTCCAACCCTTGGCCCTGCACAGGACAGCACAGGAGTCACACCCTGTGCCTGAGAGCATTGTCCAAACCTCTCCTGAGCTCTGTCAGGCTTGGTGCTGTGACCACTGCCCAGCCATCCTCTGGGGGAAGAACCTGTGCCTGATACCCAACCTAAACCTCCCCTGACACAACTTCAGTGCTGCTCTGTTGAAACACCTGAGAATTTACACTTGAGATAGCAAAAATACAAGAAAATTTCTTTTCCTTTCCCACAGGAACTAGACACAGAATCACACCTTCCTCAGAATGTAGTAAACCTCAGTTATCTGGAATATATTCCACTGTGTTAAGAAAATCCCCACTTCAGACCTGATTTTGTTTTACTTCCAACTTTACCCAAAACAAACATCACGCCCCAGAAAAAAATGTGATTGTTGGTGGAGCCACAGAGGATCCCCTTGGCAGGTTCACAGAATTCACAGGACCTATAAAAGAACTTTTGTACCATGATGAACTGAGCCATGAACAAAATACACCCAGCTTGTACAGTGCAGAGTCAGTACATATATATATATATATATATATATATATATATATATATATATATATATATATATATATATGTATATGCAATCCAAGGTGTGCAGGCCTGTCATTCCTCAGAAATGTTCCCAGGCAGTGTTACTGAATGGAAGTGTCAGAATAGCAGTGCCTTCTGGCAATGCAGGCAGCATTCCCACTGTGCCTCCTGCTGAAATCACAAATCACCAGGCTGAGCACACACAGTGGATTAAACGGGAGCTCCACAGCAGGGTTTCCATACCTGTGTGTGAATGATACCCAGAATCACAGAAGACAGGGATGAAGGAGGCTTAAATCTTCAATTGGGCTGCCCCCACCCTTTCTTTTCAGGTGCAGACAGCTCACACCTGGCTAGAGAAAACCCAACATGTTCTGGAGCTCTGCAGGGGAAGCTGCACAGCCTGGCAATCACTCCAGCAGCACACTGCTCCCAGCATCAACAGAAACCTCTCCTCATGTTTAACCTCCTCCTGGCTTAGCCACCTGGGGCTAACATCAGCAAACAGCAGCTCAGATGAAAGTGTAAGAGCAAGAAATGGAGGGGAAGATTACTTGACATCTGCTACAAATGAGTAGTTTACTTAAAAAATCCCTGCTCGTAATTTTTACAAAAAAATATGTTAAACACTGTTTGCATCACAATCAACCAGAAGCTCTAGCAATTTTTAATGCTTTTTTCTTCAAAACAACCATCTAGCTGGTCCTAAGGGCATAACCTTTTTTCTTAATAATTTTCTTTTTCTCAATGTTATTTTACAACACAGTTTTCCAAGCTGTTCCTGTTCTTCCAATTGCTTGTAGCATAGTGCCCCGTGTAAATTTAATATGCTACCATCCCTATCACCAAGGAAATAATGGAATTGTGCAAGAACCAAAAGGGAAATCCTGCAGAAATGCCATTAAAACAACTTTCTCATTTGGCAAAGGATCACTGACAGCAAACTCTTGACCATGCTTTGCCAGCCAAGCAGGATGTGCATTTCAGAGTCACCTCAGCAAGTCCAGGTGACAAATGAGATGGTGCCTGAGAAGGATGCAAGGCAGAGTAAAAAACCTTCCCTGGTATTGAGAGGAGCTCTGCTCTCCATGTCACCCCTACATTTCCCCAGAGAATGTCAAGCTGGTTTCCAATTATTAGTTTGGATTTCAAATTATTAGTATCTGCTGGGTCATTATTAGTAGTCAGTCTCAGAATTCAAATCTATCTGCCTAAAAAGCCTCAAAAAACCCATTTGCCACACTTCCCCCCCCTCCACTGATTTGTCATTCTTCTGTCAGTTCATGCTCCTGCTGACAAACATATGTCCTGATTTGTTTCTTAGTACAAGAAGGTGAGAAAAATGTAGAAAATTACACATAATTAGGTAAAAATATTTTGCCTGTGGGGGGAAATTAATTAAACCTGCACTCATCCACACCTTAAAGAGTGTGACAGTAATTAATTAGACCTACTTTGTAATGAACCATGAGCTGACAAAAAGCACTCCATATGAACCTAAATATTTTTTGCAATAGTAATATTACCCTGCAACGATGGGGGACTTATAGTAATTAATTCCTCAGAACTGCAAATCAAACACTACTCTGGCTTTTGACAGCCAAAACTACCTGCTCTTGGTACAGCAGGAAAATTCAGAGTGGCTGAACCCACATCACCCACAAACCTGCACTGAAACCCCATTTCCAGTAAAGCTTTTGTTACCCCTCTCCTGTGCAGCCAACCCCAGCTCTATAAATGAATATTTGCTGTCAGGTTTGCAGTGTTCTCTGGAATTTTTAACCTCTTGGTGTCCCAGTTCATGGTGCCACGACTGAAAATTGGCATTTCCACCCAGATTTTCCATGAACTATGTAAATAATCAGTGATAGAGGCATGAAAGCAAGTGAGCTGGGGGAAAGGAGAATTCCTCAGTTTGTTCTTTTACACAAGTAACTTCATACAGCTTTAAAAAAAAAGCCCAAAACTGTAGGAGAAAGACTGGAATAATGTACTTTGTCTTTTGCTTGCAGAGATGTTTCACAAGCAGCAATAAAAAACTTCCAGGAACAAGAAACCTCCCAAAGCATTATTTGAAACTAAACTGAAACATTTTAAAATTAAATAAATGTGCAGGGAGCCACAGGGAGTAGCCAAATATCTGGAGCTGGCAATAAGCATTGTTTAAGAGCTTAAGCTTGGTCATTAAATCATTGAATTACTTTAGGATTTTTTTTTTTTGAGGCAGAAATTATGTATTTCCTCATAAAATATGAGGAAATTTGGGTTTCACAAAAGGTCAGTCCATCAATGGCCCTGGAATCCTGTTAAATATGGCTTGATGAAATTGCAAAATATTATGTTTCTAGTAACCTGCAGGGTCACTTCTTTCCCCTTTTACAAAGGGCCTGTACTAGACATCATTTAAATCCTACTTAAGACATTAAAACAGGATTTAAGTGGGATTTTAAAGATTAATAAACCTCATGTAGGTCTTTTAAAGCAGGATGAATTTAATCTGCAATTCCCAGCAGCACATCAGGACAAGCTCACTGCAGTTTTTCTGTATTTGCCCTGGGAGTAGAGAATTCAACAAGCAGGGAGGGAAAACATCTGTGATTCCCACAACTGTTAATTCAGGCACACTGTCCAGACAACCAGGGAATCCAGTTATTTCCAGTCTGCTTCAGCACATTCATCAAATAAAGGGAAAAAACAATGGAAAGCACCAGGAAGCCACCCTCCAACCACAGTGCCCTAGCACAACAAGCTGTAACATCAACAAGTATTTTAAAATAAATTATATTAGGGGTTGAATGTATTCCTACATACTGAAAGTGGGTTCGTGTATTCCAAAAAAAATGTGGGAGCACTCTCAATGTGGTGAATTTTCCATTCATTCACCCAAGTCCTGTGCTACTGGTATCTATCAATTATTTTCTGTAAAGTTTACCAGGGACCAAAAAAAAACTCCTGCTGGGTGAGATTTGCACAGAGCCAGCAGCAAGCACATTCAGTTATGGCAGTGTTTGTTTAACTGCACAATGAAACAGGACCATGAAGTGGGGCTCTGTCTCAAGGAAATACTTGTACAAAATGCACCCAGCTTCTTTTTCTCCCTGTTTTGTAGAATGAAGTGCAAAAAGCTGCAACTGGCAGCAATTTCAGCCTCTTGGTGGCTCAGGAAATGTGGAGCCCCACTCTTACATAACGGATTGAGAATAGATTTAACTTGTCTGTGTAAAGCAAAGTAATCTCTAGGTATTCTTGCACTGACTGAGGGTCAGGTTTGGTTTTTCATTTAACTGCCCACCCTGGCTATATAATAAATCTTACATAAACAAACCCAGACAGCAGGATTAAAGGATAAACATAACTAATGCTCAGATCCAGAGACTGGGATGAATGAGAGAAAAAAAGCCAAGCAAACCCCAAAAGATGCACCATGCACAAACACTGACTTTAATTTTCCAACCTGACTAAAGTGTATCTTTTTTCCCTAAACATTAACTTATAGTTAAATACACTTCAGCTGATTTTGGACTTGTTAGGTTATTTTCTGCTATTATCACCTAATAGGTTTTTTTTTTTTTTTCCTGATATAGCTGTATTGAAGATTATTAACAGTAAATGCCTATGAGAATTCATGATTTTATAGATTTGTGTTCAAGACTGCTGGGAAAAACCATTCTGGTGTTTGCTGAGCATGATGAAAGGGGGACCTTCATTTAAGGCACTTGCAAAACATATTTATGCTATTTTATGCTATTCCAATTTTCTATTATTCCAATAATACCAATAATAGAATACATATTTCCAATTGCATTACAGCAAGCAATTTGTGATAAAAACACTTAATATCTGGAAATACTAAACAGAGGAAATAGTGAGAAAATCTAATCTCAAAAACATACACAGAGGAAGAGTTTCTCATGATGTAAGAAACACATTCTTGGTTCCTTTCAAACCACTGATGTTTGCATTATAATAAAAAAAATTCTCTCTCCTAAAGAACCCATTAAGAGCTCACTCATCTCACTTTCACAACTGAAATAACCTAAACATCACAAAGCCCTTCTGTATTTTTATAAGCCATTCATGAACCTGAATAGAAATTATTTGACTTAAGGTTGTATTTTATGAATAGTTTCTTTTGCAATTAATTGCATTTGGTTGTCACATTGATTATCTCATTACCAGTTTATTTTTGATGGCAGTGCTTCTGTCACTGCAGTCCCAATCTTTCAAGTCCTTAATTTATTTTGTTTTTATATTTATCCTTCTTCTCAAAGAAGTACGAATAACTTCGGGAAAGCATTTGCACCACAAAACTGAGAAGTTTCACAAGAGAAATGAAGCTATTCATTCTCCACTTTGCAAAATCAAAGCTGTGGTAAATTTTCTCAGTTATCAACTTATGGACCCCACACTTTCTCATACAGTGACAAGCACTAGAAAGCATGATCTGAATGTCTATGCAGATATAATTTACTCTCGGAGAAGAGCTAAAATATGTGACCTCCAGGGAAAAAGACAATAGTGAACCAACATAATTTTAAAAAGATATTAAAAAACAGATTAAAATATTTCCATATATGAGAAATAGAAAACCATTTTTGGAAGCATGCCAAAGTCCTAGCATAAAAATAATCAGAGTTCTTCCAATGAGAACACCACCAGATTCCACACATGGCCTTCCCATACTTCACAAAAGAAAATTTGTGCATTCAAATGAAATTTTTTTATTCCCCAGGTCCCCAGAACAAGTTTTGAAATACCCAGTGACTTTTTACTGACTGGAAGAAAATGTCTTGCCATACATCAGCTCTAGAAAAGCATTTTCTAAATGGAGACAGTGTCCCACAATTCCACATCTTATATCCAGTGGGAAGTCACCAGGTAGCCAGAAATGTGAATTTACAGCCACACCACCTGTCTGTAAGGCCGGGCCATTTTCCTGAATAGAATTTGTTTGAATGTAACTCGTTCTCCTGATGCAAGAGAACAGCTTTGCTGCCAAAAAATTCAGTTGATTCAGATGTGCAAGCCATGTGTTCTTCTGTTGGGGAGCAGCTATCTGAAGGGCAGAGCATGAGTACAGCTGGAAATACAACAAACAAAAAGGATTCAAAATTACCCTCATAAAAATAAATAAAAATTACACGTTGCAGTAGTTGTTGTGATAGTAAAACACCCTTTCACCCTATAAAAACCTGCATTCTGCATCTCTGCTCAAGTGAGAGTGCCCAAGTTTGCTAGCACAGGGCTCAAATGGGACTATTAGATGCAAGACCACTCTTTTCTACTTGCTGTTAACTGCTCTGTACCTCCTCAAAACACCAGTTTTGGAAGCATTTGATAAACAGCAGGTGCTTTTTGTTTAAATTCACTTTGTTGCTATAAATCGAATTACACTACCCCTTTTAACACAGAACTTTAGAAAAGACCTCCAAGATCAGCGAGCCCAACCTTTGGCACCAACAGATAAAAGAATTTTGTCTGTGGGATGTGAGCAATAAGATAATGCAGTAATCCTTTGTCTTGCTGCACTTGTATTTATTTTTTAACAGCAATTGTAGCCAGTGATTTAATCTTTCCATACCTTGTATACGCCACCCTGAAAGAAAACACTTATTTTTCCCTGATGTAAGGATCACCACAGAAATACCTGGCTCAGGTAGCTGGAGCTGTTGGCACTTGTCTCAGGTGGCTGGGTACAATCAGCTTCTGTGTGCCTCCCTCTTCCCCCTGCACTTTTCAGGTAATTTTCACCCTGTCCTTCAGGGCAATGCTGAAACCCAGCGAGGAGAGCAGTGAATATGCTCTTTGAAGAGCTGGGGTTTTCCCTGTGGTTCTTGTTACAAATGGTTGGAGTGATAACCAAGCACAGCCCCTCCAGGGGATTGCCTTGCACGGCTCCTTATTCAGTATATTGCTGAAAAGTGCCAGAGCCCATATTGATTTCAGCTGATGGGAGGGCATGCTCTGGAATTCCTGTGTGCTGTGCAGAGCCTGGGTTATTCACCTGAAACTGGGGCTCCAGGGCATGGCACAGCTGCTGCTCAGCACTCAGGCAGCCACACACTGCACCAGGGACACCTGAGCACATTCTGTGCTTTGTTTGCACTCATCTCAGTGATAATAGGAGGTTTCTTTTAATTCAGCAGGTACTGAGCACACCTTGAACCATTCCTTTAATTCAGCAGGAACTGAGCCCCCATGAACCATTCCTTTAATTCAGCAGGAACTGAGCCCCCATGAACCATTCCTTTAATTCAGCAGGAACTGAGCCCCCATGAACCATTCCTTTAATTCAGCAGGAACTGAGCCCACCTTGAACCATTCCTTTAATTCAGCAGGAACTGAGCCCACCTTGAACCATTCCTCCTTTTTCCACCCTCCTGCAGGATAAACAGGAGCAAAAAGTGAAATTGTGTTGATAAACTCAGAGCAGAGAGTGGTAACCTGGCATTACAGCCCACAGCTCTCTGAAGGTAATGTCCCTGAAATTATACTCCACAATCCAAAAAGACATGTAGAAAAGGCAAAGCTTCTTTGCTACTAAATGCCATGGACTAAACTGTGCTATCAGAATGTTTTAAAAATGAACAAGGGCAACATTCAGACATTTTCTCACTGTTAGTCCATTGTCTGAAGCTAAAGTTAAGTCAACTTGTTAATGCTTTTGAATATATTCAGAAAGCTATTATAGTATTTCAGGTGCCTTTTTCATTTACTCATGAATTTTTATGTCCCCAAAATCAAATCAATACTAAATTCACCAAAAATTCTTTTAGGGATGAAAACTTTTCATATCCAAATTCTCCATGTTATAGGAAGGAAAATAATTGTCAACAACAGAGATGAAAATTCTGAAATCTTTACAGCTTTGTGAGTGGGGCTGGAGGAGCATCATCTTCTGACTCTAAGATTCTGGAAAGCAAAGTGATATTTTGCCTTAGGGCTGATGTGGGTATTTTTGTGTGAGGTGACAAAGTAAAAATCCATATTTTGCACAAAATGAAACTACAACCACCCAGGTGGAAAAGAATCTCACTGAGGGATGAAGCTGAGTAGTTCTTAAAATAAAAAAAACCTAAAAAGAGTATGATGTCTCCAACTAATCCTAAAAAAATTGCAGTAATAAGAAAAATTTCTTTACAGCATCTCTGATCAAAATGGGCTGAAAAGCTGGTCCATCCAACAGCCAGTTACAAGTGGAAGCCACTTCCCCATCAGTGGTCACTCACATGTCCCCAGTGTTTTGGAGCACATCTGAAATCTGGCATTTGTATTAATTATAGTAAAAGAGAAAGGGGGAATAAATCATATGCTGCTACTCTCTTCTACAGGCATATAAAGATACTAAAGGTTTGTGGGAGAAGAAGGAATAAATCACTTTAATTAAATTTATTCAGTCTCAAGTGCAAAATTATCTCCGTGCCCAATTTCCCGCCGACAGCTCTCCCCATGTACGAGCACCTGGAACTGAGGACAAGCTAAAACATCTACTTACCCTCTTCTAATTTTCCCTCTGTTTAACAACCTTTCAGACAAGGTCTCCCCACATTTACACAACAGCCACCTGGATCTGCTTTCCTCCCAACAAGTTTCCACTTGTGGAAGTTTTACCAGGGAGCAGCTTCGCCCAAGCCCTCGTCAGGGAGCTGGAACTTTCCTCAGAAGGTCTTGGAACTCCATGGAGGTCTTGTCCTGCATCCCTTGTGCAGGCTCTGCTGTGCTCACCAGCAGGCGTGGTATCAATATACCCATAAACATCACCCCAAAAAAGAAATAATCAACATTCTTTGCAGAAAAAAAAGAGCCAGGCTCTCATAACCACATCTGTCAGCACTTGGCTTGTAAACAGCAACCAATTCAAATGAAAAATGAACACTGGCACCTCTCTGAAACCAACAGGCTGTGAGCTTATGAGAAATGCAGAGCAAATTAAGGATGAGATCAAGCCCAATAATACTTGCAAGGAGAAATGAATCACTGAAAAACCCCACAGCAGGAAGAAAAACCAGAGCAACACTTTTTCATGAGGGTGAGTAACTGAGGGAGGTTCTGATAGTGTTACCAACTTCTGCAGCAAGAAATGCTAGGTCATGTTAGGAGAGCCCACTAAAGAAGAAATTGTATCCTGAAGGAGCAAAGGTGTTTGTCTAAAAATATTATCTGTAAGAGGAGGAGGAGTACAATCTCCAAGAAAAACGCTGTGAGATCTACTATTGAAAAATAAGCTGCTTTGGTTTATGTATCCCTGTCACATCCTTCCATAATATTCAGCAAAAATGGCAGCAGCAGAGTTTTGCATAGCACAGAATGTTGGGTTATTGCTGGTTTATTACTGGTTTTTGTTTCTCAGTTCCTCACAGATCTGACTTCTTGTTCTTCTTGCACGTAAAGAGATTTGTTTCCTGAAAAGTCTTCAGAAAGCAGGCTAATTGAAAAGAGCTTGCATAAGTCCAAGGAAAACTACAGGCAATTACAGAAAATTGCAACTGGTCATTCAGCCCATAACAAAACCAGATATTAAACCAGTCAGCCCAAACCAGTTATTATCCCTCTTATTGAAATATCCTGCAGCAAAGTCTATGAAATAACACCCTGGTGGTGCCAGCACTTTATGATGCCATCTATAGAGACCAAGGAGGTGGGATATTGGATTTTCTCACTGCCTACATGCTCTGGAGAGCAAGGCACGAGGCTGCTCACCCCAACTCCTGAAGGAGAGGAAAAGACAAAAAACCCCTGTTCCTACACGGGCTGCATTGCCCTGGGCTGATCCACAAGCTCGTGGAGTTTCCCTCCTTCCTCCCTCTGCTCCTAGAGCTCCCAGCTATTGTATTTACACAGTTCATGGCAGCTGGGAAGGGACCACTGCCTTGGAGGAAGCAGAAAAGCCAGGAACTCGTTTCACAGGAACCTCTGAGCCAGCACACAGCAAAATCTTCTCGGTAGACACAGAGGAATGACAAGAGTTGGGGGAAAAAGAACGGGGCAGAAAGATTTTAGAGGCAAGACATCAAAAATTAAGAAAACAGAGTAAAAAAGCAATATAAATGTAGAAAAAAAGATTCACATTTCAAAGCACAACACAAAAAGAAAAATGCATTGTGTTACAAGGAAGCTCAGCCTAGTCTGTGAAAATACAAGTTGCTGTGCTCACATCATCACAATGATGAGATTGACTGACTCTAAGCCACTGAACACAGTAAACTCCCACTGTTCTAATTTTCTGTTTTAACCAGTTTCCATCACTCTCAGAGAGATTTCTGCTCTCTTCACATCCTGTTTATGAGTAGATGAAATTGTTTGTGCAGTTCAGTGTGTAAATAAACTCCCTTGAAGTGTTGGAGAGCAACTAAAACTGTATTTCCACTTATACATGTGGTGTATTTACTGAGGTTAAATGTGGGTATTTCCAGCCTTTCAGGATTGCAAGACAAGGGACACAGGATTGTGCATATTTATGCTTATATTTATTATCCCTGCTTAAAAACAGTGTCCTAAGAGCCTGACAGGTTTATTAGCTGTTCCTGTGTTCTTAGCACAGCCAAAGTGCTTCATGACAGGCAGAGAGCCGACCTGTTGTTTTGAGGAAGGGATTGAACAGGTTAAAATGGACAGGTTAACATCACTGTCTCTGTGACAAACAGACAAAACTAGCCCTTGAAACCAAAGACACTTCTTTTTCCCACAAGGAAAAGTATTTTAAGAAACAAATGCAACCATGGGACACACCACATAAGAGCTATCACCATCCCGACTGGCCAACAAAATAAAGCTCAAAACACAGCAACAGACCACAAAGTGGGAGTTTACACAGGACTTGACAAAACATTTATAATCCTCTGCCTGCAAAATAAAACTCAACAAAACAAAATAGAACTCAACAAAACAAAATCGAACCCAACAAAATAAAACTCAAAACACAGAACAGACCACAAAGTGGGAGTTTACACAGGACTTGACAAAACATTTATAATCCTCTGCCTGCAAAATAAAACTCAACAAAACAAAATAAAACTCAACAAAACAAAATCGAACCCAACAAAATAAAACTCAAAACACAGAACAGACCACAAAGTGGGAGTTTACACAGGACTTGACAAAACATTTATAATCCTCTGCCTGCCAGCTGCTAAGAAGTTACTTTGAAAACTTCTCCCTTCCCTGTGCCTGAGAAAGAACAAAGCCCCCAAAACACCAAACCAAGGCCAAAATGAAGCCCAGCTCTGTTTAAAGCAGTGCTAACCCTGCTGTTCCCGGCATTGTGTGACCTGCCCAGAGATCAGCAGGCAGCAGCACCCGAGGATGTAACGGGAGCAGAGAGAAGCTGTGCACAAAGCAGGATCAGGGAGAGTGACTAAAACCCATGAGCTGAGCAATTAAAATGTTGACGGAGACCTAAATCCCCCTAGCACCTTTCTCCTTTCCCATATCGCTCTTTCTCAACAGAGAACGTTTCAGCTAATCATCAGGGAGATTTTGTTGTTAAGGCTTCAGCTGTCATGTTAAAAGTTAAGCCTTTTCAACTTACTTCATGATGTCAGTGACATTCCAACAGGAACATGAAATGCCATAAATGTTAAGTTTAATCTCATCACAAAACACACAACGTAATCCTTGTTCCTGCCATTGGTTTACTGCCAAATAAAAAACCTTTGCAAAGAGTACAAGTGAATGAAATAATCTGAAAGATTCTCACTGTAGTTAGTGCTGAAATTCCAGGTATCACCTGTCTAGTTAAGAAAAATGAATTTTCAGACTCAAAACTCAATTTGAAAACTGTGAGGTGCCTACTTTTCTAGCCAGTCAGCTTAAGAACTAGCATTTTATGTAATTGACGTTTCCTTTCTCAAAAAGGCAGAAGGATGCCAATGTTATATACAACAAATATACACTTAATTTTCACATCTCTCTTTCAGGCTTAATTTCCTCCATCCAGATTCTGCTGCAAAGGAAAGAGGAGAAAGGAAAACTGTAGGAAACCTATCCCTGCTGGCTCTAAGTCTGGTTCATTGAGGAGCTCTTAAAGACTTCATACCAAAGCTTCCTGATCTTGTCTCACTTATTCTCAGTAGCTGCTGCTAGAACCCAGATCTGCATTCCTTCAAGTAACTTTTGTCAAAAACACATCACCCAGTAAGCTCAGGCTGCCTAAAGCAGAGTGTTCCCACAGAGGCACTTCAGCATCAGAATGCTCCTCACAAGTATTGAATCTTCCCCAGGGTTTATCCTGAACTGTGTGAAACAACCTCTCTGTGCTCCCAGAGGTGCTGCATTCCCTTGAAGAGCAGGGAATTGTCACCCAAAGGCTGCAGGAGCTTTGTCATTGTCACAGTTTGAGAATAAGTGAGTTTTTTGAGATTTAAGTCATGATGAGAAGCAGAGCTCTGGGAGGTGAGGGAGGCTGAGAACAAACAAACTCCACAATAGAATGTACAGAGTAGAAATCAGTGTTGGTTTCAGGTAGGATATATACAGGATAAAGGGGAAAACATCAGGTTTTAAATGGAATTGTTAAACAGCAGAAAATTTCTTGGTGGTATCTGATCTTTCTAGGAAGAAGATGCTATTCAGCACCACATTTGCAGAATGACACTTTGGAGCACAACAATCCAAGTAATGCTCTTTGCACAGACCCTTCTTCCTAAGGGCAGGAGTATTCCACAAACGCTGCAGGAGGCTTCAGGGTTTCACCTTTTTGTATTAAAATCTTAGCACAAACTTGCAAAAATGACGATCACCTCTGATTAGAGATACAGAAACTGTGATTCTTCCAAATGATAGAAAATTGCTTTTGCTGTCCAGTGATTTTCCAAGGCCCAAATACATCATTTATTGTACCATTCCCAAGAGGTATCATACTTGGCACACGACCATGCTAGAGTGGAAATTTCCTGACACACGAGATTGTATCAACACAATTTGTCATTGAGCAATAATTCTCTGCATGCAAATATCTGGATAGATTCCAATCAAAACTGTAAAATGCTAAACTACAAACAATTTAATCTTGCAGGCTGATGTGGAATGTTTGACTCCTGGCTGAGGCCTCCTTCCTCGCCATGTGCATTGCAAGCTGTTTGCCTGTTGCTGTGCCACATTCATCATTAATGTTGTAAGGAGAGGGAAAAACCAGAAGTTTTTATAAGATCTGTTTATCTAAAAGGAATAAGACAAAAACAAGCACCACCAACAAAACCCAAACCAAAAACACTACTTCAAGTTTTCATGGCCATAGCCCTAGATATATGGCAAATCCACAGCTGTTGAATTTATCCCTGCATTCTCTCCAGCTGAACATGTGTTTTCAATCTGAGCTTGAAACATTTCCTTTCTCTTTTTTTACAGCTGTAAAACAATTCTTTCTAATCAGAAGATGGTGGTAGACAAGATATTCTATTTTTAAGACACTCTGGGAAAGTGAATTGGCTCAATCATCTGAGAGCACTGCCAGTGGTGCAATCCAAGATGACAGCTCCAGTGTCAAAGTGTAAAATTGCTCACAACAACTTTTAGCTAAGAATCTGGTTTATACCACCATCTCAATTTTTTCCATCTTCTTTTTAGACGCTAAAACATCAATCATGACAGCTTCTTATTTAGAAAATGTTAAAGTTAAAATTTTTACATCTCCCTACATGTGGGAACATCGTCAAGAAAAAAAAAAATTAGATGATACAGAATTACAGCATCAATTGCTTATTTACCACTTCATCTTCTCATTAAGGTCTTTCATATGTAACTACATAGCTGGCCTCATCCAAAGCCCTGAAAATCTGTAATTCCTTGCATGTGAACTGGGGACTGGCTCACTGGGGTCTCTTTCCACTGCAGCTTTAAAATAAGGATGTTGAATTTGTGGGCACTGTGACAGTGTTCACAGGGGTTCTTGGATTGGGGAAGAGATGAGGACGCTGACCCCATGTTTCAGAAGGCTTGATTTATTATTTCATTATATATATTACATTACAACTATACTAAAAGAATAGAAGAAAGGATTTCATCAGAAGGCTGGCTAAGAATGGAAAAAGAAGGAATGATAACAAAGGTTTGTGGGCTGTGATTGCCCTTTAATTAGAAACAGCCACATGAGCCCAATCACAGATGCACCTGTTGCATTCCACAGCAGCAGATAACCATTGCTTACATTTTGTTCCTGAGGCCTTTCAGCTTCTCAGGAGTAAAAATCCTAAGGAAAGGATTTTCTCTAAAAGATGTCTGTGACAGGCACTGAACTGCATCAGTACCAAAGGGGAGCTGAGGTCCCTGCAGCTCCACCTGGAACTGACTCCTGGATAAATTTAGATTTTCCTGGCAGGATTCAGTGCTGCCCTGGCTGTGCCACAGGATGAGGGAGAGATGTGGGGAGCAGAGAGGGAAAGAAATCCCAAGGGGTTTCTGGGGATGTGTGGGGAAGAGAGGAGCAGCAGCTGGGCAGGAGAGCAAGGACAGACCTGGCTGCAGATCCAGGTGTGGAAGGGCAGCTGGGGGACAGCAGGAAGGGATTCCTCACACCAAGGAGTCAGAAAGAAGAGCTGGGAGGTTGGTGCAAGGAGTGCTAGACAGGGAGGAAGGAAATCTCTCTTCCCCTGGCTCACTATTTCATGGGTTACTGTCATAACTAAAGGAAGCAGAGAAAGAACAATTCTGAAATTATGAAGTGCTTCCCCGATTAATTAACTTTCATATACCACTTAAAGGTGTATATTCTTATCCAGAACTTAAAGATCAGAGTAATTCATAGTAATGGGCATTTACAGTAAGGAAGATGAACATTTATTGCAACTGATTTTTAAAAATACATGAAGTGTATGTTTGAATAGTGGGTTGGATTTCTTTTCTCTATCACATCATCTCACACGGAAGCCCAAAGCCTACCCAAGAAGAAAGCAAGAAAAAACTCACAGTCTCTCTCTTCAGCTGAGAACTTCCTGAGATAAAGCCCATTACCTTCCCCCTTAACACATGCGTGACGGTTCCCTTTCCTTCCCTCAGAAGCAGCAAGCGTCAGGTGGGCACTCCCCCTGCCAGCCCTTGTGTCCCCTTGTGCCAGGGCTGTGTGACAGATGGCATGTCTGGCACCTCATATGTCCCCAGGCCTGGCAGGCACAGCTCTCTGATGGGGAACAGCATTTTCTGTTTCTCTCCTGGGTTTCCAGGGGCTGGGGAGTCTCTGCAGGGCTGTTTGTTGGCTTTTGTGTTTGGGTTTTTTTTTCCTTTGTTTGCTTTTCTTTTTCAAACCTATCAGTATTTATTCAGTATAAGCTCTAAATTGCTTGCTTTGCTTGCTTCACCCCCCTTCTCCTCCCCTTTTTTAGTATGCCTCTAGAGGCAACAAGCCAAAAAAGAATGATCATTAGCTGTGCAACAATGTCATGCCTTAACATGCTTTTCTGTAATTTACAGTTTAACCACCAGTCCTGTAGCCTATTCTTAAATCAGCCTTTCCTCTGCCAAAAAAAAAAGTAATTTTTTTCCTTTTTAATTGTAAAATTTCTATTAGTTTTTAATATCTGCTCAGAAATTTTATTGGATTTAGCTTTATCAAAATAAAAAAAGATTATAAAAACAAAGATGCTTATAATGTCGTCCCTTACATAATTATACAGGACAAAATCTATAAAAATACTTTGTTCTTATTTTCAAGTGAACAGTCACAGGGTCAATAAAGAAAAAGACATTGTAACTTCCTTGGCACTTTAGCTTAGATGTCAGAAGAGCTCTTCTGAACCCAATGAGAATCTGAGCAGAAACTCCATCTGTTGTTATAGCCAGACTCAGAATTAAATACCCCAGAATTCTGTCCACAATTAATATATAATCACCACTGATTCATACTGCCTGCATTAAAATAAACATGATTTCCCTCTATGGGAGTGTAACACCTTTCATGTGCAGACTTCACTACTTTGTCAGAGGCTGGGCCATTGAAGAGGAGACAATCCCTGCTGGTGTTGTGCCCCTTGGTTTTACCAACCTAGCTCAAATTAATTACCTGGGCTCCTTCACAGGACACCCAGCAGGCTGTCAGACAAAGAGAATGCTAAAAAAATTGCCACTTTTCCTATTAGAACTCTCCCCCTGACAAGGTTTGTATACTAGGATTACTTCAACTGGTTCTTATTAGTCATGAATTTATTGAGTGGCAGGATCTTCAAAACAAAATCCCAGAAAGCTTTACCTTCTGTAGAAAACCCAAACAAAAACCCCCCAAAGAGGTAAAAAAACCCCCCAAAAGTACATTTTATGTCCCTATGTTCTCATGGTGAGCTGTCAGCTCTGTTTGGGCACTGAGAGTCACCCCAGGACAAGGTAATGGCTCTTTTCTCAAAACTGTCCCATGGCAGGAAAATTGTATTTACACACATGATTAAGGAGGAGGAAACAATGTTTCTGACAGTCTCAATACACAGAAAAGCATGGCAAATCCAAATTCTTCACAGGAAAGCAGCAATTTGAACTGTCCTCTCCTCACTGATACATTTCAAACAAACACAAGGAAACATCAGACTCAAACTACCCCAAGGAAGAATAAAACTGCTTGTTACTTGCTTCCCAAAAATCATTTTGCTTGAAGCCTTGAATCCAAGGCTTCTCCAGTGTTTATGGGCATCACATCATGGTTTCAGCAGTGCAGTGATGTCAGTGTCTTTGCAAGTGCTTATTAAGCAGGTTTTATCAATGGGTTAAGGAGCAGCTCAGCTGCCAAATAGAGCAAAATAAATTTTAGATCAAAGCATTTAATCAACAGACATAACAGGTGAGTCAGTACCACTGTCAGCATCTCATTCCATGACACAGAGGGGTATGGATATAAAAACAACAGTGCAGACATTTTATACTTCCTCCCTCTTTTATTTTTATTTTTTACTCGTATAATCAGCTAGTGTCAGAGTTGAGCATGTGCCAGATAAATTAAGCCAGCCAGGGGCTAATACACAATACAGGCCAATATTTCTTTTAAAATATTTGCATTCCTGAACTGGTGTGGCTTCTCTCAGTGCATGGCGGTGCTGACTTTTCTGGAAGCCTCTGGTTTAGGCTTGTGCTGAAGGAATTGCTATTCCACCCAAAGTCAGTCAGTTTGATTATTACAGATGCCAAATTGTTCTCTTTTATTTAAACTAGTGATAGAAGAGCAATTTAGTGTAATTTCCAAAATAAATAACATGAAAAGTAAGTGCAAATTTTCAGGCTTTAGTGGGTAATAAAGATAAATCACTCGGCACACACTTGACATAAAAAAATGCTATAGTTGCATAAAATCTTCTATTTAACTCATCTTGCAGATTAGAAAAGAAAATATATCTAAAATGGGAAACAATAACAACTGTGTGAGTTGTTGCCAGAAGCATGAAGGGTTTACTCCTTCTCCTCCAGCAGGGCATTCCCACACAGGAGAGTTCTGATGTTTCTCAGCAACATCAGCCCCCAAACCCAGCAGCTCTCTGGACTGGGCAAGACTCCAAGGCAGTTTTATTCCTGAAAATCCTCAGTTTCATCCCAAACTGGGGGAGCACAAATACTCTTTTCTAGCCCAAATATTCTTTTCTAGCCCAAAACTGATTAACAGCCACCTCCTGAGCAAATCCCCCTGTCTGCTCTCCAGGCCAGCAGGACACCTCTGAAAATCCTGCTCGAGGGTGTTCTGGAGCACGTTATGGCATGGACCCAATGGGGAGTCAAGATTCAGGCAAGAGTAGGAAAAATACTGCTAGCTTCACCCTTGTGAGGTGTTCATACAAGAAAATATGAGTCCAAGTCCACCACAGCAACATGTTACTCTGCAGGAAGGGAAATGAAAGAAGAAAAAGCAACTCTAGCTTGTGGTAGGCAGTAAGATTTCTTTTTCCCCCAGGACCTTGGTCACCTCAAGCTCTTAGCTGTGTGGCTGAGGAGTTTTCTGAGCTACCTCTGTCCTTTTGTGCAAGGTGAGCTCAGGTGTTTGAGCTCAGGTGTTGTTTGAACTCAGGAGTTTGAGCTCAGGAGTTTGAGCTCAGGTGTTGTTTAAGCTCAGGTGTTGTTTGAGCTCAGGTGTTGTTTGAGCTCAGGAGTTTGAGCTCAGGTGTTTGAGCTCAGGTGTTGTTTGAGCTCAGGTGTTGTTTGAGCTCAGGTGTTGTTTGAGCTCAGGTGTTGTTTGAGCTCAGGTGTTGTTTGAGCTCAGGTGTTGTTTGAGCTCAGGTGTTTGAGCTCAGGAGTTTGAGCTCAGGTGTTGTTGGAGCTCAGGTGTTTGAGCTCAGGAGTTTGAGCTCAGGTGTTGTTTGAGCTCAGGTGTTGTTGGAGCTCAGGTGTTTGAGCTCAGGTGTTGTTTGAGCTCAGGTGTTGTTGGAGCTCAGGAGTTTGAGCTCAGGTGTTGTTGGAGATCAGGAGTTTGAGCTCAGGTGTTTTCTCCCAACCACCTCTCCTCAATTTTCTCTTGTCACGACGGTCTCTTGGCCTTACAGACAAGTACGCAAAAATTCATATTTTTATTAACAGAGAAGGAGGCAATATTTCATCAAGGTGCACAAGACTTTCACAAGAGGATACACCCAGGTGGGAAAAGACACCAGAATTTCGTGTGGAGGGCAAAAATTGAGCTGCTTTTGTTCTGCAGGGGGAAGCTGTCAGAGGGTTCAGTTCCCGCTGCTTAGGAGCTTCACTTTGGGCTTTGGAAGGGTTGAGGGAAGATGTGAAATGGATGAAGAAGGCAGAGGGCATTTCATTGTTCTAAGACAAAAAATCGTGGTAGGAAAAGCAAAGAGTGGCAAAAATTCAGAACAGAATGTTCCCATCAAAATGCAAAGCCACAACAGGAGGGCTGGAGGAAGTTTCCTACTCAAATGTGAAAATCTCACTATAATTTTTGGGTTTGGATCAGTCCAATAAAAAAAATAATCTCTCCCATATATCTGGTCATTTACTGTGGCTGACATTATAATGTGCATTATTATCTCAATTAACTTTTTTGGTTTTAATAATCTTATTGCAGTTTTACTCCCTGAAAAAAAATTAATCTTCAGAAATTTACAGCAAATTTACCAATACACTTGCAGGTAAATTTCCAATATTTACTCTACAGTGAACAACATATTCTGCTAATTATAAATTTCCCCAACCCCCAAGAGTTCCTTTCAAAACAAATTAACCTATTTTCTGACCTAAAATAGAGTGAAATTGTAAAAGAATACCAAAAGAGTCAAAATTCTTCAAGCTGTTGGTCTACCTAAGAAATCTTGGTTACCAAAGGTAGAAGAACTCAAACTTCTGGAGCTGGCAATAAATATAGAAAGTCAAGTAATTTACATTTCTTATGGTCTATACTAACCTAAGATGATCTATGATATTTTTCACTCTATATTCACTCAGGCTACTGATCTACTACAGAAGACTGAGATGTAAAAGTCCAGCCTGCAAATTCAAAAAATCAGATTTCACATCCATAACTTAACCCCCACTCTTACAAAACAGCTTTTTACTCCACTCATGAACACTTCACTGGTCCCTCCTCGGGCCCAGAGGATGTTTTAAACTCCAAATTTATCCTCTCCTGACCTGGATTAATTGCTGTGGGAGCTTGCAAGTCTTCCTGAACATCCTTGTATTGTATTTGCTGGGAATGTCTCAACGAAGGCAGGAATGATGGATCTGACTCCGTGTTCTCAGAAGGCTAATTTATTACTTTATGATACTATATTAAATTAAAGAATACTACACTAAATTCCATTCTAATCACAGAGAAGGCAGTAAGAACAAATCACTTTTCCCCACCAAAGCAGTAAGTGTTCAGAAAACCAGATATCCTTGCTGTAATCTGAATTTTCTGGAGGCACTGCGGGCATCCCTCTGCTCTCAAGCAATCCTTTTATGCCAGGTGCCAAGCACAAGAGAACACGTGCAGCTCTCCAGCTGCTTGGGGTGAGGACACACAAGAGCTCTTGTCACCCCTTTCCCATCTTCACTCTTTTCTACAACAGCCAGAGCCACACAAAAGTACTGAGGGCATCTAATTCTCCAGTGAGAATCTTTAATTCTTAGAAGACTTCCAGCTTCCAAGTACAAAAGTAAAATCTTGTACAAGAAAAATTGCAATTAGCCCTATATGAATAATTATACTAGAAAGGAACATTTTAAGCCAAAACCAAGTAAAATTGCAACTAGCCCTATATGAATAATTATATTAGAAAGGAGCATTTTAAGCTGAAACCATGTTGCTGCATATAATTTTATAAAGCATTAAATTTTAAAAACATCAAAATTTTAATTTTAAAAACATTAAAACATACCATGTCCATTAAAAACATCCCAGCCAGCACTCAGAATAGCTGAAAGTCTTCTGGGTGATGTAAATATAACTTTAAAAAGAAAATAAAAATAGAGCACATGTTAAAAATAAAAATCAATAATATTACCATAGAAATAAGCAATTTGCAAATGCCAACATTTTATTCTGTTGGATTTTCAGAGCATGTATGGCAAAGTGTTACTTCAAAACCAGTGTCTTTGTAAGGTTTGCTTGCCTGGATGGTTCAGTGCCTACAGCTCCTGTGTGGTGCAACTGCTGCTTTAAATAAAAAAAAAATGCAAGATCTCAGATGGCCTTTTTGATCTTGCAAATGTCAGACTTCAGGGCAGTTTGTTTTATGGCCCTACAACTATGATTTATTTGAGGTTTTGATATCACTTATCAGCTGAGCAGAGGAGAGCTGGTGGCAATCATGTTCTCAGCAGTGCTATCTCCACTCCAACTGCTGCCTCCGTTGTTTGCAAAACCACAATTCTCCCCAAATTTGTAACATCCTCTGCCAGCTTCCTCGGCTGGGTAACTACAAACACGACTGGCTCCAAGTGCTAAAAATTCCTGCTCCCGTTGAAGCCATGGGGCATTCTGCATCTGCGTGCTCCTAACCCAGCCAAGAAACAGGCAGGAATTATAAAATTGTAACACTTTAAAATGAAATTTTAGGCCAACAGCTTTGTTCTAAAAGGGAGCAAAAAATTTTTCTGTTTTTTTTTTTTTTTAAACAAAATACGCGTTGCTTTTTAGCCTGAAAGGTGAATTTTGTGTATTCCCACTTCAGAATAATTAAATTTTCTATTCTGACTTAGCCCTTGAGTGAATATTAGTCCATAAATCAGAGGACTCTGTCCAAAAAGAAGCACAACAGAGAAGAGTGTCCAGTGTTCCTGGCAGTGCTGACCCTGAGGACACTCACTGCAGTTACCAATTTGGCTGCTGCCCTTTCTCACTCACAAAAACAAAAAAAAAAAAAATTCTTCCTTTCACATTTAAAAGGACTAAAAACCTAACTCTGAGCATTGTTGTTACTTGACCTCTGACAAAATTTCCCCAATGAGCTCACAAGGAAACAGACTTTCCCCACAGCTCACTGTGCCAAACAGCATAAGGAAGCTTTGATTGTTTTTTTTTTTTTTCCTGTGCAAAAGAAAAGAGTTACATTTCCAGAAGCACTGATGGCACACACAGGATCACCACTGGAGATGCCAAAAGTCAAATAAATCTCTGCAATGTGATGATTGAGACAGGCATTGGGCTGTCCTGGCTGACACACGTTGCTCCCTGCTGGCAGCAGCCAAGGGCTGGGTTCAAGCCCTGTGATCTGGAATTTGTTCTTTCTTTCACAGATGATGGGCTCGATTCCTTTACTCTCGTTCACACTGAGCACTACTCTTATTCTTCCAGGGATTATTTGTAAACCAAGAAGGACAAAGGAATCAGAGTCACTAGATGGCACAGACAGAAAAGGCATTTCAAAATGTGAGTTTTCTACGAGTAGTTAAACTCAAACACAAGGATTTTTGGCCCCAAAGACAGTCCAGACAATAGCTTTGGTAATTATTAATTGCATCTTTCATGTGGAAGTGAACTCTGAAAACTAAACAGCAATTTAAATGTAAAAATTAAGTATTCCACTCTAGATAAGATCTTACTAGAGGGGGACTGGTTGACTTCTTGCTCTAATCTTTCTTCTGTTTAACCAAGCCAGCCAAACTCTCTTAAGTGTTCAACACTGCTGCTTTTTATAAAAAATAAACCAGTCTTGTTATCAGCATAGCAATGCTCCCAAGACAAATTGCACCACTAATCATCCCATGCCAGGAAAACTTCCTGCCGCAGAGGTTCAATTAATCAGAGCAGGAGCTCTGCCCAGCCTGTGAGATGAAGTATTTTATGTGTGGTTACCCTGTGCACAGCAGCTTGGGGCTGTTCAGCACCAAACCCAGGAGAATCAGCTCTGTCCCAGGTATTTGGCCCTGTTGGAATCTCCTCCCTCCACGGGGCATTCACCACAAACCCCTTTGCAGAAAGGAGCAGGAACGAGGGGTTTAAAACACTGATTTGAAATGGGTCTCATACACATGGCAGGATCAGGGCAATAAATGAGAAGTATCTTACTCTCCTTTATATCTTTATATCTACTACTTCCTTTCACAATAAATATTTTCTAACAATATAAACGATGGAGTTATATGTGTTTTGGGGTGCGTGTTTTTGTTTTATTTCCTAGTAACTTTGGTTTGGAATAATATTCAGCATACACCTTCTGAAAATCCACAGATTTCTGAAGAATGCCCCGGGACACCAGGGTGATTTCATTTTGCTCACTGAGCAATCTCAAACTGCATAAAAAACGTGCAATTTCCCCAAAGCAGATCTGCTCTCCAGCCCTCAGAAAGAAGCAAGCACTCTCCAATTCCAGCCAAGAAACGAATCACAAGGAATGCAGAAAGCCCAAAACAAACACAAATTCTGAGCACACACACTGACTGCTCAACATACCTTGCAAGCACCCTAACAATCCTCATTTTCTGGCGCTGGCAGAATCCCCAGCGCTGCTGCTGCCTCTCTGGGACTGTTGTAACTTGCTCTGTAATTCTGTGCCAAGAGCAGCACCGTGGTAATGACATTGAATGGGTAATTAGTAACTATTAGAGCAGTATACAAACTAGGGCGTCGCCGAGGTGTGAGCATCTGCCTGAGCCTCCTGGAGGGATTTGGCTCCCTAACAAAGCACCAGAGATGGTGGTGCCTCTGTAAAAGTTTCTGTAAATCACTCGCACGGGCTATCAAAGGGTGAAAAAAACCGGAATTTCATGTTAAATCCTATCGCAACAAAAATGAGAAAAATTTTATAGCCTTACTGCCCCTTAAAAAAACCCCACTGACAAAGCCACACACAGCAAAATGTGACACCACTGTGGATGGAGTTTCAAGGAAAATGGGCTTAGCAGCCTCTTTTGGTTTTTTAATGGATTTGAGGTGTTCTGTAGGCTTTTCCAGGAGGAGTGGATAAAGTGGTATTTGTGTGTCCCCACAGACACTCAAAGCTTTGCTGCCCTGAGCAGCAGAGCCAGCCCAACCCCAGAGCCATCAGCTGCTTTTTGTTTCACTCCTTCCTGCCAGCAGCTGCTGCAAAAGCAGAATTCCACCTTCTTCCTCCTCCTCCACAGTAGTGGAATTTGCTTTGCTTCTCCCCAGCTCAAAGCAGGATGAGGGAGAGGTGACAAACTTTTGTGAGCACAACTCAACATTTATGTGATATTAGAAGTGATAATTATCATGTTAGTAGAGGACTGGTAACCCATGAATCCACCTCTGGTACCAAACACTCCCAGAAAGGAAATTTCCAGAGCTTGGTCATACTGGAGAATCTTTCTGTGAAACTTGAAGTAAGTTTGGAGACACAGGATTTCTCGAGGAGTAATAACAAAGCAAAGTAGCAAAATACATTCATTGTTTCAATCAGATGGAGACAAACCCAGACAGGCCTCGGAGCCTGAACCTTTCCCCTGGATGCCAATTATGGATCCCAGAGCCTGCCCTTGATCCCCAGGCACGTCCCTGCCCATCAGGGTAAGATCAGCAAACCAGCGAGGCAGGCCTTCCCAGGACTCTGGATCCAAAGGATGCAAAATAAATCGAGCAGAGAGCTTTATCTGTTTGGGGTTCGAGGGAGGGAGCCCTGCAGGAGCCAGGAGGGCACAGAGCCAGGCAGGGAGGGCACAGGTTACCCAGCGAGGCTGTGGCCCCAGCACACAGATGTCCCCAGGCTGCTGCAAAGAGAAACATCAAAAATGCCAATGCTCAGTTATCACACACATGGAAAGATGAGGAGGGTACAACAATCTGGGCAGGTAAAGCACTCAGAAATTTATTCTGCGGTGACTCATGGACAAACACTCGAGAATTCTCCAAAACAAAGTCAGGGCTTGTTACCCCACACAAACTTTTTAGCACTACCATTTCCTGCACAGCAGATTTTGGAGTTTGTTTTGAACTCTTTATGGCCCAGAAGTTATTCTAAAATGTACCTGAACAATCACAGCTCTACTACAGATCAACTACTGGTTTCTCACCAGCTGTTTAACTTTGTGGCCCATTCCTTGTTTAATATAGTGCAGGCAATTATTCCAAAGAGTATCTATCCATGCATTAACACTTCACACAGGAGCAGGTCTGTGCTTGCACCTGAGCAGCTCTGGGGAGGCCATTTCCATGGAGCAAAGGGAAATCTCCTACACAGTTACTCAGGGCTGGCTCTGGAACACCTCAGCACTCCCAGAGATCCCAAAAACCTCCAGCTCTTCTCTAGGGCAGGCACATAAAGATACCAAAAGTATCTTTAACAAGCAACTTGTTATATTAACAAGTATCTTTAACTAGCAACTCACACCCAGGAAAAGGAAAATCCTACTGCTTTAATTATTTCTAGTTCTCTTCTTGATGGACTAACTACAGCAAAGGGCAAGAGCACAAATATATATAATATATATAAAATATATATAATATATAATATATAATATACATTATATATTATATATGTTCTATATAATATAATATATATATTATATATAAAATCTATAACACATAATATGATATAATATAATATAATATAATATAAATTATATTATATAATATTATATATATTGTATATATCATATATTATATATTATATATTATATATATTATGTGTATTATATATTATATATAATAATATAATATATATATACACATCGATATATATTCAGAATATATATATATGTATGTATATATGTATGTATATATGTATATGTATATGTATATGTATATGTATATGTATATGTATATGTATATGTATGTATGTATATATATATATTCTGACCACAAAAGCAGGCAGAGGATCACAGTCAGCTTTGCTGATAATGATGATTGGAGCTAAGCACAAGCAGGAATATCGTCAAGAACCCTTTTCCCTTATAAATGAGGCTCACTTTAGTTTCAAGTTTCGAAGATGCAATTGAATTTTCCTACAAGGGCAATAATTATTTACATTAATAAGTTCATAGGCAGCTTTTCATCACAGCATATTTTACACAGACATACAGCTTTTCCTTTTTTTTTTTTTTTCCCACCAGAAGATGACAAAACAGTTCAAAATTATTCTGATTACACAATGTAAAGAGCCAGTAGGCCAGACAGCTCAAGCCAATTTCCCAGGGCTGCACAGAACCCCAGCAGCCAGGATCAGACCATGAGTCCCATTTCTGCTTCCTGCCCTCTCTGCAAGTTTTGCTGCCTACAATATTAATAAGAAATGCCAGTTACAAAACACATTATCCTCTTTGGCAGATGGCAGATGCAGAGGGACCCTTTCCTTAGCAGCTGTGATGCAAACAGTGGGTCTATTTGAAACACCTTCAATGCTCCTTCACACAGGCATTATCCTGCTTCAACAGTTCATAAATGTTTCGGAAACCAGACGTGCTTCCTGAGCACACTGGCAGGTATAAAATGCAGTGTGTCAATAGTCTGTTGCTGTGTCGGTCTTGGGGGCATTTTCCAAAGCCAGGGTAGCTGGGATCCCATATGGCATAGCCCTTGTAAGGCACAAAAGCTGCTGCCAAAACACCCTGATCTAATGTACCACCAGCAGGTAGGCTCCAGCACCTATTACAAACCTGTCAGAAAAAGAAACTGTGATCCTGTTTTTCCCTAACTGCTTTGAGACCCTGGACTGATTCTCTCTGCCAGAAAAAGCTGAGTTTCCTCATCCATTAATGCTGCAATGCCAGTTTTGATGCTGTTTCCCATGCTGCAGAGCCCTGACACGTGGAAAACAAATGGTTTAGTACACACAGAGGATAACATGCTTGGACAGTGACAAGTAACATCATGAAGGGGCTGGCTCTCCTCCTGTTCATGTGGCACTGAGCAAAGCCCAGCAGATTTTCCCTCTCCTTACAACAGCAAATTGTGTCCTTGCTGGCTGCTGCCCACACCTTAAGGAGTGGGATTAGCAGGAGTGAGGGGATTCAGGAGATCTAGGGTCCCTGATGGCTCTGAGTGATGCTGTGTGCACAAAAACCCTTCCAGGCCCTTGCTCTGCCTTTACCCTGCCCTCTCCTGGGAGTTCCTTCCCACCCCTACTTGCTTTCTGTCAGGTGGATTTTAAAATGGAAAAATGGTCATTCCTAATTAAACTAGCGAGGCTAAAATGGGAATGCAGTCAGAGCAGAGCTGCTGTGGAATTAGAGAATTCCTGCCACAAACTTCTGCTCTCTGTGCATTGAGCCTCATGCACTGCCCTGGCTGCTGTCTCCTGGATCATTAACAGAGCTGTTAATTATGCCCCAGGTCTGCAAGCAGCACGAAGCAGTTTTTGTGACTGGTCCCTACATCCTGCCTGAAGTCTCTTTACCACTGAAGGCTGCCCAGCCTTGACTCCCAGTAACCAGAACAAGTTTGCAGAGCTGGTGGATAAAGAGCTTTTATGTGAAATTTGTAATCTGGAAGCAACACTCTGCATTGACAGAGGGCTTTAAAAAAAAAAAAAAAAAGGTCACAGAAAGGTCACTTTTCTAAAATGGAATCACACATATTCAAAGTGGAAAGGAATGGCTCAGTGGGAACTTCTCCAGGAACAAGACCATGGGTCACACAAGTACTGAAAAAAGGTTATGCATACAAGTAAGCCACAACATATCAGCTGTCTGCTGTTCCCACTGCATGGGCAACATAAAAATAATTACACCCAAGGGCACAAATTGACAGGGTTCCTTTTGCAGGTGTTCATGGAACTACTTTATTTGCTACTTCCTCTGGAGTATTTCAAACACAATGTAAACTTACGACCAGAATTATAAATTTTGCCTGAAGATTTCGAAGGGCACACAGCAGTTTTACTGATTGCACATGCTTTTCCAGAATGTCAAGAATGGACAGCAACACCTATCCCGTAACCCATTCATATCTCCTTGAAGAGATAATTGATTCATGTCTTGGCAAACATTTACAGAGTGTAAACTACGTGCCAGTTGGAAGCTATTAAACACCAGAGCAGATGTGTCCTTCTCAAAGGTGTGGGACTGCAAATGAGGTCTCTCTTGCCTTCCTGAGTCCAACACAGAGCTGAGAAGTGTTTTTGGAGTAAAACACAACACACTGCTGCCCCTGTGCACAACAGCAGATGACTTATTGTCATCAAATACCATGTTTCATATTGGCTTCAAATTTCTCAGCTTTCAACTCAAAAATGTAAGGTGAAGCATAAATCAGTGTGGTCAGTGAAATAAGGAAAGAAGGGAGGCAGTTGGACATGGCATATTGACCAGAAATGATTTATTTGGGGAAGAAATGAGGGAGATTTGGGCAATGGATGAGGAGCCAGCAGCAGGAATATGTTCCTGATAATGGGAAGAGAGATGGATACAGAGACAGATGAAACATTGCTAATTATTGCAGGTTCCAGCATTGAATCATAAAAGACGCCCACAATTTAGTACTTAAGGGTAGGACAACAGCACCAATTGCAGGCATATTTCACAAACAATTTCAAATTAATACAAATTGAGGCATTTCCTCCAAGCAATGTGTGCATTCATAAACAGGCACGTGTCTACACAGTTTCTGTGCTTCTCTACAGCTACAAACAACAGCACTGTTCAGAAATTCACCTTTCTGGCATGCAAAAAGTTTGTGTTCCAACATGTAGAATTCCAACTTTCAGAAAACAAATTTATGATTAATCTGAGAATACATGCACAAGATATACATCTACATTAAATCAACTATGCTTCTAATGGAAAGATTTAGCTTAAAAATGTAATTAAAATGCTGCTTCACAAGGGATTTCCCCCAAATTAGTCAATAGGAATGAAAAACATCCAAAGTAGTAGTTCCTGCTCACTTACACTTCTGATATCATTACACAGAAGGGGAATGGCTACTGACTACATCAAACTTCATTTTTTCCCCATAACTTGTGCCAGAACATACCTTGGACTTAATGCTTTTCTTTCCTATGTCTGTGTGCATTTCTCATGGGCTTTTACCTAAATTACCAAATTATCCAGGCTCATTTACTATTTGCGTATTTGTCATTTTGTTTACAACAATGCAGAAGACCAGGATGTCTCTTCTTGTATGATTAGAAGAGGATCAAATAATATTCTTATTTCTCTTCTTGGCAGAAATAACGTGAACAGATATGGAATGGTAAACAGTGGATTAATCTCTAATTCCAGAAAAAGTGCTAGAGCAAAATTACACATGCAATTGACAAAAAGAACATTAAATAACAGTAAAAAAGGAAAATAAGTTTAAAAATTTTCTTTCTGTTAAAGATTACAATTGTTAAAAGGTATTTTAGGGATTTAATCAAAAACCTTCCTAATGGGACAAATGAAAAAACTAAGAATAAAAAATAAATTCCTATCCAGAATTATGAGGCAAAGAAAAAAACATGCCTGAGAGAATATCAATAAACAGAGAAGAGGTAAAGTTCATTAAAAGTTTGATGCTTTTGAATATATACACTCCATCCTGATTTACATTGTGAGAAATTACTATATTTTATTCATTTAAAATATATTTCAAAAGATCGATGGAGAGATACCAACAATTTTCCTTAACTTCTCTACAGTGCAGTAATTAGTTAAAAATGCAGAAATTTAGTTAGAAAAAGTAGTCACAATTAAAATTTTGATGGCAGCTTTTCTTAAATGTTTGCCCTATTTTACCAAGAATCATTTCTGTGTTTAAAGTATTTATTTTCAGTTTTAAAATTAGATCCAGCCCCTCCTACTACAAACTTGTTATAAAAGTTCCAGTTGAAATAAACAATTATTAAATGAAATTAGCTGTAATATGGCAGGAATATGAAGAAAGGACTCTTTCATTATCTGTAAATTCTTCACATTGCAAAAAAAAGTTTCAAGGAAGGTATTAATGTACTTTATCCTAAATAAGGTACAATTCAATGCACATTCAATTTACGTGTTGTAATATGCTCACGTGTTTGGCAGATATAGCATAAGATTTCCTAAATTCATGTAACATTTCCAGCTCCTGATAGCCAGGATAATTTCATTACTCTTTTGGTTCAAGCTGTTGTGTGTCACAAAATGCTGCTGGTCATCCCTGGTCTAATTCAGCCCTCAGGTGCTCAGAAAGGCAGGAGAGCAAAGAGCATCATTAGGAAATATTTTAATATTGCAAATACATCACACTTGTTTGCAAGACACTTGGAATTACCTTGGAGCCCAATAAAGGGACTAAAAGGGGTTAATAGACTAAAAGACACCAAATCTTTGGAGCTTTACACTTCCTTAAACTTCTCAGCTGACAAATGTTGACAGAAATTAAGACATCTATACCCTTATCTTCTATTCCCCTTTCCAAAACAATTATATTTTCTTTCTAGAAAATAGAAAAGTGTTATGAACATGTATAAAAGCATTCTAAAACACTTTTCTCTCCTAATGGACAAACTTTTCTGCTGGCTTCTGTTTGACTCTTATTTTGTCCAATACCTGCTCTTAATATCCACTGCATAAAGTGCATTTGTATCATTACATGGCTTGAGCAGCGTAGCTGTACAAATATTCAAAGAATAGATTGAAAAACTTACTGAGCTTTATAACAGGGCTTTTCTTGAAAAAAAAAAATAAAGCAGATTATACAGAAAGCCTCTCCCCAGGAAGCCCAGAAGAGGCCCTGTGGTGTTTCCACACCCAGTCAATTAAAGGATTACCACTATTAAAAAACCAAGTCTTTCCTTGGGTCTATAGGTTTAAGCGCATTATCTGAAATTGGTAGGGATCATCTTTGCTTGTAAAATGCCAGTTGCTTTACTGAGGACAAATTTTGAGTTAGGCATCTTGGAGAGCAGCACAAAAAGCTTCAGTGGCTTCCATAATAAACCAAACCAGACCTCATGCCAGCTTCCACAGGAGCAGAAAATATAATTCCTGTATTTTGGGTTGTCTTTTGATAGGATCATTTATCAGCAAAAAACCTCTTCCATTTTCTCTTCAATGACTAAGGACTCGTGTCCAAACTGGAAAATAGATCTCATTTGTTGTGCCTGAGGCAATTTTTCCATAGAAAAAGAAGCATTTATTTGACTATCAAAACTATGTGGGCAGAGCACAAAATATGAGGGGGTTTTTTGCTGGTTTGATTTTCCATAAGTCCAACACTGACACTAATTAAAAACCAGCAAGGTGTCCACTGTTCTGTATTACAGACTGGTGCAAGTGCTCTGGTAGCTAGAGGTCAGCAAATCAAGCAGGTTTGGTCAGAACAGAACAAATATTGTGTGCATTGCCCAGTGTGGCTCAGGGCTGCCGTGGCTGTGACCATCACGAGGACTGGAAAAGCAGAAAATAGGGGAACACATGAGGAGGGATTTTTATATAGAAAACATGTAAAAGATCAACACCAGATACAGGCACGGGCACACTTGAGGCCCTCAGTGACATTAACCCAATCCACAGCAACTTTTGGGCTCAGTTTGAGCACTGTGGCTCACAAACTGGCGAGCCACAAACCAAATTGCTCTGAGAGATGGTGCAATTTCTGTCTGCAGCCACCTCTGCATTAAGCACTGTTTTAGGGCTCTCACAACCCTAATTTACTTAAGGACTATTGCAAAAGCTGACAAATATGGTGGCATTTGGCCTCTAACTGTCCATCATTCATTATTTCCTCCCAAAGGTCAGAACTGAGGCTTTATACCCAAAAACAGCTGCAAGCAAAACATTTTTGGGGGTGGGAAGTTTCAGAGACAGGTTTTACAAGCTTTACCTGAATGAATTGGTCCTGCACTTCTCCAGCTGGAGCAGACACTCAGATACGGGTTGTCCTAAAGATACTCCCATGATATCAGGAAGGTAACAGGAAAGCAAGGAAAACATACTAAAACAAAGAGATAGATACATTTTGGGCAAAGAAATCAAGGGTCAGGGATTATTCATGAACATACCTCTCTCTCTGCTAAATGTGTTCAGTAACTGACAGGCTCAAAAGTATCTGTGATCTGAATGTGCCAAAGAAAGAAAAAAGAGAAGAGAAGAGAAGAGAAGAGAAGAGAAGAGAAGAGAAGAGGAAGAGAAGAGAAGAGAAAGAAGAGAAAGAAGAGAAGAGAAGAGAAGAGAGAAGAGAAGAGAAGAGAAGAGAAGAAGAGAAGAGAAGAGAAGAGAAGAGAAGAGAAGAGAAGAGAAGAGAAGAGAAGAGAAGAGAAGAGAAGAGAAGAGAAGAGAAGAGAAGAGAAGAGAAGAGAAGAGAAAATAAAAGAAAAAGAAAAAAGAAAGAAAAGAAAAGAAAAGAAAAGAAAAGAAAAGAAAAGAAAAGAAAAGAAAGAAAAGAAAGAAAAGAAAAGAAAAGAAAGAAAAGAAAGAAAAGAAAAGAAAAGAAAAGAAAAGAGAAAAAAGAAAAGGAGCAGATGGATGAAACAAAGTGTTTAAGCAGCTTACTTTACAGTAATACTAAATTTTTTCACTTGATGAGCAAGTACCTGGATTAGTTATGAGTCTTGCCATGGCAGGTGGAACCTACAGCATTGAAAATATATTTAACTATACCTGAAAAGCCTCAGATAAAATAAAAAAGTCAATTACAAAGGCTGGGACATATTTAGAGCCAATTTTAACTACAGGTTTTTTAAAAATGGATGCACGTAGGCTTAAGATTATTAAAAATTAGAATGATTTGATCAGAAAGGTATTGATTTTATATTAGAGATGAAATATCTCAATGTTGATTTTATATACAGAGATTAAATATCTCAATGTTTATTATTAAAGGTAAGTTCTTTTTAGAATATATTTTATCATCCTCTATCCCATAGCAGGGTTTTTCTACTTATGCTTTTGAAGTACTTTTATCTTGATTACAGAATACAGAACCACAAAGCAAGCACTTTGCTCCAGAAATACACAAATTTTAATGTGTTAAAGAAGTCAAAATTCTTTAGTAAAGCTCACTGAAGAGAAGGAGATACAAGGCAAAAGGTGGGATTTAAAATTCTTCAATGACCCACATAGTCCTAATACCTTTAATTTTCCTGATCAGCTTCAGACTGACAAGATCTAAATAACATTCAGGAGAGTCATTGTTCCTGCCCATGCTGGACACAGCTGCCCATGCAAAAGACACAGGATCAAAGATTTGTGTCATGAGAAAATCTCACACTTTACTAATGGGGCAGTTTTGGAACCTTTTCATCTAAAAATCCGGGAGTTCCTCACATGATTCACCAACCTGCACAGGCCAAGCTCAGCAGCTAAGAAAGCAACAAATTGTTATCTTCACCTCAGCTGGGCTGAGCTCTGAACAAATGTCTGGTTCTGTCAGCAGCCTCATTTGTTAGAAACAGAAACAGGGTGGGCCATGAGGAAATCCTGTGGTGCTGACCTTGACCAGGCACCTGAAACCCCCAACCACCACCCAGCCCTGCTCCCCATCACTTCTCTCTGAAGGCATGCACACACAGCCTGCTTCTCCTGGGCAAGGAATTGTGAACAGGAATCTGAGAACCTCCCTGCAAAACAAAACGATGAAACAAACTGTGTGTGAATCTTCTTCCTGTGCTAGTGCAGAATTAACCCAGAGGGTTTTAGTGGGAAGCAGAGTCCAGCTAAGCACTGCCAGAGGTACCTGTGCTCCAGCACACCAAACTCTGTGCCATGCACACTGAAATAACCTGCTGTGCTCCAGCACACCAAACTCTGTGCCACGCACACTGAAATAGCCTCCTGTGCTCCAGCACACCAAACTCTGTGCCACACACACTGAAATAACCTCCTGTGCTCCAGCACACCAAACTCTGTGCCACACACACTGAAATAACCTGCTGTGCTCCAGCACACCAAACTCTGTGCCACACACACTGAAATAACCTGCTGTGCTCCAGCACACCAAACTCTGTGCCATGCACACTGAAATAACCTGCTGTGCTCCAGCACACCAAACTCTGTGCCACGCACACTGAAATAGCCTCCTGTGCTCCAGCACACCAAACTCTGTGCCATGCACACTGAAATAACCTGCTGTGCTCCAGCACACCAAGCTCTGTGCCATGCACACTAAAATAACCTGCTGTGCTCCAGCACACCAAACTCTGTGCCACGCACACTGAAATAACCTGCTGTGCTCCAGCACACCAAACTCTGTGCATGCACACTGAAATAACCTGCT